>NC_044549.1:90045387-90350668 GCF_007565055.1 Rhinopithecus roxellana | reverse complement strand
AGTGAGCAAAGGGGAGGAGAGAGGTCACAGGGTTGTGTGACCCTGTGTAGGTTGGGCTGTGTTGAGCAGTATCAATCACTATCGCTGGTCTCACTGCTCTGCTCGCCTTGCACCTTGCTGCGGTGCTGCAGAGCCCTGTGGTAGGCGATCTGTACTGACTTGCGGATGTTGGACTTGCGGCCCTCCAGCATCTTCTCCTTGTCTAGGTCCTGGTTCACACCCAGAGGAACCAGCTTGGTCCTGGGCAGCCACTGCCTATAGGACAAGGTGAAGATCAAATAAATCATCTCAGGGAGAGTAAGGACCAGCCTTCCTTCTCTATTAAGTACACTGCCCAAGCACCCACTCTGGGCAGACTCTGTGATGGCCCCTGCCCTCAAAGGAGTGCTCATGGTCTAGAGATGAAAGAGCCCAGTCAATGGTTATACTGTGTGGTGGCAGCAGGAGGGTAATCACAGGGTATTTATAGGTACAAAAAGGAGGCGCCCTGACCTCACCAGAAGTAGCTACCCTGTGCCATAGGCTCTAGGCAGACTTCACTGACATTGAATATCCTCTGCAGACAATTAACAAAAAGACTACATGTGCAAATATGACAGAAGAGGGATTCAGAGCCTGAATGTTTATGCCTGCTTTATCCTCATTTTGTCACCATGGAGGCAGAGGTGGGAAAACTAAGTCTAGAAGCCATCTGAGTCTGGGTGGGAGCCACCTCTATATTTGTCATAGTCTCTGATGGTCCTTTGGTATCTAGCTACAGCTGTTTGTCCGCTAGTGCCCACTCAGCCTCTCAGACACATGGCTGACACAACCCTTTTGCTCAAAAAACTGTTCTAAGTCCCGCCCCCACTGACTTGTGCTAGCCCAGTCTGCCTGTTGCTGGAGTTTCCTGGCAGTCTGCCTCCATACCACACAGGGCTGCATCTGTGGCTGTGAGTCACACCAAATGCTCCCCTCCTTACCAGGTTCGTTTGTTGTCAAAGAAGAGGACGAGGTAGAGATGCTCTCGGGCTTCCTGGGTCATCTGCTCCCCAAGTTTCAGCACCTCCAGTGGGGGCACAGGGATGGGAACTCCATGGTGGAACATACCTTCTCGGGGCATCTTTGGATCAATGATCTGAGGGTGTAATAAGAGCCCAGTCGGGTTCAGTCCACGTCCTCCCAAGGCTTGCCCTCCTCAAGAACTTAAAGAGTACGTCTGAAGTGGGGACAGAAAGGTTATCATGCTACTAGAACTGCAATGCTGACCCTCAGCTTCTTTCCACGCTAAATTATTTCAGAGCCCAAGGAGCAAAGAGAAGGAAAAGGGAGAGATGGAGAAACTGAGTGGGAGCCTCTAAGTGGTACTCAAGCTGTATCTGCCCACCAGTCTACCTTGCCAAGAAACTGTGCCCCACAGCTCAGCAGGGAATAGGGAAAGTCTGCTAACTGTGAATCTGTATTCTGGGATTGGAAAGCAAGGGGCATAACAACAGAAGCGGAGCATACCAGAGCTGGGTATGATGGATACCCTCGGCATTTGGCCCACACGAGGTCCAGAGCATCCAGCGGGGAGTCCTCATCCTCTGACAGCCAGCCAGCTCCCCGGCCCAGACTCTTCCTTACCACTTCACAGGAATGGGGGAGAGGGGGTGGATCAGCAGCTGGGGGGCTGGCGAGGCCCTGACACTGGGTCCCCAGCATCCCTGGCCTTGGGCAAGGGAACTTACTGCTGTGGCCCACGCCGCGGCCAGTGCCCACGGAGTAGGCCTCATTCTCAGTGCCTGAGGTATCCTCACTGCTGTCCTCTGGGAAAGTGCCCCGAGAGAAGGAAGGTTTGCCCCGGCCTTGTTTTGAGGGTGTTGTGCTGTGGACAAGACAATGGGAGCTCAGCTCAAAGGAGGGGAAGAATGGGGAACAGCATGGTATGTGCCCTCTGCTCTTAAAGCCCCTAGGGTCTGAGACTTTTGGAAAGCAGAGGCTATATGAGGAATTTCAAATTCAAACACCCACAGGGGCTAGGCTGGTGACCTGAGGTGGGTTAGACTGAGCAGTGGCGGCAGGAGTGCATACTCTAATCATCACCTTAACCCAGGATGGTTCTCTCTGTTCCATTAATGGTAACACTGATTTATTTATTTAACAGAAAACCTTGAGTTTGAGTCATCTTATTCTAGACTGAGATGGCAGCCACCCCACTTCCAACAGGGAAACCTAGAAAGGCCCAAGAGCCCTGGAAGGGCATCCCCTGAGGCTGGCCTTGATCTGGACGGCTGGTACCTGGTCCGGTCTGAGGCAGCGCTGCTACTGCTACTGCTGCTGGACTCAGAGTCTGAGCTGCTCCGGGGAAGGCTGCAGTCATTACGGTATACCAAGAAACTCTTCTTCACTGGCTGGTTTCCACCGCTGAAGCCATTGGCTGGTAAGTCTTGGTTGAAGGGAAGGGGAGGAGGGAAGGAACCGGTCAGGAAGATGTAGATCAGAGATGACATGGAGGTAAGAGGGACTTAGAGCTGGGGTTCCCCTTCCGTGCTGGAAAATTCCTCCAACCTTTGCCAGCAGAGCTAGCTCTGGGCAGTGTCTACCACAGTTGGCCACAGCCCTGCCCCACCCCTTGCTTCCCTTGGCAGTTACTGGCTTTAGGACACAAACGGCTTAAAGGGCAGGAGATCCCCAAGGAAGGCGAGAAGAGAAAAGGTAAAGTGATACAATGGAGGCGGGGGGCCCTGGGTGGGACTCTAGCTGGGTCATAGTGTCTCTGGGCCTCAGTTTTCCCAATTGTAAGATGAGTGAGTGGAGTTAAAGGATTCCTAAGGGCCCTTCTAGCTCTCTCTTTTATGGGCAAATAAAGGGGTAACTGGGAGTATGCTGGGAAGAATGGCAGCTTTGCTCACTCTCTTGGGGGGCTGGGTGATGGTAAGGCTCACCCATTGGGGGGTCTTCTGTGGACTTATCACTGTCGCTGTCTGAACTCGAACTGGGCCGGGGGCTCCTACCCCTCTTGCGCTGACGCAGGGAGCTCATGATGGGGAGCTGGGGGGGCCCCACAGGACTGCCTCCGTGGCTGGGGGTCATCTGGCTCTCCCGGTTTTTGGGGGGCCGGCCCGGCCTCTTGGGCGGTCCAGCTGTCTTCGGGTTCTTTTTGGAGAACAGAACTGAGGTTCTCCTGCCCACCTCATGTGCGGGGGTTGAGGACATGTTGGGACCCAGGCCTGGAGCAGAGAAAGAAAGAAGGAGAGTTGGTGAGGGGCCTGATTTGAGAAAGGTAGATATCCAGGGTCATGCCCTGGGTATATAGGGCCATTACTCCAGCTAAAGTTGGGGAGATCATTTTAGGGGCTTGGAATTTGGAACATTAACTCTTATACAAATAGCCAGAGAGGCAGCTAAGAGGCCCCTGATTGGGGAATGAGGGAGAAAGTACAGCTAGCTGTGTAGGAGGGACCTCTGCCTGGGGAATGGCAGGGGTTGAGTGTGTGCTGTAGAGCCAAAGTCTGACTTGCTTTGGGGTCCACCATGCCATGGGATTCAGACCTTTGCTTGTCTCCTGGCTGCTGCTCTCCTCTGCGGCACTATCTGTCTGCCCATCCTTGTCACAGGCTGCCGGGTGGGGTGTCAGACTTCCCCGGCTCGAGGGGCCGTGCCGCTCAGGCCCATCACGTGCAGTCTCTCGCTGGTGGGCAAGCTTCCGCCGCAGTGCCGTCATCTCTTTCTTGATCATCTTTGCACGCCGTGAGCGGCCCACACTCTGCTTGCTGGCATTCACTTCGTCCAGCCGCTCCAGAAGCAGCTTCAGCTGCTCTTCCACTGGCAGGTGCTTCTGGTTCTCCAGCAAGACCAGCCGCTCTTCCTCGGCTGCTAGGAGTAAGGTTGGAGGGGAAAGGTCAGATTCCGGGCAGCCCTCAGGGCCCCTTGAACCTGGGCAGGCAGCAAGAAACCCACTCATCCCTCCTCGGCTTCTCACCAGGAACAGCTGTAAAATAGCAGCACCAAGATGTGGAATGACGGGCACTGCTATCCATTCACCCAGTCTGGCTTCTTGGGGAGCATTCCTGGGGATAGTGTGCCACTGCTCAGCCTAGCTGCTTTCTGCCTACACTGCCTGCTCCCAGGAGGGGACTTTTGGAAAGCTGTCCATCCCTGGCATTGGCCTCTTATATGTGTGTGTGACATATCACCCACCATCTTCAGTGTGGTGTGTGGCCTCATCTCCAGTCAGGCTGTGGGGGATATGCATGCCCGTCTCAAAGTCAATGCCCATTTTTTCTGCCTGGCGCCGGGCCTGGCGGAGCACAGCACCACCCTGTTCACGAAGCCGCACTGCTGCCCGGTAGAAGATGGTGTCCTTGGCGTTATACTTGAGGCAGTTGCTGACGATGAGGTTGAAGTCCTCCTCAAAATCATCAAAATTCAGGTAGCGGTAAGCCTCCAAGTTCTGCTTCATGGTGAAAAAGTCCATGGGCTTTTTGATGTGGTCTAGGTAGTCAGGTACCTGGGAGGGCAGGGCAAATTTGTTTTAAGTAGAGATATCCTCCTCATTGCCCCGAACCCTGCTCCTAACAAGCCCCCCTGAAATATATCCAGCAACCTCCTCCCATCAGTTAGAAGCAGGCATATAGCACAGGCGAAAGGAAAGCTGAATTCTGGTCCTGACTTTACCAGTCACAAGCTGTGTGACTTTGGCAAGTCTCTTCACCTCTCTGGGCCTACTTTTCCTCTCCTAGAAAATCATGAAAGTAGAGCCAAATATACTTTTTAGACTACATGAGGCTTTAGTAAGAAAATGGCTTGGGGACTCCTCTGAAAATAAACACCACCTTGCATTCCTAGAGCTCCTTTTACTTAACAGTAACTTATAAGGAGGCTGCTGCCTCAGACCTCTCATTTTATACCTTTTAGAGAGAAGAGTCTGCCAGTCAGGACCTAGGGCTTCAGAGCTGGTTCTTTAGGTGCTGAGCCTTCTAAAGTCTCCGTTCTAGGGTTCAGCACCCCGAAAGTGTCTTCCTGCCCTGGGATTATTCATTTGGCAGACTCAGTCCCTGCCTCTGGGGAAGGAGTGCAGACTGCCTCCCATTCTGGGCCCTTGGGGTGTGACAGGGACAAGACAGAGTCCAGGTGATACATGTGGCTCCAGTTCATCCTGCCCCAGAGCCACCAGCCCCTCTCTTCAAGGTCCCCATCTAGTCCCTGGCCCAGACCTGCAGCAGGGGTCCAATTGGGAGAGGAACAGAGAGAAGGTGGAGTGAGGGGAAGGGATTCTTACTTCGTCCAATTCGGTTACCTCAGACAGAGGGACCGGCTCGCTGAAGATGTTGCCTGTGTCCTTCTCTTGGAGCTGCTCCAAGGTTTTGCGAAGGAGGATGAGGAAAGGGGTCAGCTGCATCTCCATGGCAATCTGCTGAACTTTGATCTAACACAGAAAAAGGCCTGATCAGCCAGGCCCCGGCCAGTCCAGTGGCAGAGGTCTGAGGATATGGTTCCAGCTGGCCTGGGAAGCCACCTTCTTTCCCACCCTCACAGCTGGGTGCACTCATACAGGTCTACCTTCTACGAGGTATAAGAAACTTGCACCAACGATTCTGGCCTCCCCCTTTCTTGAACTACCAGCATCAGCTACCTATGTCACATAACTCAGGATTCTGTTCATACGCTCCTGTGACATTCTGCTTCCAGTAGACCTTTTAAAAGCACACCAAGAACCAGGAGACCTGACTCTAGCATCAGCCCTGCTGCTATCTGGCTGGGGGACACACACTTTTCCTTCTCCTGGGTCTGTTTCCTCCTTTATAAAATAGGGCTGGCCCAGGATCACTCACCGTCTCCCTTTTGAGTTTTTCCCGCTTGCGGATCAATTCCACCAGCAGCCGAGCTCGCTCTAAGTCATGCCGGAGCCGCTGCCAGGACTTGAGCTGTTCTTTAAGGGCCCAGTTCTTATCCTCAGAATCTCTCTGCAGAGGCAAAAGAAAGATCAGGGAATGATTAGAAAGCCAGAGGAAAGGTCAGCAGGGAGAAGAGAGCCCAGGAAACTCAGGTCAAGGGCAGGTCAAGCCAAAAGAGGGAGCACAGCAATTTACTGGTAGTGCCTCAATCTGTGTGTCCCTAAGGCCTGGCAGAATAAATGCTTGGTGTTCGTTGAATGAATACATAAACACATAGGAACAACATCCTTTCACTGAGGATTCCATGCTGATCCTTGCTTGAGGGCTAGCTTAAAGGAGGAAAGAGTCTAAACCCTCTGATACTGGAAACTACAGTTGCAAATTTTGGTTTTCATCCCCCTGGCCCTAGTTCCCACAGCCCACAGGGAACTGGAAACAGTACCCCGACTTGGTCACAGTTCCTCTGAGACTGCAGGTGTGTCTGCAGGCGACGTAGCAATGGGACCCCATTCCGTGACTGCCGCTTCAGTGTCCAGTAGCTGTGCAGCCTCTGCATGAACTGGCTCTTCCTTTGGATTGTCAGGCGGTTGGTGATTTTACTAAGCCTGGGAGGCAGGAAACAAAGAGTAAAACCTGTTGGGCCCTGATTCTCTTAAGCAGAGCAAGGGTCTCTGGCCAGTGAGAGTTCCTGAATGGGGATGAAGGGAAAGTATCTCTTGTCCAAAAGGCCTGGGACTCTGGACTTAAGGCAAGGAAGAGAGTGGTGCCATCAATGGTACCACAGCAGAAAGGAAACCAAGCTCCCATCACTAAACCAGATCCCTAACCCTGTATACCAGGGATCAAGGACTTCTGCCCCGAAGACTGCTCTAGTCACGGCAGCCCAGAGTACTATTTGACCCTGAGAGCCCCACTGAGACTAAGCCTTTGAAGGTTTTAAGATGAAGTACAACTGTATAGCAGAAACATATAATAAATCAAATAAATGGCACGAGAGAACTGAAAAAAACCCTGGCCATCACAGCCCACATGAGAGGCAGTAACCCCTTCACAACTTCTTGAGCTTCCCCTTCCCCGTTTTTCATTCTATTTGTTTCTTCATAATCAGACTACTTTTTCCATTGCTGCCAGTGGCAGTTCCATCCTCTTCCATCCCAACAAACCACACCATCAAAATGAAGGGCAGTTCAAAACACCTGTTAGCTATGCTAGATAAAAGTTGACATTTCTGGCTCTTAAGTCAGGTGACCTGCTAAAGACAACTATCTCTTTTGAAAATATGTTCTTTTTAACTTCTATGCAGCTCCTGGGAAGATAGCCCAGCCCTGACATTCCACTCCTGGGAAGAAGATAGCTCAGCCCTGCTATTCCACTCAGGAGGCTGCCAGCTCCTCTCCAAAAGGCTTTCTCCCTCACCTGCCGGTCCACCAGCTCCCCACATACCTGTGTGGTGGGATGCAGGGCACTGACACCACAGGTGCTGCTGCCCGCTTCTCTGCCAGGATCTTCCGTGCCTTCTTCATTTTGATCCGGGACTTGGCCTTGGCCTTCTTGACTTTCTCTGAGCTCCAGCCCTTACCCTCATCCTCTTCCTCATCTTCATCCTCCTCACCCTCACTGTGCGACAGGGCAGGCAGTCGGCGTGCTGAACCTGGAGGCGTGTGGATGTCGCAGTAGGCTGTCTTGCGGACACTGAAAGAGGTGCCGTTGGCGCCTGTCTCCCGCACAGGCTCCATCTTCATGTAAAGGCCAGCCTGCTGGGCGCATGTCACATGGAAAGCTGTGTAACAGTTGGCCTTGTGGCACTGGATGCAGGCCCCTGAGCCCCGTTGTTTGCAAATGTAGCAGGTGAGCTTCCAGCGAGCTGGTGGGATGTGCTCAATGCTGTCAATAGGCTCTAGGAAGACCGTGTTGGCGAAGCAGACCTCAGGGATCCACAGGGCACACACCACATGGGCCCAGCGCCCGTCATCTGTCTGCTTGAAGGCACCACCCTTGTTGGGGCACAGGGCACAATCCACAGCACGAGAGGGTGACTGCAGGCAACGGCGGCATAGCCACTGGCCCTCAGGGATATAGGGGACACCGTAGCACTCCTGGTGCACGGCCAGGTTGCACATGTCACAGAAGAGGATGACATTGCTGTTCTGGCACTCACCATCATTGCAGATACAGCAAACAGCATCCTCATCCACTAGCGCATTGGGGTCGCCTTTATTATGACTCTCAAAGTACGACTCCTTCTCTAGTCGGTCCATTAGGTACTCAAAGATCTCCTGCGGGATGGGACTTACACCCTCTGTCTTCCGACGCTCATTCATGATATCCAACCAGATGTAGTCCTCCTCATCCATGTCATACTCTACTTCCTCGTCCAGCTCCTCTGCAGACTTCTCGATGTACCTATGGTACACACAGGGAGCTCAGCATCACATGGTTGAGACTTCCCTCCCTTAAAGACGATGGGTCATTTGCCACTGAGCACTTATTCTGCCTGTGCCCTTCAGATGTGTTGTCTCATTTCATCCTCACCTTAACTTCAGATATTATAGGTACTATCATCATTTCTATTTTGCTGAAAAGAAAACCTAAGGCTTTAGGTTAGGAAGGTTAATCGCCTGGCCCCAGCTCACTTGTGAGAAAGTGGTGGAGCTGGGATGTGAACCCAGACCTGCCACTGCAAAGCTCATGTCCTAGCTGCTATATGTGACACCATCTTCTTTGGGTTGCAGAGGCGCAGACAGCCTCCTCTAAAAGGAGGAAGGTGGGGCAGTTAGTACCCCTTGGAGTGGTCCAGATGATGGTATGAAGAATCAGGGAAGAAGGAAGGTCACTGGATGTCACTGACAAATTACATATAAGTTGTTTTAGCACTGGTGGGCAGGGCCTCAACTAGAGCTGCCATGGGTCTTCTCTCAGCTGGTGCCAACATCAGCTCAAAGCTCCATCACAAACTCTAGGTGATATGTTTGTTCACTGGATAGCCTTGGGAGATAACAATTATAATAGCTAAGGTTTACTGAGGATTTACTATGAGCCAGGCATTGTGCTTAACTATTACATTTATTCTTACCACAGCCATAGAGTTAGTGTTCTTATTGTCCTCATTTTGTAGATGAGAAAACTTAAGCTTTGAGAAGTTAATCAAAACACAAATACGTCACATAACAAGGGAATGGCACAGGCAGAGGCATTCAACCTCCAGCCCCAGTGCTCTTAATGTCCACCCTGTATCACTTACTGTGCCAACAGGCCTGGAATTGAGGGCTGCTCTAGGTGCTTGTCACACAGAGAAGGTGCTTCTTGCCTGCCATGCTATAGGTAGCCTAGACTCTGGCACTGTGAACTACAGGGTACAAAGGAAAGAATGGGGCTTTGGCTTCTAAGTAAACCAGATTTGAATTCTGGCTCTGCCATTCTGTGACTTTCAGGACATCACTGCTGTTCTGAACCTCAGTTTTATTGATGACAGAATGAGGATAATACTACCTACTACCTACTCACAAAGATACTGTCAGGATTATGTGGAATTATAAAAATGAATAGGCTACAAACTCTTGGCCTTTACAATTATTTATATAGTACCTTGCCTGGTGCCTACTACCCCATCAGGCTCCATCAGGCTCCAGCAGTCCCCAGCAGGCCCATGGAAGGAAGTGTGAGCACCTTGGTGTAAAATGCCACCTAACCACTAAGTCACATGTGACCACATACAGACGCGTGCAAATATGAACATTTATCTTTTTATTAAAAAGTTCTTTTTAAAAATGAATGAGCTAAGTCAAATGGCACACAGCAGGTCCTAGAAAAACATTAGCTCCTGTTTCTCCACTCATGTGAGAGATGGGACTTTGGCTGCTAGAGTGGGCCGGGACACACAGGCGCTGGAGCCACACTGCCTGGGTCCTGTCTAACAGAGGGTAAGTGAGCTAAGCTCCCTGAGCCTCGTTTGTTCATCTGTAAAGTGATGATGCTAATCTGAACCTATTTCACACAGCTATTGTGAGCAATAAATGAGTTAATGGAGGTAAAGTGCTTAGGACAGTGCCTGGTGTGCAGCATACACTCAATAAATGTTGTTAGTTTTTGTATGGCCCTTACCCATCTTCCTAGCATTATAGCTGTTTATGTGTCTAACTTCCCCACTACACAACAGAAGTGAGGATTGTGTCTGATTTGCCATACAGATACAGGCACTCATCACTGTTCATTTGAAAGGCATTTTGGGGGTGGAAGGGAGAGAGACTGAAACATTGTAGGAAGCAGCTTCTTCCTTTTTAGCCCTTTACCTCTTCCCCAAGGTGACTGCAACATCCCTATCTTTGAACAAGGGTATGACTCATGGATGGTGTGAACCATCTGGCTTCTTCTAGGCCTTGGCACCAGCTCTCTTCAGCACCAATTCTCACCCTTTTCTCTGCCATGACACACGTGACATTATGTGATGGTGCATAACACACTCCCACAGGCACCCAGATTACAGGCTGCAGTACAGATAAGGTAGGCTGCATGTCGTGTAATTCCTGGCACACCAGCTGACATGCCACCCTCTCTCTCCCCCTCAAGGAAGCATATCAGAATTCAAGCAAAAGAAAGTGATGCTATTAGAGAAGTGACCTCAAATCTTCTCAATTTCTATAGAAAGTCAGTCATTTCCAAAACTTGGGCAGTTCTACCAACAGTGGTAACAAATTCCATGCAATACACTTCCCAGTTGTTTGCAGTGCACCTGCTGAGAATTGCTCCCCTAAAGAACAGATCTGATCCCCAGAAAGAAGAGTGAATCTAAGTGGAGGGAGGAAGAAAAGCAGCTAATGAGCTGGACTTGGCTGCCTGTTAGAGCAGAGAGAACTCAAGGGCCACTGGGAGGGAGGGGAAGTCCAAAGAGGGGTCTGTGTGTTAGGAGTGGAGCAGAGGTGGGTATGGCAGTCAGTGTGGACGGAAAAGAGCAAGACTGTGGAAAGCCAGAAGGAAGTGGAATTGGACTGAAAAGATGAAAGAATGGGAGAGGAAGAGAGAGATGGGCTTAAGCTCTAACAGTAGAGAGAAGAAAGTGCTACCGGCCATACTGCTTGTGTTCCCAGATTTGCTTTTAAAGAATTGAGGTTTAGGCCAGGCGCGGTGGGTGGCTCATGCCTGTAATCCCAGCACTTTGGGAGGCTGAGGCGGGCAGATCACGAGGTCAGGAGATCGAGACCATCCTGGCCAACATGGTGAAACCCCACCTCTACTAAAAACACAAAAATTAGCTGGATGTGGTGGCACGTGCCTGTAATCCCAGCTACTTGGCAGGCTGAGGCACGAGAATTGCTTGAACCCAACGGAGGTTGCAGTGAGCCGAGATCGCGCCATTGTAATCCAGCCTGGCAACAGAGCGAGACTCCATCTCAAAACAAGAAAAACGGAAAAAAAGAATGGAGGAATAACATCATGTGGACTGCACTTTTGCTAAAAAATGCTTTTCATATAAAAGCCTTTATGACAAATCCTCCTCAGAGATCAGGCCTTCTAATTAGCTGACAACAAACTTACCATTCTTGGCAAATTAACTCATCAGAATGCCTTTTTTGCCTTGGATGCCAACTTTCAGAGAGGTTTTACACTTGGTTTTTGTGCCATCCTTTAGCCAGGATTTCTCCAAGTAGTTTCACCACCACACTGCCCCCCCACATCCCTTCACCTTTATACCTCATGTTAAAGAAACAATTAAATGACAAAAATAAAAGGGTCACTGGAGGAGTATTAAATGTTGCTTAAGTATAAAATACCGCTTAAACATGTTAAAGGACAAATGACAATAACAAATAGTGGGAGAATTACCTCTGCAGATTTACAAAGTGCTTTTAGTACCTTATGAAATCAGTGATCCTAGTCTTCTGCCTTTACGGAGGCAGAGAAATACTGTATCTGCTCTGCAGATGGGGTCCTTAAAACACCTTAAGTTGGATGCATTTCCCAAGGTCATTCAGTAATGAAATGGAGAGGGCCAGGAATCAGAAACAGGATGTTTTGCCACAGTGGAAACAGTACAGCTATGGAGTCAGAAGGACCCAGGTTTGAACTCCAGTTCAGCTATCTACTGGCATGTGCTTTTAGGTAAGTCTGGCCGGGCACAGTGGCTCATGCCTATAATCCCAGCACTTTGGGAGGCTGAGGTGGGTGGATCGCTTGAGCCCAGGAATTCAAGACCAGCCTAGGCAATGTGGTGAAACCTCATCTCTACAAAAAATTTAAAAAACTAGCTGGGCATGGTGGCATGTGCCTTCAGTTGCAGATATTCAGGAGGCTGAGTGGGAGGATCACTTAAGCACGGGAGGCGGAAGTTGGGGTGAGCCAAGATCATGCCACTGCACTCCAGGTTGGGTGACAGAGCCAGACCCTGTCTCAAAAAAAAAAGAAAAAGAAAAAGAAAAATCTGGCATTCTTTCTTGACCATAGTTTCCTCATCTGTGAAATGAGAAAAATATCTACCTGAGAGTTGTGAGAAAAAAATAAAGGAGTGGCATGTGGCACTGTAGAGTAAGTGCCACCATTAGTAGGGTACCATTCCACTCACTGCCCTGGCAAAATCAGTGTTCTTTCACTATTCTTTATTCCCACCACTCTTCTCTCTGTGCCTCTCACCTCTCTCTGGCTCCTGAGCCCTGCTTGACCAGTTTTCCAGAGCTGCAAGGTAGGGGTGGCCTTACCGGTAATAGGAAGTTGGCCGGGGTGGGGCATCAGGGGTGTCCTGTTCCAGCTCCCGATAGACCACCTCTGGCAGCTTGGGAGTGGTGCTTGCAGAAACATTGTGGTGGTGGTGATGGTTGGAGTCCTTGCGCTTCTCCTTGTTCTTATGTTTGCCTGACTTGGGAGTAGCAGCTGGTGTCTCAGTGTTCTCCTTGTTGCTGCCATTCTCAGGGGCCTCCTCGGGGGCTTCCTCATCCTCTGACACCACATCCAGGTTGTCAAAGATGCTGATGCGGTGGACGCGGCCATGCAAGTCCACCTCCACCATGCGCTGGGCCTGTGCATAGCTCATCACCTCACGGCCTGGTGACTGTGAGACCTCTGAGGGGCTGGGTGACTGCTTGTTGGCTGGGCGTGACTGGCGCCCCTTCTTCTTGTGCTTGCGGAGTGGAGTCTGTTGTGGTGGTGGTGGGTTGTCGTGGTCATAGTGGTACAGGTGGTACTCAATACCACTGTAACTCTTGTAGACCTTTCGGCAGGTCTCCACTGGGCACTCGTATGGTGGCTTAGTCGCCCGCAAGTTGTGGCAGAAAGTCTTCACATCAAAGTCCACCCCCATGCTGTCACATCTAGAATACACAGATCAGTTAGCATAAGGCTGGGGATGAGTTCCTGGCCATTTGCACCAGAGACCCCAGTCTTTCCAGTCCTCGCCCTCACTTGGAGTCACCAGGTCCTGGCCAGCCTACCTCTACAATGTCTCCAAATGCCATCTCCGCCACCATGGCCCGGATCTGGGCCCTCATCACCTCTTGCCTGGTTATCCTGCCCTATGTCTCAACTCCTCTAGCCCAATCTCACATCATATAGGAAAGTGATCTTTCTACCAGGTAGTAATGATCATGACAGTCTCTTCACTAAAAGCCTCCTGATGGTCCCCAGTTCCTTCAAGATAATATTCCAAATTCTCTATAACGCCATTCAAAGAGCTCCTTTCACTTTCTGGCCTGAGTCCTCCTTTCCAGATTCTTTTTACAAGTTACAGCTGATTTTGTTTACACAGGGGAACCTACCATTCCCTGAATGTTATAACCTCTCATTCCTGCAAAATGATCTCTATTTGGAATGCCTTCCATCCTTTCTGATTGGTAGGCTCCTACTCGTTCTTCAAAAAACCAGCTCAAATGTCACTTCTGACACAACTTCTCTGACTTTCCCATGGGGAGCTGTTTCCACAGCATTCCATTCTCACCTCTACCACAGCACCTGACATACTGAAAATTGTCTCCTGAGCCTATCCACCTCTGTATCCCCAGTACCTAGCGTGCAGTGGACACTCAGTTTTTGGTGAACGAATGAATGATCTGTTGAACGAATAGCTGAATGAGGGGATCACCAGATTGAGAGCTCAGATGGGATGAAGGCCATGTAGAAGGCTGAATGGGTGGCCAATGCTTTAGCATTGGACTCCTGCAGAAATCACTGGATCACAGAAATAATTCATTTACTTTTGAGGTCTTTATGGGGAGCCTGGCCCTGGAACTGGGTAGGAGATGTACTGTGAAGTAAAGTGAAAACTGAGATCATTTAGTCAGTGACAGCAGCTTGTATCACATTTGAGCTCTTCACCCACTCACGCAACATTAACTGAGTGACTACCAAGTGCCAGACCCTAAGGGTACAAACACGAACACGACAATCTAGGCATGCTCAGCTCCACGGTGGTCCGCAGGGGCCCTCCCTTCACCCTCCCCAACATTCCTCGGTGAGTGCAGACAGCAGATGGCACCAGGCCTCAGGAAGCCCAGCTTGGTCAGAGACTGCCCCAATTTCTCTCGGCCTAGTTGAGTTCAACAATTCAGCTAGGGGCTTGGCACCATCCCAGCCGGGCCGGGCTATCATGAGCTCCCTGACAAAATAACCCCTCTTGGCCTCTCCACCTGTGCCTTGACCAGGCAAGTGGAGGGCTCCAGCTCCTCTGTCAACGGCTCCTGACTTTCACATCAGTAACGCTACACGTCCAACTGCAACTCTTTTCTACTTCCTACCTGCGGCTGTGTCTTTAAACACAAACCAACCGAAGCACAAACAAGCTCTCCTCTTTCCAAGCTGGGTCCCGGGTGAATGGCTCCCAAAGCAGCACAGCGAATCCGGCAATCTCCCCTTGGAACCCGGCAGCAGAGGCACAGGCGAGGGAGACGAGAACTGAGACCAGAAAGCCCGTGGGGAGGGCCCAAGGAGAATGGCGGCTGCATCTGCCCCTGAAGCTCAGGGGGCTAGAGGAAGTAGGGGGCGGGGGCCGGAGGGATAGGGCTGGGCCCCGGCAGTGCCCGCAGCCCACTCTCCGGATGCGGCGGCGTTTCCCTTTTGTGGAAGTGTAACAAGTGAAACAAGGCTCCTCTCCTGCCACTGGCCCGGGCAGCCCCGAAAGATACACCGTTGCCCCAGGATGCCTGCTGGGAAGCAATGTACTGTCAGTTCTCCCAGCTGGAGTTGCCAGAGAGGCTCCCGGGCCACGCGGCTCAGTGCGCGCCCCACGAATGTAGCCTACCCCTTCCCTGCCGGCCACTCCCGCCCTGGTCCCAGGCCCGCACTCACCGGCCACCTCGAGTCCGGGCTCATCGCCGGGGGCGCCCGCCGGGGCTCCGACCCCACTTGGGGAGGCCGGCGGGGAAAGTCGGGCCGGGAAGGGGGAGCCCCAACTCCGGAAACAGTAGACCTCACCACCTCGGCCCCCTGCCGCCCCACGCTTTGGTCCCGGCTCCCGGGATTCCTGCGCTGACCCCTGCTGCTCCCGGTCCCGCCGGCGCCCTGGGGTCTCAACTCCGTCGGCCGCCGCCCGTTTCGCGAACCCCTAGGATGCCCGGTCTCGGGACCGGGCGCCGCTGGAACAATGGAGGCTCCCAGAGGCAGCGCGAGGACAGCGGCGGCGGAGACCGTGGCGGCAAAGGCTGTGGCAGCGGCGGCGGCAGCAGCGGCGGCGACAGCGTCTGCGCAGGGTAAACGTGGCTCCGCGGCGCTGCTGAGTTGCACTTTCGCCACGGATCCCCGCCCGCCTGCTGAGGCTCGAAAGACCGTTCTCTGGGATTCAGAAAGGACCCTGGACACCCCACAGGGCTTCTCTAGCTCTCTCATCTTAGAGTGGAGTTTCTGGAGACTGAAGTCACCGTATTCGGGATCAGGGGTCGTTGGGCGGTTTGTGGCGAATCTGCAGCCACGGATGGTGAGCGCGGGGCTGGGGGTGAGGAGCCCGCCCTTCTCCCCTCCCCCTCTGCCTCCTCCCTCTCCGCTCCCTGCCTCCTGCTGGCGCCGCGGCTGCGGGAGGGACCTGGCCTTGGTCTCGGAGGAAGGCGGTGAGGCGGGGCCAGAGTCACGGGGCGGGACTGGGGGCAGGGCCGGGAGCAAGAGGGATGCGAGCTGGAGCCTAAGGGACCGGGAGTTGTGGGTAGGACCGGGGCGGGGCTGGAGATTAGACCGGTCTGTGGGGCGGGGCTTGTGAGGAGGGGGCGGGGCTACTGTACAGCGGGGGCCCTGTTAGAATAGCGAGGTAAAAAGTGGGGTTAAACAGAAGAAGAGTACTCGGGAGAGAAAGGGCGGAGCTTTGGACGAGTCTGGAAAGTGGAGCTGGGCTAGAAATAAAGAACAGAGTTGGAAAAAACGACGCGAGGCTGAAGGGAGCAGGCGGGGCTTGGGCAGGCAGCGGGCGGAGCTGTAGGGAAAGGGCAGGACCGATTAGGGATAACGGGGCGTGACAGAAGGAAAGGGAAGAAACTCGGGAAAAGTAAAGGAGAGGTGCTAGAGAAAAGGTATGGGTCTGAGAGAAGGGGCTGGTTTGGGGCCGGTGTGTGTGAAAGGGCTTGTGTCTGGTAAAGCGGCGGGAACTGTGTGGGTTGGCACGGATGTGCTGCGGATTGCTGGTTGGAAGATGGTGCCAAAACAGCTGATTTAATGTGAGTGGGCCACCTCCTAGCAATGTGAACGTGGGCAAGTTCAGTTCTTCAAGTTCCTTATTTGTAAAACAGAGCTCGAAAACTCTATTGCTAGCTCTTGAGGGTTTCAGAGAACTTGGATGGCAGGGGAGACATCCTTAAACAATACTCCAGTTTTGTCATCAAAGAGGAGCGTGAAAGGTTCTTCCAGGGTTCTGGGACAAAGTCCAAAGCATCTGAAAGCTTCTCTCTTATCTTAATGCAAACTTTGCATTTGACCCACTAAAATGTCTGTTTTCTAAAAACCATCCCAATAAGATCGACATGCCAGGAAGAGGTTTGCTGATTAAGATCTTGGAATCTGAAGTCAAACTGATGAATTCTTTTAAACAAATGATTCATCCTCTCAGAGCCTCAGTTTCCTTATGTGTAAAGTGGGAATAATATATAGTACCTGTTCTCACAGAGTTGTTGTGAGAATTAAATGAGGTGATGCTAGCACACGGTTTGACATGTAGTGAATATTCAAAGAAAATATTATCTGTTATTATCCTTCTTAAAATAACTCAGAATAAATGGATCAAAGCAGAGTTATACTAAGTCATCTCCTTTAGTGGTCAGGAATTCGTTTGAGAATCTGGTGAAAACTTTGGGCCATGTGCAGGATTCGGATTTTATGGAAAAAAGAAAAAAACACTGTGGGCCTCTCTCCTGAGGAAAACATACCAAGTTTCACTTATTAAAGTCTTTGAAGAATGTATGAAGAAGTGATTGGATGAACGTGTTAGGATGGGGATGAATCTAGCTGAAGCCATGCTGGTTCCCCCCTTCTTGATGTGGCCCCAGTCCTTGGGTCCCATAGTCTTCCTTCCCCAATATGCATGAGACAGAGGTGGAGTGAAGATCAGCTTTATTATTGGCATGAAGGCAGGGAGGTGGTGATAGTGCCAGGCCCTCTGCAGGCAAGGAGGCGGAGGGCTTATCAGCCAGCATCGATCCTCCAAGTTGGTCCTCCCAGTGAGGTCCAGGGTTCCAGGTGCCTCTGGCTTAAAGCAGAAGCAGTGGGTGAGCAGACGAGCAGACTGTGAGGCATTGGATATGTGGAATCCTCAGGGCTGCTCTGGAGCTGGGGTCGGGCTGGGGTTGGCAGGGGGTGGGGGCCGAGGCTGGATGTCTCTGGTGCGCATATAGGACAGCAGCTGCTCCGGGATCTCGGCCAGCACATCCTTGGCCAGTCGGGCCATGCTCAACACCTGGTTCCCCGACCGGTCAACATAGTCTCGGAATGGGACGAACTGGGTCAGGCACAGACAAGAAGAGAGAAGCCATGACCAGGAGAGAGGGCATGGGGGTACAGCTGGGAGGCTTCTTTTTTGATCCCCAGCATCTCTTTCCAACTATCATAGTATCTCCCTCCCCACATCTTGAACAGTTTTGTACATTTGCTTTCTCTCCACCTACTTTTTTTTCCACCCTCAACCCACTCCAGTTTGGCTTCACACAGGCCATTGAAACTGCTCTTGCTGATGTCGTCAGTGGCCCTGTGTTGCTAAATCAGTCCAGTGAACAGTAATTTTTAGTCCTCATCTTGCTTGACTTCTCTTTAGCTTTCCATTACATTTGACCATAATTCTTCTGGACACATCCCACTCTTGACACCACACTCTTCTGGCTTCTTGCTTACCTTTCTTGAAGCTCCCCCCTCCCACCACCATTCCTCTGGGTCTACTTGCTCTCTAAACCTGGTCACATCTCTCTCTCAGCTCTCTTCCTGGATGATTTCATACACTTCCATGACTTTAAAAATTGTTCCCTGGAAGGAAGTAGAGCAGGCCAAGAGGTAGGGAGGGAGACTGGAAAGGAGGGATCAGGGGAGAAAAGGGGCAGGGACCAGGGAGAAGGGATCCTGAGAAGAGGAGGAGGCCAGAGAGATGGAGTTGGGGCAAGAAGGAGGAGGAGTCTGTGAGAAGGGGCTGGGAAGAGAGAGAGGCCTAGGAGAGGGTCTTAGGGAGAGGAGAAGAAGAAATGAGGTGTGGGGGGAGAGGGGCTGATAAGGGAGAAAAAAACAAAAGAAAATCTGTTTCCTAATGACTGCCAAATGTATATATCCATCCATGACCTCTTTTAAAAAAATTATGTTTTATTTTTATTTATTTTTTTTCTTTTGAGACGGAGTTTCACTCTTGTTGCCCAGGCTGGAGTGCAATGGTGCGATCTCGGCTCACCACAACCTCCGCCTCCCCCCAGGTTCAAGTGATTCTCCTGCCTCAGCCTCCCAAGTAGCTGGGATTACAGACATGCACCACCACGCCCGGCTAATTTTGTATTTTTAGTAGAGACAGGGTTTCTCCATGTTGGTCAGGCTGGTTTCGAACTCCCAACCGCAGGTGGTCCACCTGCCTCAGCCTCCCAAAGTGCTGGGATTTACAGCCCTCCTCACTCCCCATCATCATCTAATCATCAAGTCTTGTAACATTTTCTTCTTAAATATCTTGTGAACCTGCCACTTTCTCTCCCTTCCCACTGCTTCCAGCCAGATCTTTATCACCGCCCTCTACTACTTCAAAGGCTTCCTCACTAATGAGTCTACTTGCCTTTTCTTTTGCCCTCTTACTGTCCACCCACCTTGCAGCAGCTACAGAGATCCTTTTAAAATGCCATCTCACTCCCCTATGTAAAATCCTTCAAGAGCTTTCCAATTCTTTTATAACAAACCCCCAAATTTTGCCTCCCTCCTCACACTCAGTATGATCCTGCTACCCTAGCTTCTGCATTTTTGTTGATTGGGCCAGTTCTTCTGGGCCTCAGAGCCTTCTCACATGCTGCTTCTCTCCCTGTAATGCTTATCACCTCCCCCTTTGGTCTCGGCAAGCTAAAGAACCGTTTCCTGACTACTGTACCTATGTTAGGTCCCTGTTACAGGCTTTCACAGTGGCATTTGCTATTCCTCTGGAGTACTTATTACAATCTAATGAGATATTTATTTGCGTGATTATTTATTGTTGGTTGCCTCCACTAGAGGGCAGGGGCCTTGGGGATCTCCCGACCTACACCATGGATGCACCAAGGCTGCAGCAACCTTCCTATATATCAAAAAGGAGGTATTCAATGGATGAGAAAGGATGAAAGAGTGACGGGGAAAAAAGTAGGAGACTGAGAAGGCAGTAAGTGTGAGTGGCTCCCAACTTAGCCTATTCTTCTCACTGTGCCTCTCAGCTCCGCAGCCTCTCCCAGGTCAGGTCTACCTGAACGATGTCCCGCTCTGCGTAGCGTCCTCTAGAGGACACGCGCACATCATCACCGTCCAACTCTTCCATTGCTGCAGAAAAGACACCCCTCAGCTGATTGGCCTCTCCAGCCCCACCCCCATGTTGCCACCTCCCTTTGAGCTCCCCTTTGGAGTCATCAGAAGAATGCCTAATGCTTGCGATCAAGTCCTACAAATATCAGGCTTTGTCATGGAGTTATTATTATTATTATTATGCCTCCCAGGCAGTCCGTCCTCCCAGGAACCCCAGGGGAAATATTAGTATCATCAGCCTTGATTCTGATAAGGAAACAGGTTCAGAGAAGGTCTGTGACTTGGCCAAGGCTTCACACAAGGGTATCTTACCTTGTCTCTTCTGTGACGCAGGCCCAAGTACCCGACCCCCTCCCACTTTTCTCCTTCGTTCTTAGTCCCACTCAGGGACACCCCTTCCTACTCACCCTCAAACATGGCTGGTCCTACACCGACGATAATGATAGACATGGGCAATGAGGAGGCCTGTGGGGGAAAGAGGGTGAACGGTTGGGGCAAGCAGCCATCACCAGGGAGGTGACTGTTGGCAGACAGTTCTCTGAGTATGTGTGTCATGGTTCTGCACATCTTGTAAGCAGAGGCATTGATTCTCTCTGCCCCAGACTACTTTTTGAAGGATGTTTCTATATCAAGCAGCCTTGAAAAATACAGTATTTTCCTCTAGAGCAGAGGGCATATTTGCATACTGTCCAATATAGTTTTAAAACAAGTTCTCCAGGCCGGGCGCAGTGGCTCAAGCCTGTAATCCCAGCACTTTGGGAGGCCGAGACGGGCGGATCACGAGGTCAGGAGATCGAGACCATCCTGGCAGACACGGTGAAACCCCGTCTCTACTAAAAAATACAAGAAACTAGCCGGGTGAGGTGGCGGGTGCCTGTAGTCCCAACTACTCGGGAGGCTGAGGCAGGAGAATGGCGGGAACCCGGGAGGCGGAGCTTGCAGTGAGCTGAGATCCGGCCACTGCACTCCAGCCCGGGAGACAGAGCGAGACTCCTTCTCAAAAAAAAAAAAAAAAAACAAGTTCTCCCTGGAGACCTTTGGAACAAAAGGCAAGCATGCTTACTGTCCATTATAAAAGACTCAAGTTCCCTAAGCTCAGGGTTCCTCTTCTGTAATGCAACCCGCAGTGGCTGCAAGTGTCATCTGTCCCTCTTCACATCATCCAGTGGGAACTGGGACTTAGAGAATGCAAGCAAATGCTAATACTCCAGCTACTGCTTTTGCTGGAAATCAAAGTCCTCTGTCTCTAATCCAAGAGTCTTGTGTCTTCTGCCAGCATCCATGAAACTGGCAGGCTAACTTGTTAGCTTGCAAGTAGGATAAAATCTCAGCCCCTTCACAGTATTAACATTACTCCTCCCTGCCAAGCCCTCCTCCTCAGACTCACGCTGACGATGGCCTCCTTGGTCTGCATCATGTCAGAGATGACCCCATCAGTGATGATGAGCAGAACGTAGTACTGGGAACCATCAGAGATCTTGGCTGCGGCCCTGGATGAAAGGCCAAATCAGAATCCAGATGAAAGCCAGACAGGCCACAGGAATACCTTACCCCCGGAGCTTCCACAGCCATTGTGTGGGCAGTGGGCAAGACCTGGGGCTTCTGAAACCCATGCTCCTTCCCCAGACCTGGCAGCCTGCCCCTGCCTGCATATATGTATATATATATACACACACACACCTTTTTTTTTTTTGAGACAGAGTCTCACCCTGTTGCCCAGGCTGGAGTGCAGTGGTGCGATCTCGGCTCACTGCAACCTCCACCTCCCAGGCTCAGGTGATCCTCCTGTCTCAGCCTCCCGAGTAGCTAGGACTACAGGTGTGTGCCACCACACCTGGTTAATTTTTATATTTTTAGTAGAGATGGGGTTTCACCATGTTGCAGGCTGGTCTCAAACTCCTGACCTCAAGTGATCTGCCTGCCTCAGCCTTTCAAAGTGCTGGGATTACAGGCCTGAGCCACCATGCCTAGCCTGCCTTCAGTAATACTTATTGAACACTTACTATGGTAGACACTGGAGATAACATGAGGAGAAAAAATAAATCCATCCCAGCCCTCTGGAGTGAGGCAGACATTAATCCAAGAATCACACAAAAAAGTGTAAAATTACCACTGTGATGAGTGCTGTGATGGAAGGGACACTGCTCTGACAGGGTGCCAGAGGGGATCCTGGCCAGGTGCCTGTAATCCCAGCACTTTGGGAGGCCGAGGTGGGCGGATCACTTGAGGCCAGGGATTTGAGACCAGCCTGGCCAACATGGTGAAACCCTGTCTCTATGAAAAATACAAAAACTAGCCAGGCATGGTGGTGGATGCCTGTAATCCCAGCTACTCGGGAGGCCGAGGCAGGAGAATCCTTGAACCCAGGAGGCGGAGGTTGTAGTGAGCTGAGATTGCGCCACTGCACTCCAGGCTGGGTAACAAGAGTGAGACTCCATCATAGATAGATAGATAGATAGATAGATAGATAGATAGATAGATAGATAGATAGATAGACAGACAGACAAATGGGATCCTGATATGACCCAGAAGGTCAGCGAAGTTTTCTTTAAGGAAGTGATGTTTGAGGATAGAGAGGCTAAATGAAAGAGGAGGAGGATCTTTCTAGGAAGGGGGAACAGTAAGGCCAAAGGCACTAGAGTGGGGCTAAACGACAACTCCCCTGTGTGGAGGTCAGGAATTGAGGGAAGCAGAGTGGGCCATGTGGCTGAGGAAGCACAGAGCTTAGACACACAGGGATTTATCAACCCCTGGCAAGATTTTGATGTTTATACACGAGCAAGAGCAAAGGCTGAGGGCTTCCTTGCTTCCCTCTCCCCTACATTTCTTCCCTCTCCCTTCTTCTCTCTGCTGACCACATCTCATTGCCTGGGCTGTTGGGCCCCGTGCAGTCTTCCCCTGGTCAATCTAATAGCTGCTTCCAGAGCTCCTTTTCCTTCTCTCACCAGTCTTTGAAGCCAAGATTTTTTTTTTCCACCTGAAAAGGATGTCAGAAGTTATTGAGTCCAGTCCCTTTATTATGAATATTCAAAAAAAAAAAAAAAAAAAGACCTAGAGAGGGCACAAAGGTAGTAGGAGACCCTGGTCTCTTGACTTCCAGTCTCCAGTCCTGTGCAGATTGGAAAGGATGAAGCTGTGCTGTCCAGTAAGGTAGCCTTAGCTGCATGTGGCTATTGAAATTTAAATTAATTAAATATAATTAAACATTCAGTTCCTTGGCCACCCTAGCTACTTTCACGTGCTCCATATCCATATGTGGCCGGTGAATACCATATTGGCCTGCACAGATACAGAACTTTTCCATCATTGCAGAAAGTGCTATTGGATGGTGCTGTATTGAAACCTGATCTCAAAATGTGAGGAAAGGGACAGAGAGGGCGTAAAATTATAAAATAGCTTTGGGGACAGGTGGGGTGGCTCACGCCTGTAATCTAAGCACTTTGGGAGGCTGAGGCAGGAGAATCACTTAAGACCAAGAGTTTGAGAACAGCGTGGGCAACATAGTGAGGCCTGGTCTCTACGAAAAAAATTAAAATTAACTGGGCTTGGTGGCACGTGCCTATAGTCTCAGCTACTCAGGAGACTGAGTCAGGAGGATTGCATGAGCCCAGTGAACCATGATGGTACCACTGCACTCCAGTCTGGGAGACAGAGTAAGACCCCAACTGAAATAAAAATAAAAATAAAAATAAAGTAATAAAATAATTTTGGCTCAGTTTGCCCAGGGCCCAGAGTGGGAGTGGGTCATGATCCTCTTTTTTTTTTTTTTTTTTTTTTGAGACAGAGTCTTGCTCTGTTGCCCAGCCTGGAGTACAATGGCACAATCTCAGCTTACGGCAACCTCTACCTCCTGGGTTCAAGCAATTCTCCTGCCTCAGTCTCCTGAATAGCTGGGATTACAGGTGCCCACCACCATGCCCGGCTAATTTTTATATTGTTAGTAGAGACAAGGTTTCACCATGCTGTCCATGCTGGTCTTGAACTCCTGCTCTCGAGTGATCCACCCACCTCGGCCTCCCAAAGTGCTGGGATTACAGGCATGAGCCACCGCAGCCGGCCATGATTCTCCTTTACATCCCCTACCCACTTCCTGAATTCTGGTCCCAGTCTCCTCAGAGACCTGGCTTGGTACCTTTTCCTGTCACTTATTTCACAAATAGCAATTGCATACCTACCATGTATCAGGCACCAAACTGGGTGCTGAGCATGGAGCAGAATAGGATCTTGTCCTTGGGGAGAGAGAGGTTTAAACTACTAAAATGCATTGAGGTTGGGGCTTTGAGGATGTAACATCTAACCTAAGTACCTGAAAAATGGGTTGGGTTTAGCCAGGTGGTGATGGGGGTAGGAAGCAAAGGGAAAAGTGTTCCAGAGGGAGAGAATGGGTAAGTGCAAACCACGAGGAGTTACATGTAGGACTATAGCAGAGAGGCTGGACCTGGTGACACATCTAAAATCCCAGTGCTTTGGGAGGATGAGATCAGAGGATCCCTTGAGCCCAGGAGTTTGAGACCAGCTGGGCAATGCAGCAAGACCCTGTCTCTACAAAAAATAACAAAATTAGCCTGGCATGGTGACATGCACCTGTGGTCTTGGCTACTTAAAAGTCTCAGGTGGGAGGGAGGATTGGTTGAGCCCAGGAGTTCAAAGCTGCCGTGAGCTACAGTGGTACCACTGCACTCCAACCTGAGCAACAGAGTGAGACCCTGCTCTTAAAAAAATAAATAAATAAATAAGGAACTATAGAAGAGAGGAGACAGTGGGCATAATGGAAGGGTTTGGGGGCACAGGAGGTACATCTTTGGTTCCCTGTAGATGCCTTGCATTTTCAAGGCTATTTTTATCTGGAAGTTAGCTGAGAAAATGGGTGAGTGGCCAGAGGCCAGTTTGTGCCTCACTTGGCTGTAGAGTAGGAAACAGCAGAGTCCATTGTGATCATCAAAATCGCAGATGTATACTTGACATACATCATCTAATTTGTTTTTTTGTTGTTGTTGTTTTGTTTTTTTGAGACAGAGTGTCGCTTTATCTCCCAGGCTGGAATGCAGTGGTGTGATCTTGGCTAACTGCAAGCTCCGCCTCCTGGGTTCACGCCATTCTCCTGCCTCAGCCTCCCCGGTAGCTGGGACTACCGGCACCCGCCACCACGCCCAGCTAACTTTTTGTACTTTTTTTAGTAGAGATGGGGTTTCACCGTGTTAGCCAGGATGGTCTCGATCTCCTGACCTCGTGATCCGCCCGCCTCGGCCTCCCAAAGTGCTGGGATTACAGGCGTGAGCCACCATGCCCGGCCATACATGATCTAATTTAATCCTCACCCCCATTCTATAAGGTAGGCACTTTAAAAGTTCCTATTTTTATGGCCAGGTGCAGTGGCTTATGCCTGTAATCCCAGCACTTTGGGAGGCCGAGGGGGGTGGATCACCTGAGGTCAGGAGTTCGAGACCAGCCTGGCCAACATGGCGAATCTCCGTCTCTACTAGAATACAAAAAGTAGCCAGGCATGGTGGTGCGCACCTGTAATCCCAGCTGCTCCTGAGGCTGAGGCAGGAGAATTGCTTGAACCCGGGGGCGGAGGTTGCAGTGAGCCGAGATCATGCCACTGCACTCCAGCCTGGGTGACAGAGCAAGACTCCATCTCCAAAAAAAAAAAAAAGGTTCCTATGTTTAAAATGAGGAAGCTGAAGCTTGGAGACATTAACTAGCATCCCCAAGGGGTTATGAAGCTAGAGTCCAAGCCCATGCCTGATCAGCTGAGCCTAAAACTGGAGCTCTTGATTCTCTTACTCTTTATCCCCAGGCCATTCTCTGTATAGTCCTCTGTACACAGTGTACACTCTAGTCATATTAAACTCTTTACTGTTTCATGAACTTGCCCCTTCATTCTTCTGTTTTTCACATGCCATTCCTTCTACCAGGCATGCTCTGCTTCTGTTTCTCTGATAAAGTCTACCTCGTCCTCTAGACCCAGCTGAGTAGTCCCCTTTCTGGTACTGGAGCCTATGCCCTACCCCCTCCCTCTAGGATACTGCTCCACCCACCAAGATGGGCTGTCTGCTCCTCTAAGTGGGTTCTCACTGCCTGATCTGCTGGATTAAGCTAGATGACTATAAGTACACTTAAAACACCTTTTTCCCCTAAATTAAACATGGATGCAATGTGAGAAGAATATAAAATTTGCATGAATTTTTAAGATGGAATTCAGAAACTTCAAAGACATTTTCAGCCTGACTGCTTTCGGCTATGCCCCCAGATTCCCCCAGAGGGACGCTGTCGCTTGCCTTTGCCGACAGGCGACTTGCTAGAAAAGTCTGGGAAGCTCTGGTCTACAGAAGGTAATGATTTATTTATATTTCTGTCTCCTGCACCAAGGCGGGAGCTCCCAAGGACAGGGACTAGATCTGATTCATCTGTGAATCTTCAGTGCCCCAGCAGAGAACTAAGCACACAGCAGATGCCCTTTGAATAGTGATAATGATAATAATAGTAACAGTAATAGCGAACACCTGTAGTATTTATGATGTGGCAGGCACTGTTCTGGGTGTTTGACATATATTAATTAGTTCTCACAACAACCCTATGAAGTAGACATTGTTACTTTCCTCATTTTACAAATGAGGAATAAGGCACAGAGAGGTTAAGAGTCTTGACCAAAGCCACAGCTAGTGAGTGATAGAACCAGTGTGTTAACTTGGCTAGTCTGGCTCCAGACCCCACACTCAGGATACACTGCCCTTTTACTGAATGTTAACTAAGTGAATGAATAAATTTTGAATTAGTGTAGTTGCATAAGATAATATTTAAGAAGTCCGCTTAATAACAACAAAAATATGATCAGGTTCCAGTATTAGTGGGGAAAAAAATCAGTAGTGAAATGTTATATGTATAATAATTTGACTATAATTATGGATGCATAAGGAAAGTAACTATATACATCTACATTCCATGGGCAGTATTCAGGGTGATTTCTTACTTCATTTCTCTATTGAAATTTTCTACGGTTATTATTAAAGAATCTATTATCATTACTGCAAATTAGAAAATAAACAAATCTACTAGAATTAATACCTGAGTGATAAAATAATCTGTACAACAAACCCCCACGTGTCAAGTTTGTTATGTAACAAACCTGCACGTGTACCCCTAAACTTAAAACGAAAGTTAAAAAAATAAATAAATCTTTGCTAGGGGAAAAAGTATATGGGCTTATAAATCTCACTGAAATCCTTTCACTTTTACTCCCTTTTTGTTTCATCTTTTTTTTTTTTTTTTTTTTTGAGACAGAGTCTCGCTCTGTCGCCCAGGCTGGAGTGCAGTGGCCGGATCTCAGCTCACTGCAAGCTCCGCCTCCCAGGTTTACACCATTCTCCTGCCTCAAACTCCTGAGTAGCTGGGACTACAGGCGCCTGCCACCTCGCCCGGCTAGTTTTTTGTATTTTTTAGTAGAGACGGGGTTTCGCCATGTTAGCCAGGATGGTCTGGATCTCCTGACCTCGTGATCCGCCCGTCTCGGCCTCCCAAAGTGCTGGGATTACAGGCTTGAGCCACCGCGCCCGGCCTGTTTCATCTTTTTACTTCTAAGCTTTCTGAGGGGCTTTATGTTAGCTGGGTTTCTTCTATTTACTATAAAGTGGGGTTTGCTTATTTTTTATTCAATCAAATAATCTTTTTCTTTTTTAAGGTCAAACAGAGCTTATTTATGTTTATTGACATATGTTTGGTTTTAGTTCTGTCATTTCATAAATTTGTTTTAAATTTATTTTAATACCCTCTGGTTTTTAAAGTCATTTGATATATGATCTGGGTTTTCTTTGCTTTGCTTTATGTGTGTGTGTGTGTGTGTGTGTATTTTTTTTTTTTTTTTTTTTTTTTGAGACAGAGTCTTGCTCTGTCACCCAGGCTGGAGTGCAGTGGCGTGACCTGGGCTCACTGCACTGTCTGCCTCCCGGGATCAAGCAGTTCTCTGCCTCAGCCTTCTGAGTAGCTGGGATTACAGGCGGCCGCTACCACGCCTGGCTAATTTTTGTATTTTTAGTAGAGACGGTGTTTCACCATCTTGGCCAGGCTGGTCTTCAACTCCTGACCTCGTGATTCACCCGCCTCGGCCTCCCAAAGTGCTGGGATTACAGACGTGAGCTACCGCGCCTAGCCTGCTTTGTATATTTTTATTCTGAAAACTTGGACAGTCACGCTTCTAGTTTTTAACTTATCATTTATTGAGCATGTACCATGGGCCAGACACTGTGCTAATACTTGTTACACTGTTATCTAATTTTAACCTTGCAATAACTCTGTAAGGAAGCTGCTATTGTCATCCATTATCATACCACCTTACAGGGAAGAAACGGATGCTTAAAGAGGCTAAGTTGCTTAAGGTCACATGGTTAGTGAATGGTGGAGCTAGGATCACACTCAGGTCTTATGCTAAAACTTATGCCTTCACCACAGTGCTGTAGGCTCTTCTCTCTCTTACCCAAACTCAAGCCCTGGGTTGTCATTCTCAGGCAGTGGGGTTAGGGTAATTTGCTGACGCCCTTTCTGCCCCATAATAAGGTACAGTCATCCCTCAGTATCCACAGGGGATTGGTTCCAAGACCCCTGTTGATACCAAACTCCTCAGATACTCAAGTCTGTTATATAAAATGGTGTAGTATTTGCATATAACCTATACACATCCTCCTGTATACTTTAATTTTTAAAATTTAAATATTTAATTTTAAAAAAAATGAGCCAGGCATGGTGGCTTATGCTTGTAATCCCAGCACTTTGGGAGGCTGAGCAGGCGGATCACCTGAGGTTGGGAGTTCAAGACCACCCTGACCAACATGGTGAAATGTCTCTACTAAAAACACAAAAATGAGCTGAGCGTGGTGGCGTGCACCTGTAATACCTGCTATTTGGGAGGCTGAGGCAGGAGAATTGCTTGAATCTGGGAGGTGGAGGTTGCAGTGAGCTAAGATCATGCCACTGCACTCCAGCATGGTGACAGAGCAAGACTCTGTCTCAAAAAAAAAGAAAAAAAAAAAAAGAGATGGGGTCTCACTATATTGCCCAAGTTGGTCTTGAACTCCTAGGCTCAAGTGATTCTCCTGCCTCAGTCTCCTAAAGTGTTGGGATTACCCACTGTGCCTGGCCTCTCCTGTATACTTTAAATCATCCCACATTACTTAGAGTGCTCCTGACTGTCCTTGGGGAATCAGTCCCTTATGTGGGTCCCCTCATTTCTCCCAGCCTCCACCCAGTTCCCTTACCTGGCCACTTGGTTGATGACAGGAGCAAAGTAGGTGGGCCCGTAGAGCTGCACTGTGCGCAAGCTCTGGAAATAGCTCTCCAGCACACCCTCGATGCCCGCACAGTTGGGGTCCTCATCATTGTTGTTCTGTCAAAGAATATGCCCTGCCAGGCTGAGCCCATGCAGGGTACATCCAGGAGTGCTCTGATTCCAGCTCACTCCTTCCATTTTCCATCAGTCCCTTTCATGCTCCCCTCCAAACCCAGCCCTGCTCCCCTCTCTGCTCTGCTATCCTCTCATAGCTTCCTGTTCCTCTACATGCCCTTTGAAGAAATATAAACAGAACAAAATCATCAACTTGGGTGAACCAGATGCCAGGGCATGGAGATTAAGCTCTGGCCAATACCATACCAGGGGGAACTGGTGGGAGATCCGTCCCTCTGGGGGCAGCTTGGCCCCAAAGCCATAAGCTGGGAAGAGCTTGTCACTGTCATAGTCCTGGATGATCTCTCCCACTGCCTTGAGGGCCATGGCATAGGCGCTGAGCTGGTAGGGACTCATGTAGTGCAGGGAGGTAGGCTGCAGAGGATTCCCTGTAGGGACACAGGAACCCCAGCCTCATGATCATCTGGATCATCCATCTGCTCACCTGCTTATCTTTGTGTGCATTCATCCATCTGTATCCATTTATCTGCCCTCTGCCCATGTCCTCCCTCCTTATTTTACCCAATCATCCATTTGTTCATTTATCCATCTATCCACCTACCCATCCCTATATCTATTCATCCATTTACCTACCTACCCACACATCCATCCATCCATCCACCCATCCACCTGGCCATATATCTATCTTTCAGTCTACTTATACATCTTTATCCACCAATCTCTCCATTCTCTTATGCAGCTACCTGCTTACCCACTCATCCATCCATCAGTCCATCCATCCATCCATCCACCCATCCACCCACTTGTCTACTTGCCATTTTTCTTCATTTTCCATCCATCTATATAGCAGTATTATTTTATCCATCCAGCTATCCAGCCCTCTCCATTCCATTCATTCTCTTGTCTGTTCTCATATGGATTTATCCACTCATGCATTTCCCCTATCTAATTACTTGTTATTTCCCCAACTTAAACTTTGGTCCATTTGTCCACCCACATACCCATCCATGCATCTACTTGGCTAACCTATTATACTCACTCACCAACCCATGTACCCACTCCATTTGTTCATGGATCTATGCATTCATTCAAGACTCACCACCTATACACCTATCCATCTCTCCTTATACCCCCTTTCTCTCTCATCCATCAGCCTACTCATCCACCTGTTGAGCTATATATCCTTTCAACCCTCTGTGATCCATCTACCCATCTATTTTTCTGTACTCTATTTTCCTGGCTGGGTTTTGCCTAAGTTTGTGCTTCTTGGGTAGGTAAACTCTTATCCCTAGGTAGGAATCCAGACCAACTCCTAATGACTCCCTTAGAAGTCCCTTCCCACCTCCCCCTTTTTCACTCATCCATGTCTCACCATTGGAAGCCGTGAAGTCAATAGCTACTGTGAAGTTCAGCTGTGTCCTGTTGGGGAAGCAGATGAATTGAGAAGTGAGGAACTAATAATTATTACTTCACTATTTCTCAAACAGTAATGTGCATATGGATCACCTGGGGCTCATGTTAAAATGCAGATTCTGATCCAGATGGTCTGGGTAGAGCCTAACAAACTCCCAAGTAATGCTGATGCTGCTGGCTCATGGACCACACTTTAGGTAGCAGAATTAAATGCCTGCTGTGTAGCAGGTGTATTATAGGTCACTTAATTTAACCCTTACTATAGCCCTGAAGTAGTAATTAATATCCCCATTTGGCTGGGCGCCATGGCTCACGCCTGTAATCCCAGCCCTTTGGGAGGCCGAGGCAGGCGGATCACCTGAGGTCTGGAGTTCAAGACCAGCCTGACCAACATGGAGAAACCCCCCATCTCTACTAAAAATAAAAAAAAATTAGGCAGGCGTGGTGGCGCATGCCTGTAATCCCCACTACTTGGGAGGCTGAGGCAGGAGAATTGCTTGAACCCGAAGGTGGAGGTTGCAGTGAACCAAGATCGCACCATTGCACTTCAGCCTGGACAACAAGAGTGAAACATCGTCTCAAAAAAAAAAAAAAAAAAAAAAAATCCTCATTTTACATAGGAGAAGAGTGAAGTGCAGAGAAGCAAAGTACCTTTCCCAGGTCTGCCTGCTTCCACCAAACCAAACAGAATGTCCCCTATAGTCTGCTTGGCTTTTCCCTCTGTCTCTACCTCTCCGTCTTGCCTGACTATAACTTTCTTCGTGCCCCAATTTAGGTTACTGGGGCCACCAATGAAGACCACTGGTCTGGGAGCCGTCTTCCCGGGAGGAGCCGAAAGCCAAGAATGAAAGCAGCCCCATGAAGGGAACTAAGAGGAGCAGTATTCTGCATTTTACAGAGCACTTTGTAGTTGGCGAAGTGTTTTAAAGTTTATCTACATGGTCTCACTGGACCCTGACCATTCATAAATAAGAAACCTGGGGCTTAGAACTGGGAGTAATTTATTTCCGGGCTTTCAGCCCAGAGCTTGGCCTGTGACTCACCCTCCCTTGATGTAATCAACAAAAGTGAATTCAGAGTCCACAGAGAAGGAGAGCAGCGTCACCTGTGGGACAGAATAGGCAGCCCTGGCACTTTGGAAAAGGCAGTTGGGTTGGCAGAAGGGAGTGAGGCATATAGGGGCTTGGAAAGAGGCACGTGATGGGAGGCACATGATTCCACCTGCTCCCCCAGTCAGCCCCACCCTGTTCAACTTCTGACAGGGAAAAAGGGGAAGCTGTCAGAAACATAGTTGGATTTCCAAAAGTATATTAAATTGGGAAATACAACTTAGGTTTTTTTCTTTTATTCTGCAAAAGAGTAAAATCAGAAAAATTTCCTGAGTGAGAAAAAACAAAAATTTAAGTGGTGCTCCTTGTGCCCAGTATTACTATTCCAAGTAATCTGTGCCCACTGTCTTGCCTTGCCCTCAATATTTCTCATGCTGTGTCAATGGGGACAGACACGGAAGGATCCAGGGAGGGCCACAGCTCTAGGGAGCACTCACAGTTCCTGAGTTGACATATTTTTTCTTCTTACATTTCTTCCGAGGGTTAAGTACCTAAGTGGAGGAGGTAACAGTGATGATGAGAAACAAAGGAAGGGAGGTGCAGACTCAGCACACTGGGATGGAGGGCCTGGGTGATCTGGACAGGGCTGGAATGCTCACCTCATATACTGTGAACTGGTTCTGGGCCTTGCTCAGCTCCCGGTAGCTGGTGGTGAACTCACCAATGAAATCGTGGCTGCAATGAGGTGGGTGTGGCTAAGCAGCAGCTGCTGCCGGTTTGGAACCAGACCTGAACCCAATCTTTTATTCCTTCTATCCTAAACCCCTACTTAGGCTGCAGGGCAGCCTAGTGCTGGGGCCATAAGGGAGGCCAAACATAGGGGAAAAACAGGAAGAGACAGTGTCCAGAGAGACAATTAAGGGGATCAGTTGTACCCAAGACCCTGGTGTTTATCATCACCTTTCCTGGCTCCTAAAGCTACTTTGGGGTTCTCAGTGAATGTACAACCTATTATTGAGAACTGCTTGGGTCAAGTACAGGAGAAGGGACCATGTGGGGCAGTTCTACCTTCCATCCCGATCCCAGTCGTACACGTCAATCTTCACGGTTCTGAAATGTAGGAGACAAACATATGCTGGGTTTGTATGATAAATCCCAGAGACACCCTCATACACTTAACCACACACATATCATCTTCCCATCCACCCATCTGTCTTCCCATTAAGTTGTTCATCTTTCAACCTACCTCCCATCCTGTCTATTCGTTTATCAGTCCATGCCTGTACCCAACCACATACCCCTGTTAATACTACTATGGTTAGTACCACTAGTACTTTTTTTGTTTGGTTGGTTTTTTTACTACTTTGAGCCTTATTGTATTGCAGGCATTGTTCTCAGCACATTCACAGATGTCTCATTTAACTTAACAATCACCCTATATAAAGTAAGTACTATTATTATTATCTTGGGATAAGGAGATTGAGATACAAAAAAAAAAAAAAAAAAGTAATTTGGCTAAGATCCCATAGCTAGTAAATGACTGAACTGAGATTTAAACCCAGGCATCCTGATTCCAAAGACTTTGTTCTTACCTGTCATGCCTAAATCATTCCATATGTCTACCTATCAGTATATCAGCCCATCCAACCATCCGTCTATCCATCTAGCTACCTATTTACCCATACATTTGCCAGTCCAATTACCTATCAGTTCATCTCTTTGGCTACCTAACTATGTGTCTAGCCATTCACTGACTCACTGAGGCATGCAAGCATCCATCCGTCTATCTACCCAACTGTATAACATCTACCCATCTGGTTATCCATTCATCAGTATAACGATTCATCTACTCATGTATGTGCCCATCCATTCTTCCACCCTTCCACCTACCATCTATCTTTATACTACCCATTTACTCATTCATTTGGTTGGCCTATCCATCTAATTTATACCCATCCATCAACTAATTCACCTACAAATCCATCCATTCATCCATTTGCCATCTATTCATCTATCCAACCATCAATCCACTTGTCACTCAACCTATCTTTTTGTATTCCACCTGCTTTTCTGTTCATCCTCCTGCCTCCCCAGTCATCCATCAAACTCATTTACCAATTTATCACCCACCCATCCATCAGCTCATCCATCTGTTAATCACCCATCATCTGTATATCCACAAATCCACCCATCATCAGTCCAATTATCCATTCATCTGCTATCCATTTATCTGCCCCTCTACCCCCCCCACCAATTCACTCATATATCCATCCACATACGTATCCAACCATTCGCTAGTTTACCCATCCAACGATCCATCCATGTACCTGCTTATTCATTCGTTAATCTGCCCTTTCATCTACCCATCCACCTACCATTCCATCCATCAGTCGATCCATCCCTGGATAGTCCACCTATCCATCTGTATGGCTATCCATCTGCCTCTCCATCCACCCAATCTCATGCTGCAAACTCTATCTCACTGAGCAGGACCCTCCAATGCTATTTATGATACTTCTACTATCATTCTTGGGCCCAGGAACCCCACTGGCATGTCCTTGGCTCCTTATTCCCCAGCTTATGCCGGAGCCAACCTGTCATAGTCTCCATTGCACAGAGCCCGCACAGGGATGCTGAAGGGCTGCCACACAGGATTCAGTGTGTTTTTCACAACCTCTGTCTTGTGGCAGATGGTGAACCTGGAGGGGAGTGGGAAGGATTGGTATAATTTATCTTGTGCCTGGGGGTAGGACTGAATCCAGAGACAGAACCGGATGCTCTCAGAGATTCCTGAGATTACCCCACTTGTTAAGCACATGCCCCACCCCAGCCTAACAGCCCTGATGGCAGTGACTCACGTGCCATCCTCATTGCTCCTGTAGAACACAAGAAAGGGGTCTGATTTCCCAAAGAAGTCCTTCTTGTCCAGCTTGTTTGCACACAGCTGCATGGTGGCAATGTCCTAGGGATGGATGAAGTTGGGCTGGTGACACCCAAATTGCCCATAGCCTTCAGACAGCAGTCCATTAAAGGGTTTATGGGGAGAGAAGGGAGCTCCTGGGTCTAGCATGTGGCCCTTACTGACCCGACAATTGCTAAGCTCTTCTGCAGTCAGCAATATGGTCCCACACTTCTTGCCTGGTACACCCCTGGAAGTAGAAAAAGCCTCTTAGTGAGAGGAGGGAGGGTAGGCAACAAGGATTGAGTGGCCAGTCTGGGGTTAGGTGGGCCAGGGGATTCAGTTTGCCATTTACTGACAGTCCATTTTGTCTTGAGTGCCTTCTGGTGAGGAAGGGCCTCACTTTGACTGGGTGGGGTCTGCAGTCTAGTAAAAAGGGGTTAGAACAGCTTAGGTGAACATCTCACAAAAGTAGCATGGGAAAGACAAGGGATTTAGAGTCAGGGGATTTTATGATTGTTAAGCTGTGTGACCCTGGGCAAGTTATTTCCCCTTCCTCAGCTTTAGTTTTTTTCTCTGTGAAATGGGAATCATGATGACTTGTCAGGGCTGTGAAGAGATCTGAATGAGTGCATGGAAGGAAAATCAACTCGTAATCTTTATAGATATGAGCTGGTTGTATTCTTCAAAGCCGACTCTGGTTCCTACTATCTGCCGGGTGCTGTGATAGATATGAATTGAGCAACTGGCACTCTCCAGCTCTGCTAGACTGCCCGCAGGGAGCTTCAGGGGCAGGGGGAGGTGGAATGTCAAAGCCAATAGGTAAATAGAGTGGGTTGTAGTGATACTGAATGAGGGAGAAGAATTTCTATCCAGACCCAGGGACAAAGGGCTGGTTTGTTAGGTCAAAGCTGATGTGCTTTCTGAAGACCATGGAGAGGGAGATTTAAAAGACAAGGGAAACCTTATCCTTTCCTGACCCTAGAAGGAACACTTCCATGTGCTTGAACGGTGCATACAAGGACCCCCAAGGGGGTTCACCCCCTTGGGCCTGTGAACCCTGATTCCCAAAGGGATCCAAAATGTGGCAGGGAGAAAACTAGGTCAGGAGGGTCCTGGATTCCAGTCCTGGCTCTAACTTGCTATATGATTTTCCCTATCCTTAGAATGAGAGTTGAACTATTTCTTTGGATCCTTTGATCTTTGACTCTTTGTGCTTTACCAAGAGGGAGCATGATGAGAATAGGGACTATTCGCCTACGGCTGGGCGTGGTGGCTCACGCCTGTAATCCTAACATTTTGGGAGGCCGAGGCGGGTGGATCACCTGAGGTCACGAGCTCGAGACCAGCCTGACCAACATGGTGAAACCCTCTCTCTACTAAAAAGACAAAAAAAAAGAAAAAAAATTAGCTGGGTGTGGTGGCGGGCACCTGTAATACCAGCTACTGGGGAGGCTGAAGCAGGAGAATTGCTTGAACCCGGGAAGCAGAGTTTGCAGTGAGCTGAGATCGAGCCCTTGCACTCCAGCCTGGTTGACAGAGTGAGACTCCGTCTCAAAATAATAATAATAATAATAATAATAATAATAATAATAATTCACCTGCACATCCAGGACCAACAAATTGTTGATCCTGTTGCCTCCTCACTGTTCTTTGCCTCCTTGATGTTCTCCCTTACCACCTCATCCATCCAGTGTGAATTCCAGTCAGTGATTATAATAATCATTCCTTTGCATCCTGTCTCTTTTTTCCTTCTCTCACTTTTTTTTTTTAAGAGTCGGGGTCTCTTGGCCGGGCGCGGTGGCTCAAGCCTGTAATCCCAGCACTTTGGGAGGCCGAGACGGGCGGATCACGAGGTCAGGAGATCGAGACCATCCTGGCTAACACAGTGAAACCCCGTCTCTACTAAAAATACAAAAAAAAAAAAAAAAAAAAACTAGCCGGGCGAGGTGGCGGGCGCCTGTAGTCCCAGCTACTCTGGAGGCTGAGGCAGGAGAATGGCGTAAAACCCGGGAGGCGGAGCTTGCAGTGAGCTGAGATCCGGCCACTGCACTCCAGCCCGGGCGACAGAGCAAGACTCCATCTCAAAAAAAAAAAAAAGAGTTGGGGTCTCACTCTGTTACCCAGGCAGGATGGAGTACAGTGGCACAGTCATAGCTCACTGAAGCCTCCAATTCCTGAACTCGAGATCCTCCCACATCAGCCTCTCAAGTAGCTGAGACTACAGGTGCACATCACTACACCTGGCTAATGTTTACATTTTTACTTTTTTAGAGACAAGGTCTGGCTGTGTTACCCAGACTGGTGTCGAACTCCTGGCCTCAAGAGATCCTCCTGCCTCAGCCTCCCAAAGTGCTTCGATTACAGGTGTGAGCCACTGGCCCAGCCTTTTCTCTCACTTTCAATATATTTATTTGGCAGAACCACAGCTCTAGTTAAGCCTAACTCTGCCTAACCCATACTGTACCTGTGAAACTGAACATGGCCAGACAAAAACACAATTATGTGAACTTGTCTTGTTTCGAATGCATGACTGCAGACCTCAAGAGGGTCCTTATTGTTGCCTCGGATTCATATGTCCCAAGGCCCTTCACTCTCTGGTAGATGGTAGTTCTGGTAGATGGCAGTTTCACTCCTTCTCTTTCCTCAACCCCTAAAGCCTCCTCCCCTATCCGCATTCTCAGCCAATGACCTTGTTTCCTACTCACTGAGCAAAATTGAAGCAAGCAGAAGAGAATGTCCACCCAGCACCACACCTACCCTGCCACCAGTATCTCCACCCACACAAGTGTGGCTCCTACAGTTGCTATAAATGAACTGTCCTTGTGCCTATTTATCCCTCCACTGTGTACTGTATTTCATACTGTCTTGTCTGCACAAGAACATCACTTCAGTAATGCTCACCTCTTTTTATTACATCAAGTTTTCAGTTTCTACTTGGTCATTCCCATCAATATGTAAATACAGTATAATTTTCCTTTTTTTTTTTTTTCTGTAGAGATGGAGCCTCACTATGTTGCCCAGGCTGGTCCTGAACTCCTGGGCTCAAGTGATCCTCTCACCTCAGCCTCCAGAGCAGCTGGGATTACACTACGCCCAGCCAATGTGATATAATTTATCTCATGTTAAATTTTTTTTCCTTTCTTTTTTTTTTTTGAGATGGAGTCTCGCTCTGTCACCCAGGCTGGAGTGCAATGGTGTGATCTCGGCTCACTGCAACCTCTGCCCCCTGGGTTCAAGCGATTCTCCTGCCTCATCCTCCCTAGTAGCTGGGATTACAGGCGCGCTCCACCACACCCAGTTAATTTTTGTATTTTTAGTAGAGACAGGGTTTCACCATGTTGGCCAGGCTGGTCTTGAACTCCTGACCTCAGGTGATCCACCTGCCTTCACCTTTAGGAGGCCTCAGCCTCCTGAAGTGCTTGGATTACAGGTGTGAGCCACCGTGCCCAGCCTCATGTTAAAAAATTATAAACCTGGCCGGGCATGGTGGCTCACGTCTGTAATCCCAGCACTTTGGGAGGCTAAGGTGGGTGGATCACGAGGTAAGCCGTTCAAGACCAGCGTGGTCAAGATGGCGAAACCCCATCTCTACTAAGAACTACAAAAATTAGCCGGGTGTGGTGGCAGGCGCCTGTAATCCAAGCTACTCGGGAGGCTGAGGCAGGAGAATCACTTAAACCGGGGCGGCAGAGGTTTGTAGTGAGCCGCTGCACTCCAGCCTGGGCGACAGAGTGAGACTCCATCTCAAAAAAAAAAAAAATATAAACGTATTCTTGACCTCTCTTCCTGCTTCAGCCACATCTCCTTCTCTCCTCTCCCCTCCCCTTCCCTCCCCTCCCCTCCACTCCACTCCTCTCATCTCCTCTCCTCTCCCTTCTCTTCTTTTTTTTTTTGCGACGGAGTCTCCCTCTGTTGCCCAGGCTGGAGTGCAGTAGCATGATCTTGGCTCACTGCAACCTCTGCCTCCCTGGTTCAGGCGATTTTCCTACTTCAGCCTTCTGAGTAGCTGGGATTACAAGCATGTGCCACCACTCCCAGCTAATTTTTTTGTATTTTTAGTAGAGATTTCACTATGTTGGCCAGGCTGATCTGGAACTCTGGACCTCAAGTGAGCCACCCACCTCAGCCTCCCAAAGTGCTGGGATTACAGGTGTGAGCCACCGTGCCTGATCACACATCTTTTCTCTTCTCCCCTTTGCTGTAAAACTCCTTGACAGATGCCTTGACTCCCTCCGTCTTCCATCCACTTCACCTACACCTCTCCTTTAAAACTATGCTTGTAAGAATCAACAGGGATTTTCACCTTGCTAAATGCAATGGCCAATTCCCAATCCTCATCTTATTTGAGCTGCAGCAGCATTTGACGTGGTTGGTAACTCTCTCCTTGATAACCCTTCTCTTTGCTTCCATGACAGCACCCTCTCTTGGTTCTCATCCTACTTCATTAATTGCTCCTTCTCAGCCTTCTTTTCTAGGTCCAATTTGTGGAGCCTCAGCCTTTGGTTCTCTCTCTCTCGTCTCCCTCTTTCTTTTTCGCCAGTCCTTCCGCCCCTCCTTTGGTGATCTTATCTAATAGCATGGCTTTAAAGTTAACATCTAAGGCTGGGCTCAGTGGCTCATGCCTGTAATCCCAGCACTTTGGGAGGCCAAGGCAGGAGGACTACTTGATGTCAGGAGTTCAAGACCAGCCTGAAAAACACAATGAGGCCCCTTGTCTCTACAAAAAATAATTTTATTTATTTATTTTTTATTTTTTGTGAGACGGAGTCTTGCTCTATCGCCCAGGCTGGAGTGCAGTGGCCGGATCTCAGCTCACTGCAAGCTCCGCCTCCCGGGTTTACACCATTCTCCTGCCTCAGCCTTCCGAGTAGCTGGGACTACAGGCGCCTGCCACCTCGCCCGGCTAGTTTTTTGTATTTTTTAGTAGAGGCGGGGTTTCACTGTGTTAGCCAGGATGGTCTCGATCTCCTGACCTCGTGATCCACCCGCCTCGGCCTCCCAAAGTGCTGGGATTACAGGCTTGAGCCACCGTGCCCGGCCCAAAAAATAATTTTAAAATTAGCTGGGCCTGCTGGCATCTACCTGTAGTTCCAGCTACTTGACTTCTTGGAAGGTTGAGTGGGAGTATTCCTTGAGCCAAGGAACTTGATGCTGCAGTGAGCTATCATTGCACCATTGCCCTCCAGCCTGAGCTACAAAGTGAGAGCCTGTCTTGAAAAATCAACAACAAAACCAACATCCAAGACTCATTTGATACCTCCACTTGGATGTCTAACATTTTATATATTTATAAAACATAAAATTCAACATGTCAGATTGAACTCTTGATTGAATTCCTCCTCCAACTTGCTCCTCCTTCACATTTTTTGTTTTGTTTTGTTTTTTTTTGTCTTTTCGTCCACAGACAGAGTCTCACTCTGTCACCCAGCTTGGGGTGTCACCTCGCTCTCCTTTGTTTTTTTTTTTTTCTACTATCTCGGTTAGTGTCAATTCCATTTTTCCTGTTGTTCAAGCCAAAGACCTTGGTATTGTCCTCAACTCCTCTTTTCCTCTCACATTCATATTCAATCTGTCAGGAACCTGTTAGCTCTACCTTTAAAATATATCCCAAATCTGACCACTTCTCCCCTTCTTCACTGGTAGCAGCCTGGATTACTGTCAGAGTCTTCTCATTGGCTCTCTGCTTCTACCTTTGGCCACCCAAGGTTTATTCTTTTTTTAAAAATTTTATTTAAAAAAAATTTTTTTTGAGATGGAGTCTCGCTCTGTCGCCCAGGCTGGAGTACACTGGTGCAATCTTGGCTCACTGCAAGCCCTGCCTCCTGGGTTCGTGCCATTCTCCTTCCTCAGCCTCCCGAGCAGCTGGGACTACAGGCACCCGCCACCACGCCTGGCTAATTTGTTGTATTTTTAGTAGAGACAGGGTTTCACCATGTTAGCCAGGATGGTCTCTATCTCCTGACCTCATGATCCACCTGCCTCGGCCTCCCAAAGTGCTGGGATTACAGGCATGAGCCACCGCGCCTGGTCCCCAAGGTTTATTCTTAACCCCATAGCTAGCACCATCTTTTGTAAGCAGCCATATCATGTCACTTCTCTGCTCAGAAACCTCTAGTGACTCCCGTTTCAGAGGAAAGGTAGAAGTCCGCTGCAAGGCCCTGTTAACTCTTCAGCCTCACTTCCTCCTGCCTCCCAGTCATCTGGCTCCAGTCACGCTGGCCTCCTTGCTGTTCTTTGAATGTGCCAGGCTTTTGCACTGGCAGTCTCCTCTGCCTGGAACAGTCTTCCTCCACATGTCTGTACCATTGACTCCCTCACCTCCCTCAAGTTGTTGCTCCACAGTTACCTGTCCATGAGACCTGCTCAAACTGCCACTGTTGAATCCTGCACCTCCCACTCACCCAGCATTTCCAGTTCCCCTTGTTCTGCTCTACTTTGTCTCTTTCCTCATAGCACTTAATATTGTCTAATCTAGTATGTAATTATGTCTATTTTGTACCCCCACAACTAGAGTATCAGCCCCCTGAGGACAAGAACCTTTGTTTTGTTTACCATTGCAAGCTAATCCCCTTTATAAGTGGCTGACATAGGGTATGTATACATAGTGTTTGTGGAATGAATGAAGCCCTGGTGCCTAGAACAGGGTGTGGGATATAAAACATGCTAATGCATATTTAGTGAGTGGATATAATGGAAATTCCTGAGGATTTGATTTATTCCGGGGGAGCTTCCCTGTGGAGAGGGGCTTGGAAGTGGACCTTAAAGGTTGAATCAGATTTAGAAAAAGAGTGAGGGGGGAGAGAGAGAGAGAGAAGAGAGAAGAGAGAGAGAAAGAAGGAAAAGACATATGAGGCCTGAGAGTGACTCGGGCAGAGCACTGGAAATTGGACTTTTCTACGAGGGTGATGGGAGCCAGTGCAGGCTCCTGACCAGGGGCAACCCCAGCTTCCACTGCTATCAGTCAGTGACATCCTTGGGACAGAGAATTTGGAAGCCCCCACCCCACTCCCACACCCCTTCCCATTCAGCTTACGTGAGGGTTCTTTCTACTCGGCTGCCCTGGCCTCCGATCACCTCTCCCAGGGCCAGGAATGCTTGTCCCAGGAAATCCTATGCAGGACAAGGAGTCAGCGAGACCAGAAGCTCTTGAGTGCTGAGTCCCAGCTCAGCCCCAGTGATGCTCCTGCATAGGAGGACCAGGGCAGTTCCCAGGCGAGTGAGTGGTGCAGGAGCCACCACCCTGCATGGGCTTTATTGGAGGGGGTGTGAAAGAAGGGGTCTGCGAGCAATCTCTGTCTCATAGTGGGTCATCAGTCCAAGCTTGTTCTCCACAACACCACCCCCACCCCCAGCCTCTGCCCAGCCCCATTCAGTCTCACCTTCTGCAGTTCCCAGTAGTGGTAGCCAAGAAGGAAGAAGAACAGTGAGTAGGGGACACAGGCAGGACACTCAGGCAGGAGGAGAGGGACCAGGAGGGTGGGTTGGGGGCCTGAAGAAGATGGGGTCTGGGTCGAGGGTTAGGAGGAGTTCCAAGAGTTGTTGAACACATCTAAGTGCATCCTTTGTGCTCTGCCAACCCTCTAGTAAACGTTTGCTCACCGGTTTGGAGATGTTGGTTTTGGAGTCCACGTTGTACCTAGGAAAAGAGTGGAACGGGTGTGGGGTGGGGCTGGGTGGGGGAGAGGGTGGAAGGGGGTCGGGCACCGAGTCTTGGTGAAAATTTTGGGTGGAGGGATGGGTGGCTGTGGACCCGAATTCAGCTTTGGTCTCCTTTGGGGGAGGAGTCAGGGTGGGCCGAGGAGTAAAAGGGTCAAGCCTGGGCCGAGGCCAAATCAGGGGCTGTTGGGGGCAGGGTTGTCTGGAAGGGGTCGGGCCTGAGGTGGAGCTGCGATAGGAGCAGAGTTATGGGCGGGGCCAGAGCGGGGGACGGAACTGGACCGCATCTCACAGAAGGGCAGGACTCAGGCTAGAGGGGGCCATTCAGAATGGGAGGGAGGCCTGCGGGAAGAACCAGGCCGGGAGGCGAGGCGGGGGTGGGGCCAGCCAGAATTCCGGGCGGATCCAGGTTGGGGGCGGGCCAAGCCGGAATTCCGGGCGCAGCCTCACACATCGAAGCGCAGATTTTGCTTTTCCTCAAAGAAATAGTCGAGGACGAATTTGCGCACGAAGTCTGGGTTCAGCGTGTTATCGATCACCTCGGTCCGTCCGAACTGGGTAGGGGGGTGGAGGGTCAGCGTGGTACGTGCAGACGCGCAGGGGATTCCCGGGCGACGCCCTGGGCCGGGGGGAAGGGGGGGCTCTGGGACTCACCTCCCGCCACTCCTGGCTGGCCCGGCTCTGCGTGTAAAGCACCACCACTGCAGGTGGGGGCAGGGAGGGAAGGACGTGAGGTCGGCTTGCACCCCTGGCCCCGACTCCACCCGCCCCTGAGTCTCGCCCAGACCCCAAGTTCCCCCTCCCGGTCCTGGAGCCGCCTACTGGGGTCGGACTTGGAGAAGGTATCAAGGTCTAGCAGGTTCCTAGAGAAAAGCAACAGACAGACAGAGTGGATCATCCTGGAGCCCGCCCGCCTCGAATCGGCTCTGAGCCGGGCACTGAGGGGAGGTATGGGGCCCGCGTCAAACCTCTGTCCCCCATGACTACCCCCAGCTGGGGTCCGCGCTGTCAGCACTCTGGACAGCACCGGAAATCGCTGTCCAGGAACCGTGGCTCTGCGGACTGGACGCGAACGCACCCACACTGTCTCCACGGGCCCAGGAAAGAGGGCTCGCCCCAGAACTTTGTCCTCCTGGGGCCGAGCTCCTACTGAATACCTGCGACCCACCCCCTGAACCCGCAGGCTGAGCCCTTTTTTCAGGGTGGGGCTGCCCAAGAAGACCCCCCCTTCTCGATCCCACCAGCAACACCCCTGTCATCAGTTGTGATTTTCCAGCCAATTTCGCCTCTCCCCTGGGGGTCTAGCCCCTGCCCGGGCTGAGCCCCGCGGCTGGCTGGGGCTGGGGCAGTGCCAGTGCCTAAGCCCTCCCCAGCGCGGCTCGCTCACCGGCAGGACACGGTAATTTCAATCTTGGTGGCCGGGACGCTGCGCTCGGAGGCTCCGCCGAGAGACATGGCTGGTCGGGCGACCCGAGCCGCAGGAGGCTGCGAGACGAGGGCTGCTGGGGCTAGGGGCGACGGCAGCGGCGGGGCCGGCCCATGTGCCGCGGTGGCGGCGGCGGCTGCAGCGGCGGCGGCGGCTGCACTCCCTCCAGTCCTGCGTGCGCTCCCGCCGCTCGCGCCCTGACAGTGGCCGCCGGCGGCAGCGGCTCCAGATGGCAGTACAGCCCCGCCCGGCCCTGCGGGCGGCCCCCGCCCCATTGGAGCAGCCTGGAGCCAGCGGGGAACCTCACCCTGACCCCCAACTCCAACCCACACCTTGGTAGAGTCCACCCTGCGCAACTCTCTGGGGTGGAAACCCAAGCCCCCTAGAGTTGTCCATGATGCTGAAGCATTTGGGGCACCTGGTGGGCGTTGGAATTGTTGCCTCTTACTGAGCCACTCCCTTAGTGTTTCTGCTCTTTCCCATTCCCAGCCTGCCTAGGTCTCTGAATAGGAAAAATACGTCTCTTATTAGCTGTGTGACCTTGGACAAGTTACTCAACATCTCTGTGGCTTGACCGTGAAAGACCGTTAGAAAGGCCCTTAGCAGCTACTTTAGGTGCTGTAAAATTTTACTGCGATAACCCAAGGAAAGCACTTAGCACACAGCAAGTGCTCAACAAACATTCACTGGTATTTATGATTTGTCCTCTGGGTATTCACACTGATGACAGTAAATGGTGGCTGTTAAGCACCGTGCAAAGCTGTCTGCCCATGCCTTTAAACCCTCACAACTTTCATGGCATTACAGATGCGGACACACTCTCATGACGCAATCTACCGTAGGCCACACTGTAGGTCAGCCTACAGGTCGGGAAGAGAGGTCAGCCAGGCTCTCCCCCACCACATGCACATCAATTGCTATCTCCAAAGCTTTAGAAGCCAGTCCCTCCTCCATAGGCAGGCCTCAAGGTAAGGGCTGCAGGTCACTTGTACCAGGACCATGCTGCCTACAGAACTTGTTAAAGATGAAGATCCTGATCGGGTGCGGTGGCTCATGCCTGTAATCCCAGCACTTTAGGAGGCCGAGGCAGGCAGATCACTTGAGCTCAGGAGTTTGAGACTGGCCTGGCCAACATGGTGAAACCCCACCTCTACTAAAAATACAAAAATTAGCTGGGGACGGTGGCATGTTCACGTAGCTACTCGGGAGGCTGAGGCAGGAGGATCATTTGAACCCAGGAGGCAGGGGTTGCAGTGAACCAAGATTGTGCCACTGCACTCCAGCTTGGATGACAGTGAGACTCCATCTAAAAAAAAAAAAAAAAAATCCTCCAGCTAATTCCCAGGCAACTTCCTTAGCAACCCAAAGGCTAAAGCTCAGGCAGCCCTGGGAATGTGCACAACTAATCAGGCTCCCTAGGTGACTAGGACCTGCTTAGGCCTGAGAACCACTACCCTCAACAGTCTTGAGTATTATCCCCACTGCAGGACTACCATGGCTCACGAGTGGAGAGGTACACCTGTCACCAGTTCTCTTCCTGTTTCACCTGTCCTCCACTTAAACACCCCTTGTCCAGCAAAAAGGACAATGATAACCTTCCTAATAGCTCCACAAAGACAATAACCAAATGAGGACACGAGTGGCTGTTCAAAAAGACTTTGATTTTATTTTGTGATCTGTGTCAAACTGCCTCATTCTCAGTGCAGGTGATCCCTCCTCCCCAGGAAACAAGAATTGAGAGGTAGGGTCTTTGTGAAGTCATGGCTTCCATAAGGCCCCAGGGAAACCCCACACAGTTCTGAGAGTTGATGGGAATCCCAGCAAAGACGGGGTGGGTGGGAGACAGTGACAAGGGGTGGTGGTCACCAGTCAAGAGGCTGGGGGTTGGAAACCCGTCTTTGGCCTTGCTCAGCTTTGGGGCTGCCACGTACATGATGGAGATGGGGGAGTGAAATTTCCCCTGACCTGGAAGTACCCCTTTGGCCAGGCATGGCTTTGATTCTGCTAAGGACTCAGCTGAGAGAGGAGCAGGAAACTGTCATGGGCTGGCTTCTTCACAAGGCATTGCTGCTGATGCCCCGGAGTCCGACACCACGGGCAAACTGCTCCAACAGGCCCCCGATGGCACCAGAGGGACTGGGGGCTACTGCCCGAAGCCCCACCGTGCTGCTGTACGCAGCCAAGAAGGCTGAGCGCACCTCCTGCAGCCGAGTCTCTCGATCACTCAGGGCTGCAAGCCTATGGGGAGGGAAAGAGAAAGAACAAAGACATTACCCTGGGACAGGACCCAGCATCCTCCCTCCACACCACCTGTCCTTGTGCTTCTGACTGTACAAATCCAGTGTCTGTCTTATGGCCATGCTATCCTTGTGGTTCAGGCCCCAGATAATTGGCCCTGTTTTCCCTTAAACCATTCCTCAAAGCCTTCAGGCTACTGTTCCCACCTAGAGCAGGAACTTTTACTGGGACACTAACCTTTTTTTTTTTTTTTCTTTTTCTTGAGATAAGGTCTCACTCTGTTGCCCAGGCTGGAGTGCAGTGGCACAATCAGGGCTCACTATAGCCTCAACCTCCTGGGCTCAAGCCATCCTCCTGCCTCAGCTCCTCAAGTAGCTGGGACTACAGGCACATGTCACCATGATGGGGTTTACCATGTTGCCCAGGCTGGTCTCAAACTTCTGGACTCAACTGATCTGCCTGCCTTGGCCTCCCACAGTGCTGGGATTACAGGCGTGAGCAACTATGCCTGGCCTGACCTGACCTGTTGTGAAAATAACTTTCTTTGTGATCACTGGGAAGGAGGGTAGCTAAGCAGGAGGGAATCTGCCCCAGCAGCTCTCTGCTTCCACTCCTCGGGAAGGGCAAGCTGAGGCATGAAGTTTTATACCTAACAGTAAGGAGGCCCCTGAAATCTGGCAGCAGGCTACAGCTGTTGAAAGGCCTCAGCCTTGGCCAGGTGTGGTGGCTTATGCCTGTAATCCCAGGGAGATTGGGAGGCCGAGGCAGGTCAAGAGTTCGAGACCAGCCTGGCCAACATGGCAAAACCTTGTCTCTACTAAAAATACAAAAATTAACCGGGAATGGTGGCATGTGCCTGTAATCCCAGCTATTTGGGAGGATGAAGGCAGGAGAATCGCTTGATCCCCGGAGGCAGAGGTTACAGTGAGCCAGACTGCACCACTGCACTCCAGCCTGGGCAACAGAGTGAGACTGTGTCTAAAAAAAAAAAAGAAAAAGGCCTCAGCCTTGAGGCGTAGACATGAAGCATCTTAGGAGGAAGCTATTGCCCTGGAAGAACCCACTGTCTGCTGGGTTGAGGGCAGGGTTCCCCGCTGGAAACCTCTAGGGCTTTAGCTACACCTTCCATCACTGTGATTCGCAGGTAAACAGCTGAAAGGGTGCTCGCTTTTCCAGAAAGATCTGTGTTCTGATTCTATCCCCCATTCCTCTCTTGGCCTCTGTAGGCTCTGATCACAGATGAAAGCCCCTCTTCTTTCCTTACCTTGAAATTACAAGTCAAGAAGGGAAACAAGTGCACACAACTCAGGCTTATCAAAGTGTGACTCCACATGAGGCTGTGTGACATCCCCAAGGGCCTTTAATAGAAGAGGCCCGTGGACTCGACTCAAAGGTCAGGTACTCACATGGTGTTCTCCCGATGGGTCCCTGGAGGGCCCTCTCTAGGGGGTCACAGACCTACATGAGAAGAGCCCTCACCTACATACACCTAAATACTAAGTATTTACACCTAAATACTAAGACCAGCCATGCCTACTAATCTTGCTCCAAATCCGCCCCCAAGAAACCAATGCCTGGACAGTCCCTCCCTGGAAATGTGTCAGAGGCAGCTGAAGTGAACCCAGTCCCAAAGCCTCTCAATGACTTGTACCCAGGGCTTGTGGGAGCAGAGGGGTATCTGAGGATAAATGACAGTCCTGAGGTAAGTAAGTGGGGAGATAGACAGGACTCAAGGGAAAGCAGATCAGTGGGAGTGAAACGTGAGAGATGGAAGCAGTAGGCTCTGGACAAAGAAAAGTCAAATCGCTCCTGCAGCAGCACTAAGAACATGGAGCTGAGACCGGATTCCTGCACTACCATGAACAATCTTGAAGTCTCTCCTGGTAACTGGGGGAGAAGCATGGCCCGAGATCTTTTTACTTTCTAATTTCACACAGGCCAAAGGCCATGCATGCTTGCCTTAGCTTCTCCTTACAGCATACGAAGAAGAAACAGACCAATTAGTTTACACTCACAGGGAACATCCAAAGATCCATACATGAGCATTCTCACTGCCCTGCCCACCTCCCCCACGCCCCGGCCATGGCTGGGCTGCCCATTTCTGAGAGATGGAAGGGACAGAGACCACAACCTCCTGAGAGACGAGAAAACAAGAGAGGCTATGTGATCCATTTAAGGACACATACCAGGCAAGGGAGGTACTACAGTGCCATTCCTTCTTGAGAGATGAGCTAACAGGCTCAGAAAGGGCAAGGCTGACACTAGAAGATACAGCTGATGAATAGAGCAGCTAGGATTTGGACTTTTTTTTATCAGTTTCTCTGATACCAAAGCCCAAGTGCTGCACTCACATGCTGCACGGCTTCACAGGAATCAACTCTGACCGCATCCCACAATCTTGGAGGCCTTGAGATCATACAGAATCCAGCCCTCCTCTTGAGAACCTCCCAGAACTAAAGGGTTGGCTTGGAGTACTGCCTGGGGCCTAAATTTAGTAGGTTCTAGGGTGGGTGATCTGGGGCTAGAGTTGCCAGTTTCATTGGCTAACCCCAGGTAAGTGAGGGGTGCTATCAAGCAGGGATATCTGTGCTTCCTTCAGAGATGGCTTTTGGGCAAACAGGGCTGGAGTAGGAAGTCTCTACAGAAAGGTGCGATTTTTTTTTTGAGAGGTTTGCTCTTGTTGCCCAGGCTGGAGTGCAATGGCACGATCTTGGCTCACCACAACCTCCACTTCCCGGTTTCAAGCTATTCTCCTGCCTCAGCCTCTCGAGTAGCTGGGATTACAGGAATGTACCACCTCGCTCAGCTAATTTTGTATTTTTAGTAGAGACGGGGTTTCTCCATGTTGGTCAGGTTGGTCTCGAACTCTTGATCTTAGGTGATCCGCCTGCCTCGGCCTCCCAAAGTGCTGGGATTGTAGGCATGAGCCACCACACCTGGCCCGCAATTTTTTTATTTTTAACCTTCAAAAATCGAAGAGATCTTGTTTCTGGCCTAGGGGCTGGCTGCAGTGGAGGCTGTGCCAGGCACAGTGACCTCAGAAGCTCTTTGGTGACTTCACAGCTGCAGGGCCAGGACCTGTGCCATCCTGGAATTTCAAGGTCTGACTGGCTCCTGACTGCCCTCAGTTAGGATCCAGGGCCCCCTTTCCCTTCCCAACTCCGCAAGGCACCTTGCCTCCACCCACCAACATGGGTGGGGATGAGCTGGACTGCGGTGCTGGTGGTGAGGCCCCAGCATGTGCCATTCATCCAGCCCATGGTATGGAGGTGAAGGGAAAGCTTGCTGAGGGGCCCTCAGGCACCACAGCTGAGGAGCAGGTCTTGCTCCCCCGGTCACCGGAGGCTTTCTCCTGCCTGACATCCATGAAGCGGCAGAACAGGCCAGGGGCAGGTGGTTTCCCCGGAGGCAGCTGCTCCAGTCAGGTGGACACATTGTAGGGGCTGGAAACTCAGGGTTTTGTAGGTGTGGGATCTAGAATCCCCATCCAATTCTTATTCCTGCCCAGAGGCAAAAACAGAAGACAAGGCGGGTAGAGACAGCAAGTCAACCTAGATTCTGCTCAGGAGCACAGCTTTGGGCTAACCCAGCACCACTCTGGCTCTGGCCTCCACCATACACCTACCTTCACTATCCCACTGTTCTGCCTTCAAACAATTCTCATGTCAGGCAAAGGCTTATACAGAAATAGAATCTTCTATAGTTACAGTCTAGCAGCTTTCCCTTTGGGTGCACCTGAGACACCAGTGGATGGTTTTTAGAGGCTGCAGAGTGAACGCACAAACCAGTGCACTTCCTGACCAGCCACAGGCCTCCTTCATACCTCGGGTTCAGCAGCTGAGAGGGGAGGGGCAGGAGGCCAGGCCAGCTCCCAAGCGCCAGCCTCTGCCTCATTCCTACCCAGCACTCCTGACTGCTCACCAGCTTTTCACATGGGCAGGGGAGTATCCTGCCTTCTCAAGCAAGACACTTACAGACAACTGTTAGGGAGCTCATCCGGGAAGCTGAAAGGGAAAGAGGAGTCTGTGTGCAGGACAGCCCGCTCCTGAATACTGCCACAGCCCGTTACCATCTGCCAGCTGCCATAGTCTGTGGAGAGAGAGGATCCGGGCAGGGGATGGTCCACTGATCTGGGGCAGAGAGGAGAGAGAGGGGAGAGGATGCAGTCAGTCATATGCCTGACACAGGCTCTGGAGGGGACTGGGGGGCTAGCATGGCCCTGGCTGCTAGGTTCTGTTGTCAATCACTGTCTCCAAAAGTCTAAAAAAAAAAAAGCTGGACAAGTAGTGACCGAGAAAAAAGAACAGATCACCAGGTAAGCTCAGCTGTGAGGACAGTACTTTGTGCAGACTTACTGTGGAAGCAAAAAACGAGAACAAAGCATGGCAGTAAGAGTGAATCGGAGCGACAGCCTGGGACCAGGGTGTGCCTGTGCTGGGAGCAAACATGGCAAGGACAATCTCAACAGCACCAAATGAAGGGAGCAAGGCTAGCACCCAAATGAAGGTGTACCGGCAGCCGGGTCACCCATGCTTCCTGGCATGCAGATTTGCAGGGTGGGCAACAAAGAACCCAGGAGTCCCATCAGAAGAGACAGAACAGGCCTCTTGGGGATTGTGGAGGGTATGACCTAGACTGAAGAGTGATGGAATGGGAGTCCTGAAGTCCCCCCTTTCTCTGCGGTGCCATAGTTTGTATTCAGAAGCATCAGCCCAGCAGACTCAGTGGCTATGCCCAGAGGGAAGGGATGAATCAGGCAGGCAGCCTGACAGCTTCATCAGGCCTTCTTCAGATGGAGGTTTGGGGGGTGGGAGGAAGAAAGTTGTGCTGGGAATCTACTGCTTCCGCCTCCTCCCCACTCACAGCCAACCCCCCTCTTCTGTCCTGGGCAGTAGTCCAGCCAGTGCGGGTGAGGGAGGAGATAGGGAGACATCAAACAAGGCCCTTCCACCTGCTACCCCAGGTCCCAGTCCCCAGAGGGACATCATCTTTGATGCTTGACCCTTTATTCTTTCATCCAAAAACAGCAGGAGGTGTTCCAGTAGGGACCCAAAAACAGGAATGAAGAGCAGGGATTGGGAGTGGAGAAAAATGTTCACTGGCCTTGGCTCCCCCAGCTGGCTGGTATCAAGGGCTCCTAGTCTGAGGTGACAGCCCGACTGGTCACTGGGCCAGTCTTATCCCCAAGCAGCTGCCACTGGACTGCAGCTGGCCAGGCACTGCAACTCTGGCAATCCTTAACCATCTCCATCTGTAAGACAGGTGAAGATACTTGCCTGATGTATCACAGCTAGGGAGTGTGAGAAGAGGTTTTTGTTTTTCCAGTCTTGTCACCCAGGCTGGAGTGCAATGGCGTGATCTGGGCTCACTGCAACCTCTGCCTCTTGGGTTCAAGCAATTCTCCTGCCTCAGCCTCCCAACTGTAATCCCAAGTATCTGGGAACACAGACGCCCACCACCATGTCCGGCTAATTTTTTTGTGTGTATTTTTAGTAGAGATGGGGTTTCACCATGTTGGCCAGGCTGGTCTTGAACTCCTGATCTCTGGTGATCTGCCCACCTCGGCCTCCCAAAGTGCTGGGATTACAGGCGTGAGCCATTGCGCCCGGCTGAGAAGAGATTTTTAAAACCAAGAATGATTGCACATTTGTCCTGAAACAGAACCACCTTGGGACCAGGAAAAACAGATGGTTTTCTATGTTAAGGCTGCCATAAATCGGAACCCCCTACAACATACAGACTTACCACATTCATCATTCCTGCTAAACTCTAGAAGGTGTGTGATGGCAGCATTAGGGATGAGAACAGGACATGGTCTGTCACCTGACGGAAGCCCCTAAGGCCCGACAGAGCAGGGCTTCCTTGTTTCTAGATGGAGAAACTTGGGCTCAGGCAGTCTGTAAATCAAAGAGACAGCTCCCCAGGAGCAGCCTGCCCTGTGCCTCCTCCAGGTCACACTAGGCCTTCAGCCGGCACAACCCTGAGGTGCATCCTAGCTCCACAAATCTCATCTATTGTTCAAGCTGCAGGGTAGAATCTTTTCCAGTTTTAGTAGCTTGTGGGAAAACAACAGCTAAAAACCAGAATGTTGAGGGAATGGAAGGGATGCTGACTAGGATGAGGCACAGCTAGGGCCAGGAGCATGGGGAAGTTTCTCAGGCCCCAAAACCACTCCCCCAGAGCCAAAGAGTAACACTAGCAAGGGAAACATGGCCAATGGGAGGGAGTTACTGACTGGCTCCCCTCAAGGATTCCAGGTCCCCTGGGCTAGTCACTTCCCTTTACTTCCCCCATGTCCCAGCAGGTAACACCGGCCAAGAACTGCATTTGGAGCAGCTGTTGGATGGATTAGGCGGCACAGACAGCAGCAGTGTATGTGATCCCAGGGGACAGAAGCATCTCTCAGCAGGCAGCCATCTTCTGCAGACTCTGGGATTTTTCAAGAGTGAGCATACTGGCTACAAAGGAGTTTTCCTACGTGAGGCCTTTGTCAAAGGAAGGGCTACAAAGTGACCATTCGGCTCCTGGGGTTGAGGGCAAAGGGCCATGCTAAGCAGGAAGGTGTCCACAAATACTACCATGGATTAGCTGGCTGCAGGGTACATCTACAGTGGGTCATGTCACCAGGAGTAAGGACCTGTGCCCATATACTGAGAAGGGAGGAAAAGCCTTCCAGTCAGTCTAAGAACACAGGTAACTTAACCAGCTTCAACAAGAGCCCAAACCCTTTTGCCCTGGGCAGCAAACAGAGGGGTCCAATCTCCACCCCCTCTGCTCTCCCACTACACAACTGGAGAGAACATGGGACCAAACAACCCTCAAACTGGATGGTGGTAGAGCAGACAACGCTTCAGAGGTCACCTGTCCACATCTCAGCGGCTCGGACCTCTGCCTAGGAGGGTGGGAGCTCAGCAACATTTCACTTCCTTAGTGGGATACAGCCCAGGGCCCTCTTCATAGCACCCAGAGCTGTAGTTCCTACAGACTCCCACCTCCCCAGATGCCCTACTGATAGCCAACTCAGAGCAGGTGTCTTTTAGCTAGTCCTTTCTGGAAGGGGGTACAAGAATACTCACACAAACTGAGCTGGCTCAACCCAGGCAAGAACACACAGGTCGGGATGTGGGCCTGGCCTTTTATGCAGCTGTCAGACAAATGACTGATAAGGCCAAATCCTTAACCACAGCTACCGTTTGCTGGGCATTGGTAAAAAGGTATTTACTATGAGTATTTACTCCATCCATCCCAATCCAGTCCAATCCATCTATCTGTCTATCCGTCCATTCAATCTATCTATCTAATCTATCTTTTGTATTGGCAGGGTCTAACTATGGTGCTCAGCCTAGTCTTGAATTCCTGGGTTCAAACGATAATCTGACCTTGGCCTCCCAAAGTGCTGGATTACAGGCATAAGCCATCACGTCCAACCCATTATTTCATTTTAACCCAAACTTACGGGGGCCTGAATCATTTTTCCCCCTTTAAAAACAGGATAAAATAACCAAGCTCAGAAGGGAAGTGATTTTTCCAAGTCAGACAGCTAGGACTGCAAAGCTATGACTGAAACCCAGGTCTGACCAAAGCCCTTGCAATAATACACTCATCTTTCTTCCTGGTAAGGGGTGGGCACCTCAGAAATCAGTTCATGGACCACCACATAACCTCCAATGGGAATAAAACACACAGCTTCTACCTATAACTGAAAAAAAGAGGCTCTCATGTGACCCCTTGATGTGAGAAAGGAAGCAGCGTGTCATCCTGGGAGCCGCTGTCAACCATTTTGCCACCATTAGGGAAGCTGGGCAGAGAACAAAGCTAACATGCAGAAGGAGGCAACGGGAACAAACTACAGGGAAATAGAGCTGGAACCTTGATCAGGCTGCACTTGAAGACTGATTTTCCACTAGGCTTTTCCATATACAGTTGTTCCTTGTTATTCCTTTTTATCGCAGGGGATTGGTTCTAGGATCACCACCCACTTACCACCCCACCAATACCAAAGTCCTTGGATGCTCAAATCCCTTACATAAAATGTAGTAGCACAGCTGATCCCTGAACAACACACATGAACTGCACGGGTCCACTCATCTGCAGATTATCTCCTGCCTCTGCTGCCCTACACAGCAAGACAACCCCTCCCTCCACTTTCTCCTCAGCCTCCTCAGCAAGAAGACCCTTATGATCCACTTCTACTGAACACACAGGAAATACAGTTTCTCTTCCTTATGATTTTCTTAACATTTTATTTTCCTCTAGCTTACCTAAGAATACAGTATGTAATAGAGATAACATACAAAATATGTGTTAACTGACTTTATGTAATTGGTAAGGCTTCTAGTCAACAGCAGGCTATCTGTAGTTTTTGGGGAGTCAGACTTATACACAGATTTCAACTGAATGGGGTGAGGGACAGCCCTAATCCCTGCATTGTTCAAGGTCACTTGTATTTGCATATAACCTATGCATATCCTCCCATATGCTTTAAATCATCTCTAGATTATCTGATACAATGTCAATACTCTGTACGTGGTTGTTATACTGCATGTTCATTGTATTACTTTCTATTGTTTATGTTATCTTGAATGTTTTCAATCTGGTTGGCTGATCATGGATGTGGAACCTGCAGATATGGAGGGCTGACTGTAAATGTGTTTCCTTTACTGTTTCAGTCAGAGATGTGTTTTCTGTTACTTGCATTTGAAAACATCTGACAAGGCTGATACAGAAGGTTTGAAGGTATACAGCTAGGAAGGACCTTGGAATTACCTAAGCCTCTGATTACACAGATAAGAAAATGGAAACCCAAAGTCATCAAGTGATATGTCATGAAGTCACACACAGTTAGTACTTGAACTAAGACAGAGAATCCTGGGTTCTGAGGGGACCTAGCTGTCACCTAATCTAAACTTACCCCGCTCCCACCCACAAGCAGACAGCCTAGGACAGAGCTAGTTGCTCAAGAGTAGTTAGCAGGTGGTGGAGGTTGGGGGAAGAGTAGCTAACTGGGCAGCAGAGGTTGGTCCCTGTGTTGCTACTCAGCTATTCAACCAGGCTGCTGGGCATCCCCCAGCAAACTTCATCTGCTCTTCAGGTAGCCTGGCTTCAAGCTGGGCTCAGTGGTGGCACCATCCCTCCTTGGGCATGGATAATGCTGTGCTAGCAACCCCCCTACTCCTAAAGGATGTGTGACTCCAGAGCAGAGGCCAAGGCCATGCAAGGTGGAGCGACCTGCTAACCAGAGGTGGGGGAGGCATGTGAGCTCAGAGTATTGGTCCTGGCCCGTCTCAGCCCTCAACCCTGTCACTGATGAGAGATTTAACAATGGTCCAGAAATGCAGCTTAATCAGAAGCTGCTGCAGCAACAGCTAAGAATGATTAAAAACCACCAGGCTTGCCAAAAAGGGGTATGGGCTGGGGGTTAGTAAGAATTGGCACCCCACAGAACTTTCTTCCCAACCTGATTCATACCTACTACTTAACTTTGAACAAAGCTTCACAGATTCATTCCATGGGGGAATCCTGCTTTAAAAGAGAGATGCCTGTAGAATTTGGAGCATATAAAAACCCAAAGAATTCACATTAGAAGAATTTTGGTTGTCACAGACAGCTTCACTAAAAGGTTTCTTTCCATACAGCTTCTCCTAACACATTAAAGACCTGGCTATTGTTACCTAAGAGGCAGGGAAGCTAATCCCTTAGGCACTTTAAAAGACTAAATTAATTTTAATGGTAATGGAAATATATAATTAGAATGCTCCAAATCTGAATAATCTAGACTTTCAAAACCTCTGACCAACAGGCATCCAAGTCAGAAGAAGCCTGGCTCCAGACAGGCCTCCCCCAAACAGACCAGCAGAAGGATCTAACACCTCACAGTTGCCCACCCTGCGCCTTTCAAAGCCTTACACCCATCTTGGTACAGCTATCCCAAGTTTGGCCAAGTCCCAGTGTGCAGGGCTCTGAGGTCAGGAGGACAACCCCTATCCTCCTCAGCCTCCCAAGAGAGGGCCTTGGTGGCCATCCTGACTGGCCACAAGAGCCTGAGCCACGTCCTGCAAGCAGAAAGTCACCTGTGAGACTGAGGGACACTATCACAAGATTGGAAAGTGCTATCTTTTGGCAGGCAGAAGATGGCGAGCTAGCGTGTGGTAACGGGTGATGGAGTGCTGCCTCAACTTGGGAGCTCACTGCATTCTGGGCAGTTAAGACTGAGGCAGGACCCAGAGGACAAGAAGAACCTTCTGGTTTCCTCCCTAGTAGTTCAGCAATGCTGCACAGGCAGAAAAGGAGGCAGGGACCATGACCTCAAGCCACAGCCTGGAACAGTGAGGGTCACACAGTGCCACTGCAGCCCCAGAGTGGCCCTGAAGACAGCTGGGTGCAGACAAGGGTGGTGCGGCAGCAGGCATGCACACAGAGGATGGGACGGGGCACCAGCACATGGGCTTGTCTGTCTGGCCCCGTCTCTGCCCCACCACTTCCAAGACACCTCCTATGGGGCCAGACAGCGTGTGGCCGTAGTTTCACAGACTCAGCTCCAGCACTCAGGCAGTGTTCTGAGCTGAAGAGCTCACTCAGGGGTGAGCACACAGGGCCCCTGTGGGCAGTGCAGTCTGGAACGCCCACTCCCGCTTATCTGCTCTGCCTACGTGCAGAGGATGTTCTTCCCCATATTCCTTCATTGCCTGTTTTTGCCCAGAGGGAAAAATCAGAGGGGTGATGGGAGGAGGGTTCCAGAAGTTTCAGAATGTTTTTCTTCTTAACAGACCTATTACTACCAAGGATGAAACTGAGTCTGAAAATCACATGGATGTGATGTGGCAGGGCTTGACTTGAATCTGGGATGGAATCTAAAGCTCATGCCCATTCTTCTAAATGCCCCTTTCTCCCTGGAATTCACCAAGGGCCTGAAGTCCCACACTGCTTTATTTGCTACAGAAAGGCGAGACATTCTCAAAGCTTTAGAAAACAAAGCAATTCACAGAATTCTTTCGACAGAGTATGAAGTGGAAAAAGTGGTAGGAAATGCTTTCCCCAAGTGCCAGACCAGTCCTCAGTCCTAGCCTCTGGCCCGTGCTCAGCTCTAAACTCACCCAGAAAGCACCGTTCCTGCAGCACCCTTCAGCCACGGCCCTGGCATGGCCACCCTGGCTGAGCTGCTCCCTTTCCAGGTGTGCAGTCACCACCATTTGTCCCAGCCACACACATGTAGCTCAGCTCCCTAACATCTGTTCTCACTGCTTCACCAATTCAGACTTGAGATGTGAGAGCCAGAAGGGACTCAGAATCTAGATCCATCTCTTCAATCACAATGGGAGGTGCGCCTAGGGGGCTGGGATCTGCCAAAGGTAACAAGTGGAGGCAGTCCCTATTCCCCACTATCACATCACAGCCACAGCACTTCTGGGTTCCCCTGCATTCTGCTAGGGTTTGAGGTAGGAATCTCAAAACATTCTACAAATCAGCCCTTGGTTTATTACCAAACACTAACCCATCCTCCAAATACTGGGCCTGCAAGCTTAGAAACCCTATCTTGAGACCCTAGCTCAGGTGCTGGGCTCCCGACCCTCCAGTCTTATTAAGGGGGAAAGCTAGCCACTTCCAACAGCAAGGGCTTTGGAGCTCCTCACCTGGGTTTGGGGACCTCCAGGGGACTGCTACCCATCCTGAAAAAGTTATCAGAATGGTTTGAGGATGAGGAGCTGGAAGACCTGGCTTCTACCAGCCCCTGGTAGGAAGGCAAGCGGTCCTCTGAGGGTTGTGGCCGGTTCCAGAGGACACTCTGTGGTGAGGATGAGTGGCTCTTCCTCCTGCAGTGGAAGGAGCAGGGCTGTGAGCCAGGGGCCACTGCAGGCAAAGCCCTCTGCCCACCCTCACTGAATTTCAGGCCCAGGGTTTACTTCCACTGGCAAAACGTCACATAGGAGTGGGCAAACATTAGCACTCTCTCCAGCTCAGGGCCATGGGTAGCAGGGCTGGGTCTTTATGGAGGGCCTATGGCATCCAAATCACACTAGCCTACTGGCCTCGAAGTATGTGCTAGAAAATCATTCCTCACTGTTCAGTCACTGCCCACCTCCATATGTTATGCAAAATCTTTTTTTTTTTCTTCTTTTTTTTCCCCTAAGAGACGGGGTCTCATTATGCTGCCCAGACTGATCTTGAACTCCTGGGCTCAAGTGATCCTCCTGCCTTGGCCTCCCAAAGTGCTGGGATTATAAATATGAGCCACCACTCAGGACTGTGTTATACAACATCTTGAGCCATATGTCTATGGTGAAAGTCATCAGGGTCTCAATTTCATGAAATTCTCAAAGGAGCTGACCTTCAAACAAGTTCCCAATTCCCTATCATCTTACACCCACCTTTTTGGTTTTCTTTTTCCAAAATGGCCCCCTATCTCCCCAACAAATGATACAATGGAGCTCCTCCAATACCAGCCTCCCAGCCCCCCTGCCCTACCCTGCCTAGCCACTTCTCTGTCCCACAGGGAGCCCTAGCCCTTTATGCTCCTGGGCCACCACAGGTAGTGCCCTTCACCAACCAGATGGCTGGCTTCCGAGGCCCAGTAGAGACAGCAGGAGCACGGAGCTATCTTCTCAGCTCTTCTGTTGGGGGCCCCCTTTGTTCTCAGGGCTCCAGCCTGACTCCCTGGTGCTGATGGCCCTGGGCCACAGCTGTGAGTGACCTTGGTCCCAGTCTGGCCCCTTACCAAGCTGCCTGAGTCGGCGCTCCTGCTGGGACCAACTCCACGGCCTCATAGGTGAAGCTCCCAGTGGCTCCTGGGGAACTCTCCATGACCAGGGAGAAGTCGCTGCCAAGGCTGGTGGTGCTGCCACGGTCCTTTCGTCCTAAAAGTAGCCAGTGCCATCAGTCAGTGTGTTACCTTCTCCCACTACTAGTCCCCTACTTTTTCTATACCACATAACTAGGGGGAAAAAAAAAACCAAAAAACTTCTAGGATGAACAGTTCCTGCCTGATCTGTACTCGGGAAGATGCATGGAGGAAGGGAAATCTATTGGGGCCCAGGACTCACTCAGCATACAGATGTCTTCCAGGGTGAAGCCTCCATCCCGGGCTGGCAAACTCTTCCTCCTAGAAACAGAAGCTGGAGCAGTAAATTCCAGATCTATCTGGGGTTTTATTGTCTCCTGTTCCTAATCCTGCCTGCCCTGGAAAGCAGCTCAACTCACTAGCAACTCATGGAGATGGGTCCTAGCCTAGGGAGTGTTATAAAACACCAGGCCCACTGCTGGGACACATGCTGCAAGGCTCTGTCCAACACACAGGTGCAGATTTCTGAGGCCAGCAAGGTCTGCATCCTTCTCATCAGCTTGTGCCCTGAGCGTTCGTGTTCAAATCTGGCCCAACATGCTTGTAGCTCGGATTAGGAAAGCAAACCAACTCAGGCAAGACCCCAACTCTCACAGGGGTCCTAAGGCAGTTGCCAGCCAAGACGCTTGCATTTCCCAGGCTGGAAGCAGCAGCCTTCTGCCCCTTTGTAGGGGGCTGCAGTGTTCAGCCAGACTTTCTGCTATAGGCCATGGAGGGCAAGAGTCAGCTTGAGTGCACTGGGAGTTGAGTCCTCCTACTCCTGGGCTGGCTTCTTCCTGCAGCAACGCACCTGTTCTCTTGGTCATCAGAGACCATTCATCTGTCCCAAAGCCTGTCTGCTAGTGTGACTCCAAGTTGACCCCAACATGGCCTTCCCTGCAGAAGAGCCTCTTCACCAGTGGCCTTCAGCAGGGACCGCTACCCTGGCCTCAGAGCGAAGGCAGGAGGGAGCACCAGCCCAACAAGGAGGGAGGCAGGGTGGGAATGAGGTGGCCAGCCTCTGCCTGCCAGGGAGCAGCCCTTCTCAGAGTGCCCTGGCCCAGCATGACACGTGTAGGCCTCCACTTACCTCTGGGTCTTCAGAGCAGAGAACTCCTCGGAGGTAATATGCTTCAAAAAATTGAAGCAGAAGAAGAAAATCTAAAGGAGAGACCAAAGAGCAAAGCACAATGAGAAGAACCAAGGAGGCAGAACTCACAGGAGAGGGCAGCCAGCCACTCAGGTCAAGGCCCCTGCCGGACAGTGGCCCTGCTGTGGGACTCTGTGGGTGTTCTGGTCCATAAATGGTGTGGGTGGTACAGAGGCCTTGGCAGGGCCTGGCAGATGCACTTGGACCGGGGGAAGGCAGGAAGGGATTTCCTTCCTAGGACTGCCAGGGTTAAGACAGCAATTTTTGTTGTTGTTGTTTGTTTTTTGAGACGGAGTCTCGCTCTGTCACCTAGTCTGGAGTGCAGTGGTGCAATCTCGGCTCACTGCAAGCTCCACCTCCTGGGTTTATGCCATTCTCCTGCCTCAGCCTCCCGAGTAGTGGGACTACAGGCGCCCGCCACCACGCCTGGCTAATTTTTGGTATTTTTAGTAGCGACACGGTTTCACCATGTTAGCCAGGATGGTCTGGATCTTCTGGCCTTGTGATCTGCCCACCTTGGCCTCCCAAAGTGCTGGGATTACAGGCGTGAACCACCACACCCGGCCAGGCCATTGATTTTTCAAACCATTGTCAAATTCAACATATGTGTTCTCAAGTGGTTAAAAAGGATAAAGTGAAATGGTACCCTCTCCACTCTTCTAAGATTCCCAGGGAGAGACGCTAACAGGGAAGGACAGCTGTGGGAGAGATGACTTGGGCGCAGGGAGAATAATGGACAAAGCAGGAACATAATGGAAGGCAAAGGAATCACATTTTTTAGGAGACGCACCCAAAAATACTGGTTCAGAACTAGGGGTGTGGGCAGTCACTGTCTGGTCTAGAGCCTCCCTTGCTGAGAAGCTGTGAGGGTCAGGTCTTAAGCCTGAGATGGGCATAGGCAGGAGGCTCCTGACCCCACCCACATCCCCACCTCCATGAGCAAATTATCTTCTTCCTTCCAGCCAGTGCCTAGCCTAGGGGCCTCCAGGAAGCACACACCAGGCTTCTGTTTCTGTGGTGATTCCCAAAGGCCTGGCCCATGAGCCCCTCCCTCAGAGAAATCCTCACTTGGCATCCCACAAGCCCTGTCAAGTTTCTTCTCTCTGTGTGCCCAGGCAAGGAGCTTCCCCCGACAAGGAGAGGGTTGCCCAGGTCGGGTCAATACGAAAATATTGTGTTACATAAGATTAAACAGGTGTTTTCACTGCAGACTTTGTAGTCTTTAATATACTAATATGTTCCTAGAACCTCCAAGGTGAGGTGGGGAGATGACACAATCATGTTTAACTAATAGGCCTGGGGGTTTTGCTTTGGACACATCAGTGTCTGGATTGTCTTGGGGGTGGTAAACGAAAGGTCCTGAAGATGAACGCTGCAGTTGAGGAGAGCCTCTTGTCTACATGGAGAGATGCCAAGGTCTCAAACTCAGACACTACTTGGCTCAGCCCCACCCTCTGCAGGCAGATCTGGTCTGCTTTGTTGGGGTAGGGATATTACAGGGAGGGTAGAATGTCCCGGAGCTCTGCGCAAGTTCCAAAATGAGAGGCTACAAAGAGGCTTCTTTAAGCACTGATTTCAATGCCAAAGTCACCGCCTCTGAGGAAGTTCACGGAGGCCTCTGAGGAATAGGCTTAGAGCTCTACAGCCCTGGCAGACGCGATAAGTATTCAGAAGAAGAGATTTGGAAGGGGAGAGGAGCAGCTGAGACGGAGGAACAAAAGGAGGAGGCGCGAGATAAGATGCCCAGGAAGGAAGCAGCCTCACGAGGGTGAGAAAGATGAGAAACACACTTTGGGAAAATGGGGGAGTGGGGGCCAAAGAGAAGGAGCTGGCACTGTGGGGCAGCCTCCGTGCTGGGCTTCTGGACTCATTCTCCTAGTGAGGCAGCACGCTTGACACCAGGAGACTCAAGGTGAAGCACATCACCCAAGGTAACCCAGGCAGTAAGGGGGCCAACTAGGGGACACACTCAGGGCCGACTCCAGACCTGCATGTGATGAAAACAGGCACTAACAGGTAAGGCCTGTGGAGAGTAGCCGACAGGATGGGGGCGCAGAGGTGGTGACGGGCATGGGGTAGAGAGTGCTGAGCACGTGGGAAGAGGAAGGAAGAGCAGGTCCGAGGAGAGGGGACCTGGAGGCAACCATCAGGGGCAGGACCCTGCTGCTGGGCACCCTGACATTGAAAATTGGCTGAAGGGTGTGATGGGAGGGTGAGGAAGAGAAGTGCTGCTGCATTTTAGCTATAGAGACGGGGGAACAGAAAAGACTTGTAAGATGGTTCCAGAGCTGAGCAGAGAAAACGAATGGCCTGTGAGAGGGAAGACCACAGGCAGCCAAGGCAGCCTTGTAACTGCTCACCCCGACTTGTGGGCTTGTATTATCTCCACGGCACAGGCCCATGAGGCCCAGAACAGACAGCTACTATGTGGGTGCTTGTCCTGCCATGTTGCCTTGGACAGGTAGGACAGGGGGCCACATTCCTGCATACCTGGGGCAAGGAGCTGTCCCTAAAACATGGAACTCAGACAGGCCACCCCCTGCCCCTCTTTCAGTGCTGAGCTGCGCCCACAAATTGTAGGTGGCACTCACCTCCTCCCCTTTGCTGAGCCGATCTACCAACATGTGCCTGAAAAAAGGAGGGTGGAGAGGCAAAGTCAGCAGCACCAAGATGAGAAGGCCAAGAGGACAGGGTCACCAGACAGACTGTGTCACTGGCACCAGCGTGGCAGGTGGGGCCTGATCAGCAGCTTCGGTCCTTCTCAAGGGGTAGAATTATCCTTACCTCCAACCCCTGTCAAGGGAGCCACTACACAACATACAGAAACTGTTACCAAGGCCCCAAAACCCGACTCCTGCAAAGGCTTACCCAAAGAGGAACCAGTCATAGGCCACAGTGAGGTAGAGGATCTCAGCAGGCTTCAGGGACGTGTGGATGAGCCCATCCTGGAAGAGACCACAGGAGCTGTGACAGAGCCCTCTTCTCGTCCCCAGGAGCTAAACCATAACCAGACCCAGTGACAACGCAAGCTGACGAACACCCTGAAGGACAGGGTTAAACACATCTGCTCTGAGCAATGGCATCCCCTGCCTCAACCTCTGTCTGGAGACAGTCCTAACACACCCAAAGAGCAGAGCTTGGTAAGGGCCCATTCATACTCACAGCCCACAAGGAAAGGCGCAGGAGGGAGATGAAGAGGGGGGTCCGATCCCAGCCTGAGATACAGTGTACCAGCAGCCCGCTGTCATCTACTCAGGAACCACAGGAGAGGATGCCCAGGAGAGAATCAGACATGGGCCGATGAGCAGGGAAGTACCACCACCCTGGCCTGGTGGAGAGAGCCAGGCCCCACCAGCTTCTGTCTTCCCCACTGGCCTCCCCACGGCTCTTCTCCAGCCTAGTCCCAGAACGGGGTGAGTGGCAGGAATCTGGCTTTGTAGCCTCCTTTCTTCCTTTCTGGCTATAGTTCTCAGTGTACTTCTGGGGACACAGTGCAGCCTGCACAGTCCACTTTGCGCAAGTCATTTAGGCAGGGCTGACATCCCTACCCAGTTTCTCAGAGGGCACTACAAGTATTTTTTTGGGGGCGGGGAGTGGACAATTTTTCAGTGTGCAGGGCTGCATGAGTTGCAGGACAATGACTATCCCTGGCCAACCCCAACCACATGCTAGTACTACCTTCCCCACCCTCTAGTTTCTACAGCACCCAATACGCCAGACACACATTTCCAGAAGTGCTTTGAGGGGTAGGTACTGCCCCCAGCTAGAGAACCAGTGCCTGGCTCCAAGGGCTGGCATGTGACTTTGTGGCAACTCTCCCTCCAGTGACTAGTTCAAGGATGGGCACTTAACCCAAACTGGGCCAATGAGCATGAGCTCAGACTTTTACTGGAACTCCAGAGACTGAGGCAGTCTCCCCTGGTGGAGCTAAGATGGTGGAAGACAGGTCTGGAATGGCTGCCAGCCATGAGGCCAAGACAGTGGTTTTGAGAAACAGAGAAAGATTCTTTATGGTGTTCACCTGGCTCTGTTCTTGGGCCTTCTTGGTTCCATAAGCCAATGCATTTCCACTTGTTTGAGCAAGTGCAACTCCTACAGAAGTCCTGACTGCTACCAGGGATTTAGAGTCCGTCTGCTCTAGAGACATTGAGCAAGCCAGGCCCATCCCATCAAAACAGCCAAACTGGGTGGAGGACTCTGGAGAACAGGGCCTCTACAGGCTGTGTGCATCCGCTGAGCAGCCAGGATTGATTCTCTCATCTCATGCCTCATCTTTCTGAATGAGAGGCCCATCCTGGCCCCACACACAATGCTGATGAGCAATGCTGAGCCAGTGTGAAAATACCCTGTGCACGGCAGAGATAGTAATGAGTTCTTAATTTTGTTTTCCAGGATTTTGAGGACATGGAATAAAGCCACCAATGGACAAATCCCACCCAGCCTCTGGGATTCTAGGAACTCCCCAAATCCCTCTCCCACAGTGCAAAAGTTAGGTGTGCGACTCCAACAAACATACAGTTGAGGTAGAATGAACTGGGAACTCCCCAAGGGTGCAGTGGCTCGAGGGATCTGGAGGAGACAGACTCACCATCGCTGTTAACTAAGGAAAGCAGCAGCTTCAGGTAGTTTTGTGTTTGTTGCACCAGGTCCCAACACTGTTGGAGAAAATTGAGAAGAAAAGGGGTCTAAGAATGGACATTAACTCAGATTTAGAATTTAAAGTATTTAAAAAACAAAATGCCCAGTTATTCTGGGGCAACTACACAAGGCCCTTGGTCACACACCACAGGTTTTGAATCCCAGATAATCTGGGACATTCATATTCCATCTCCAGCAGCTCCTACCACCTCTCCCTGCACCCCTCAGCCTGTGGACCCCCTACTCAGTGTGTTCTGACCCAATGTGAGAGTGAGGAACAGAAAGGGATGCTGAGGCCAGGGTGACCCAGAGCCCCCTGCCCACATTAGGGTCCTCTAAGTGCTGGGCTCCTGGTGTGGCTGTCCAGGAAGTCAATAAAGGTAAATGAAGAGCCCTGAGGCTGTGGCCAATGTCTCCAAATGACCACATAAAAAGATTCATTGCTTCATTTGTGATGACATCATAGAAACTAAAACATCAACCTTTTCAAACATGCTTCATTTGCTTTTTATTGCTATTTGCTACATACTATCTTTTGATAAACAACAAATAAGGAGTCTAACAAGGAAAGTCTTTTTCAAAAGGAGGCTCATGAGGTGGGAGATAGGAAATTAAGTAAAAGTCTTTAAAGAGATGAGAACCTCTGTTCTAGCCCAAGTGCAAGGTCTAGTCCAGACCCTCTAAGAAACAGCCCACTCAGAACCTGGAACTCCATGGAAGGGCCTGACCCAGTTTTGCAGCAATCTCTTCCCTAGCTGGCGGAGCCTCTGTTCTCTTAAGATACAATTGCTTAGCAGTGTTCTGGGGCTGTGCAGAGAGGGTGACGCATGCCAGCAAGACAGTACTTCCCAGGGGGAGGGGGAACACGGCACCTGTAATTGGAATGGCTTTCCCAGGAATTTAAAACAGGCTCATTTACCTGACCCTCCCACGCCCCTGGAGAGTTCTGACCCACTTTTAGTGGCTCCAGAGACAGGTGCTGCAGCACTGTGCTAATAAAGTCATTATCAGTAGCTGCACAAGGGATCTCTCAACTCATCTGGCTCAACGTGTCAGACACACCATTGCAGTGATTCTCACAGGGCAAGGAAAAGCAGGAGAGGGAGGTAGGAGCTGCACTGCACCAAGTCCAGTGAGCATCAGGTGGGCTGGGGGATGACTGCAGCAGCCGGGGAGGGCAGGCCCCGCTAAGGACTAGAGAGCTGCGGAGTGCCAGCCACCATGATGGCTGTCTGGAGGAGATGCTGACCATCAGAGAGGAGCAGGAAGTTCCCAGGGCTGGGGCAGGAGCTACAGGCCGGGGAGGGCTGGGCTGGTAGAGGCCCAAGGTCACACGGCTGAACTGAAGGATAAATCAAGCCCTGCCAGACTCCAAAGTCCACATTCTTAATCACATGCTACACTGTAGTTACTCTTCCTATAACACCAGAGTAAGCAGCAGAAGTCTGAGGGGACTGCTCAAAGTGAGGACTGAGGAGATATGCTAAAAAACAAAAACAAAAACAAAAAAAACTAGGCTCATGCCTGACTCTCTCATCCTACGTGCTTCATGAAGAAGTCTCTGGGAGCTGAGTTGAATGCCATGCCTCTGCTTGTTTCTATGCCTAGAGTACTCTTTCTCCTGGTTGGCAAACTCCTATTCATCCTTCAAAGGCCCAGCCCAATTATCTTTTCTTTGGGGCTTCTGTGACCACTGCTGAAAACTGTAATGTAGACGATGGTTATGTTGTTGCCTATTTTCCTATTCTAATCTCCATGAGGGCAGAGGCTGTTTTGGCATCTCTAAGGCTTAGTGTTCAGGGACTAGGAGGTCACTGCAGAATGTTCCTTGCTGCTTGTTCATAGGTGGGGCAATGCTGAGTGCCTGAGGGGCAACAGCCCCAGAGAGGGGTCTTAGTACACAGAAATAAAGGGCATACCTCTATGGAATTCAATTCGGTTACACGGAGGGCAGCAAGACACATGTGTCCTGCCACAACTGCTCCTACCATTCATTCATTCATTCAGTGAGCCTCACACTGCATGCCTCCTGAAGGGCCTGGCACCAGGCACACAAGGGTGAATATGACCTCAGCCCTCATGGAGTCACAGGACAGGGGAGACGAAGCTAACCACTGCAGGCGTGCAACTAAAAGGAGACCTCTAGGATGCTGTGCGACCATGTGACTGGAGAGCCGAGCCTAATCTGTAGGGACATCAGGGAAGGCTTCTCAGAGGTGATGACATGAGACAGCATAAGCAACAGAGAAAGGAGACGTGTTTCTGGCAGAGAAAACAGCACATGTGAACCTGGAGAGGGCTGCCTTTTTTTTTGAGATGGAGTCTCGCTCTGTCACCCAGGCTGGAGTGTAGTGGTGCAATCTCTGCTCACTGCAAGCTCCACCTCCCGGGTTCACGCCATTCTCCTGCCTCAGCCTCCCGAATAGCTGGGACTACAGGTGCCCACCACCACACCCGGCTAATTTTTTGTATTTTTTAGTAGAGAAGGGGTTTCACCATGTTTGCCAGGATGATCTCAATCTCCTGACCTCGTGATCTGCCTGCCTTGGCCTCCCAAAGTGCTGGGATTACAGGTGTGAGCCACCGTTCCCGGCCATGGGATGCCTTCTTAAGGAACTGAAGGGAGGCAGTGGGGCTGCAGGAAGATCAGCTGGTCACAAGAACAGGCAAGACCAGACTGCATGGAGCTGGAAAGGCCATGTACAAGTTTTTACATTGTACTGTGAGGAAAATGGGAAGTCAGTGGTAGGTTTTAAGGCAGGGGTGACAATGATGGCCCTGCTCTATCATTTCAGTGCTTGCTATCTGAGCACTTCATTTCTAGTTACTCCTCAGTGAGGCCCCATGCTCAGCTGTGAGATGCACCGAGACAGTGGTGGCCTGAGCTAGCCACTGCACGGGAGATGAGGGCAAGAAGGATTGCAGTTGCATCTGGGGCAGAGACTAGAGAACCAATGGGAGCTGGTGATGGATGTGGTGGGAGCAAAGAACTCAAGTTTCAGGTGTCAGCATCTGGGTGAACAGTGGCTATGGCCAACTCTACTCTGGACAGCTTGAGTCTGAGGGGCCACCTGAAGGGACAATGTGTGAAAGGTGATGCAGGTATGGATCAGAGAGGCCTGGCTGTGGGCTCATGGCGTGGACGATGGATGAGATCACCTGGGGAAATGGTGAAAAGGAACAGGGTACCCGCACCCCAGGGCTTTGCCGGCAGAAAGGGCAGAGCCCACACCCAGTGAAGGAAGAGGATGCTAGGAGCCCCAGTGAGATAAACAGGTTGAACAACACCGAAGAGGTGGCCTCTTAGGAGGCACCTGCCTGACTGCTACACTCCAGCCCTACTGCCTTCATGCCTGGAAGTTTATCAGTGTTCACTTCCCTGAGTTAGCCAGCTAGCAGCCTCTTCATAATTATCATTACAATCTGTCTGGTATTTCAGTTCAGGAGTCCCTTTCAAGCAGTGATCATATTTGAGCCTGGCACAACCCTGAAATAGGTACTGGCAACACCACTTTCAGGGGGAAGTGAGGTCATTTGTTCTAGGCCACAGAGCCTTGCAGGAAGGGCCAGGCAAGCTGGGACCTAGATCTAGGGCCTGCATCTACTAAGCAGAGTACCTCCTCACATGCACAGGACCCCTTCCTAAAGAGGTAAACATCCTTGGCGGGACCAGTGCCTGGAACTGTCACATCTCATTTGCTGAGTAGTTCATCAGATCCAGTTTGTACCTGCATAAGGAGAAAAAATGGTGCCAGAAGGGACCAGAAAGAGGGTGGCTTGCGGCAGAGTCTACTTGACCCCTGCATGCAGCACATAAAGAAGGAAACCTGCCGGTTCTTTTATCTACTCAATCTGTCTAAACACAGCCTGGGACATGAGACGACAGCACAGGTAGCCCAAACCTGTTCCTTCTCCAGACTTCCAGACCATAATAAACTGGCCTGCTTTCCTTCCCAGTGCTCCCTCTCTTGCAAACACCTGCATAGGGGAGACCTGACATCACCCTACTTCATACACTCAAACAGTTGCTGTGAGCGTAAACCTTGAGATTAGGAGCTGGATATATAGCGAGAAAACAAAATGGACTTTGCTGCTATCAGAACAACAAGAGTACTGACATTGGTGATCTAGGAGCACCCAGTTGCTTAACATAGCCAGGTCAGCCTTTCAAAGAGAGAGATCTCAAGGCTAGGTGGGAGCTGTCTAGACCTGGGGACAGGGGAAACTAGCAGGGAGGCAGAATGTTTTCTGTTGCTCACTGGCTCAGTCTTTCAAGTTCTAGGCTCTGTGCCTGCTTCTGTGCTGGGATACACAAACTGTGGGTCCCTGTCCTCCAGGATTTCAGGGAAGCAGATCTCTAAATCAGTGACTACAGCTCAGTGGAAAATTCCATGATGGATGTGCCCAGGGGGTTAATGGGAATATAGATGCAGGCATCCAACTCTCCAGGGATAAGGAAGAGGCAGATCAGGGAAGTCTTCCTGAAGCAGACACTTGAGCCAAAGCCTGAAGGGCAGTATGTCAGCCAGACAAGAGGAAGCTGAGAGGTGGTAGCCAGGCAGAGGAACAGGACATGGGAAAGGTCGCATAAAAACAAAACTACTTGTTCTGTCTGAAGCAACTGATGAGCAAAGCTGCTGGCAGCCTTCACACTGTGTGGGCTAAGTAAGGGTAGAGAGATGTTTCCAGTAAGACTAGGGGCCCCTTCCATGGTGTGCAGTGATGGAGAAGAGCATGGTGGAAGTAATTTTAACGTTTCTATAATCAAATGAGGTCAGGCAGCTCTGTACTTCCTCTGGCTGAACATACGTTTAAAAGGAAAAATGTAAAAGTAACTAAAGCCCAGATCTGGAATAGCAGACTCTATGAGGTCCTCTGGAAACAGAACCCCCTGGTAGATGCAAATCTTTGAATGAGTCACGTTCAGAAAGCTTTGATTTTCTGGGACATGAGCAAATCAAGAGATAGTTGAACGGACACACAATTCCTCCTTTCTGAGAGGTCAGAGGGCCAAAGGCATCTGAGGGCACAAACCAGCCCATCAGGCAAACATATGAGGACCTTGTGGGGCAGACGTCAGGGGTCTTCTTGGTCCCCACTCCCTTATCCTGCCCTCAATGCTTGAGTCAGGTCTCTCACCTGATACTGGCTCCAGTCAATGTTCAGAGAGTGAGTCAGGAAGTCAGGGATGCTCAGTGGGGCATCAACGTAGTCCTGGGGACAGAAAGACTCCTGTGAGATGTGGGTTGGCCACCAGACGAGGCTAAGGTGATGGGGAAGCTTATAGTCCTGAGGCTGTGACTACCACAGGCAGCGCTTGCCTTCTCTGGGCCAGATACCTGTGCTACCTGGGAGTGACAGCTTAAAAATCAATGTGACCAGATCATTACAGCCGAGGAGAATTTTTCAGTCGGACATTTGATGTTTGTTGCAGAAACATGCAAGATCAATATGTATTCAGCTTCCAGCAGGTTTTCCATGGCCTGCCCCTATAGGGTGGGGAAGGCAAAGAATGCTGCCTCCAGCTTTCACACAGAGAGTACAGAAAGGAAGGGCTTTTCCTATCTTGTTTCTGAAAAATTCCCTTAAACAAAAGACAAATAAAGGGGAGAGGAAAGTATAATGATGAAAATTTAACATGTATATACAAGGAGAAGAGGGAGAGAAAGAAAGAAACAATCAGGGGAGAAAGGAAAGAGGAAGTTACTTTCCCCTAAAAGACTGCTTGTTGTTCTCCTTGGTCTTCCTTTACAAAGAGACATAAGACCCAATTTGATGTATGTTATTGCTCATACCTGCTTCCAGTTAAATATGAGCCCTTCTGCCATGTAATCCCGATCTTTATATTCCTTGAAAAATTCACAGCCTGGAAAAGAAGGGCAGAGTTATGATACCTCCCTTTCCAGCCCAAAGTCTTCTGAGACAGCTCTGGCCAGACCCAGGTCCCTGAGTGCTGTGGAGAGGGGGCCGCCAGCTCACACTTCTCCAAACTAGTGGCTCCAGTGAGGCCAAGGCTGACATGGGTGGGCAAAAGCCAGAGGCTAGCCTCTAGAGTCCCTCTGGTTTCCTGGCTGCATGCCTTTTCCACGAGGCACCGCGTGCTCTCAGCCTCTTTGTAACTTTCTCCATCTATGCTCACTGGTCACCAGTCACTTCCCCCACATTGCAAGTCCCTTTGTCCTACAGTCTCTGTAGTGCCAATCCCAGTAAACAAAGGCATGACTCACAACGTGAGCCACTGCAGCCTAGCTGCAGAGGATCACTCTTCCTCATCTCTAAAATGGGGGCAAATAATGCTAGCCTTGCAGGCTTTTAGTGAAGACTAAACATCCTAACATACTGGAAAGGCCCATGGACAGTGCCTAAAACCTGGTGTTCAAGAGACACTGCTATGCCCAACAAAGCAAAGAGGTACTTTTCTATATTATTTGGTGGAAGAATCATAAGTAACTCCACCAGGACAAGCCCTCAGGAATAGAGAGAGAAACACTAGAGAGAATAGGGCTTTGGCAACATTCCCAGCTTAAAATCTCAGCTTTTTACTTAACACTGTAACGCTGAACAAGTTGTTTAATGTCTCAAAGCCTTGATTTTCTCATTTGTAAAATGGCTGTTTAAGGATGACAGAATACATATAAAACACGTAGCACAGCACTGGTCCAAGTGGCACTCAAATGGCAGCACACCATTGTCATCACGCTGCCACTGCAACAAGAGCCCACAGTGCCAGCCCACAGCTTGAAGTCAACTACTTTGCTCTGCACTTGGGGTTGGCCGCCTTGGTCAGAGAGAATGAGTTGTGCCCCCAGGCTGTGGCCTGCCCCTGCTGAGTCTGACCATAGCACAGTGAGCATCTGGTCCTCCAAGAGCTCCTGGTGGCTTCAAGAAATACCGTGGAAGAAGGCACTTGGCTAGCTTGCAGTTATTCTCAGCACCTCAATCAGGGCCTCTACACAAACTTCAGAGGACACGTAGCTTTGGCCACACCTCCCAGTCTGGTGAGGTCCCAGAGGCAAGAAAACAATCGTCCAAATTCAGGGGAAGTAGCTGCAAATATTCACATGGAATGTCACAGCAATTCCTGGGCCAAGTTCCTGTCTGAGGCCACCTCAGGGAAGATAGGAAAGCTTCCCTGGAGACCCAGCCCATGTCTTCCACAAGTGGCTTTCATTCCATACACACCCTGCACTCTAATCCCCAGGCCTCGGGAAGTCTGGAAACAATCCTCAGTCATAATACTTTAGCCTATTCTTGGGAACCTCACTGGGAGAAAGAAGAATTATAGATCTCAGACAGAGGCCCTGAGTTATGAGCCCAGGTTTAGAAGAGACACCAATTATCTCTCAGAGCTCTTGTGAAGTGCTGTTTTCCCAACTCTAGCTGCTCAAATCAACACTGCAAGCCTTAGGCTGAGTTCAGACCCACCTATGATACAGAAGCAGTTTTTGTGAGAAACAGAATTAAAATAGACTCTACTCAGGGCAATGCCTGATGCTCATTACCTGAATAGGCTTCTGAACCACTGTCAGGCAAGAGGAGAGGGACCAAAAGCAGGATGAGAAGAGCCATTCACTCAAGGAGGAAACAAATTAGATTTGTGCTGCAGAATTTGGGCCCATCTATTTTGGTGTGCTGAAAGAAATGATCCCAGAATACTTCTCATTTCCAAGGGCCCAAGATAGAGTGACACAGCTAGAACTGAGACTACTGAGTACCTGTTTGAGCCTCAAAGTCATCATAGGGCTCAACTGAGATTCCTTAAACAGCATCAAAGTGCAGCTCATGACTTGGTTTTGATAACAGTAATTTTATTTCTTTTTCTTATTATAAAGTAAGAGAAATATGTTAAAACACACACAGACACACACACACACACAAGAACACAAGTCTATCAAATAAAAAGTGATTCTTCTGTTCCCCTTATTTGGGTGTGTAATGGTGTCTCACCCCATCTCCAGCTTTTTTATTTTTATTGATCCTCATTACCCTCCCTAACACACATACACTGTCGGATGCAGTACACACAAATTTTGGTCTGTTTTGATGTCTTTTTTATGTTTTTGTTTTTATTTTTGTTTTGAGACGGAATTTTGCTCTTGTTGCCCAGACTGGAGTGCAATGGCACACTCTCGGCTCACTGCAACTTCCACCTCCCGGGTTCAAGTGATTCTCCTGCCTCAGCCTCCTGAGTAGCTGGGATTATAGGCATGCAGCAGCCTCCCGAGTAGCTGGGATTACGGGCATGCACCACCATGCTTGGCTAATTTTGTATTTTTAGTAGAGATGGGGTTTCTCCATGTTTGTCAGGCTGGTCTTGAACTCCCGACCTCAGGTGATCTGCCTGCCTCGGCCTCCCAAAGTGCTGGGATTACAGGCTTTTGGTGCCTTTTACAACAAAAAAAGTTTTGGGGAAAGCATTCAGGCATCTTAACATTTTGGCACACTTCCTTTTAAGCCTTTTTTTGTAAGCACGTTTTCCTTTACTTAGTTGAGAGTATACTATGCGATTCTGTATCCTGCTTATCTTAAGCTCTGTGACGTTTTCCGTATCAAAAAGTGTAAGCATTTTCTATTTTTTTTTCTTTTTTGGTAGAGACAGAGTGTTGCTGTTTCCCAGGCTGGTCTTGAACTCCTGGGCTCAAGCAATCTTACTACCTAGGCCTCCCAAAGTGCTGAGATTAAAGGCGTGAGCCACCGTGCCCAGCCCATTTCCAATTCTTCTATGACTATACTATATTTCATTCTACTGATGGATGTTCCATCATTCAATCATTATTCTGATTAGTGAAAACATTTCTTGTTTTGCTATTACAAATAGACATCATGAAGAATGTCCTCAACACCAAGTGGCTGAATTATAGCCTAATGACCAATTATTAGAAAAATACCTGGGTTAAAGGGTGATAACATTTTGGGAGTCTTGTAACAAGTTGCCAAACTATAGCAGAAAGGACACTCCGCGCTACTATTTTGGAGCAATGGTATTTATACCTCTAGCAAAACTATTTTTTCCAAACCAAGTCCTACTTGAAACCTAAATTTAAATGAAGTAATGTCTGGTTCCTCAGGCAGTGCAAACCTGCAGAGTTCAGTCTGTGGAACCCCCGAAGCATCTCCTGGGAGCTGGAATTTAAATGAAGTAATGTCTGGTTCCTCAGGCAGTGCAAACCTGCAGAGTTCAGTCTGTGGAACCCCCGAAGCATCTCCTGGGAGCTGGAAACTATGTCTGAAAACTAGCTATGGAGTTACCCAATGGTTCCAGTGTGGACCCCCTTAGGTAGGATACTCCCATCAGTGTGGGTCTGATACTGCCAAGCTCACTCCAGCATCATTATCATCATCATCATCTGCATCAGCCCAAACTTGCTTTTAGGGAAGAGGAGGTTCCCTGAGGCTTTCCCAACTACTCATCATTAGGCCTGTTATTTATAGGACACCTGTTATGGAGGGGTCCAGCACTTCACTCTGAAATAAGCACCATTATCTTCATTTTATTAAGGAGGAAACTGATGCTCGGAAGGGTTACAGGACTTGCTCAAGGAGACACAGTGCTAGGGCTGGGATTCCTGCCCAGTTCTATGTGGCACCAAACACCATGCTAGCAGAGAACAGTGAATAGACTCAAGAGAGGTTGCAGGAGGCAGGGGAAGTCCCCTGCAGAGGTGCTGGGTTACCAGGGGCTGGAGTTTGGATACCACCATCTTGCACGTGATGAGGACACCCCTCCTACAAGGCACTAGATGAACCTGCCTGCCCTTGCTCATGGCTATGTGGCCCCAAGATTGAGGAGATAAGGTCCAACACAAGACTGAAGGCAGATGCTGGTGCTGAGAAACAGGAGAGAGGTTTTAAGGAGAAAGAGTATATTACTCCCTGTTGTCTGCTGACAACATCTTGCACTGATGTTAGAGGTCCTTGCCCTCCCTTGCTGAACAGGCAGGTATTGCCAGAGAGCTTGAATGCTACAAACTAGACTAACAGCTTTAATATCCAGTGCAGAGAATATAGCCCTGGCCACAGGTTGCACACACTTTTATGTGCCAGGGACAAATGCAGCTTTGTGGATACCAATGTGCTTTGCAACATGGTGTGGCCACTGTCCAGTTACTGGGAACATAGCAATTATGTGTTCTTCTACCACCAGAATAGCCTTGCCTGGGGCAATTTCCATAAATAACTCAATCACTTCAAGACATGCACCCAAAGCGTGACATCCACTCCAGCTAGAGCAGCAAGTATAGTTGCTGACACAGAGTACTAATAATGTTATTTTACACTTAAATGGTATTTTCATGCACAGACCACTTTCATATAAATCAAAACGGAACAAAATCGTTCCAAGTTCCTGGGAAAACTTGAGGCTTGGAGGGGTGAAGTACTTCACTCAAGGCTATGGCTAGGACCAGTGACAGTACTCAATCCCTAGACTCCTTGAGTGGAAAGTCCCTTCCCCAGGACACTATCCTATGCTTAGTGTGGCCTGTGACCGGGAACCAAAATGTCCTACGCTGCCTGACGCAAACCCTCCAGGAAAGCTCCCAGGGCACCAGTGTAACTAAGTAGAGAGGGCTTGCTCATGGCCCCCTAGGTCACCAGTCCTAGGATGCCCGCCACTAGAAGAGAGCCCCCTACCTGGATACGGGATGGAGAGGAGAGTGAAGTCGGCATAGCGCTGCGCTTTGTCCACCTTCTCAGAGGAGGTTACGCTATAAGACAAGGACACAAGGTGTTACAGTGTCGCAACACACACACCATTCCCCAAATAAGGGTTATAATCACAAATGAAGCTTCTGCTAAAGAACTATTCTTCAATGTTAATAATTCCCTTCAGCAGTGCCTACTTTGTACAATTAAGAACTATAACTTTGCCCGGGTGCGGTGGCTGGAGGTCAAGTTCCCAACAAGTTCCCGTCAAGACCAGCCTGGACAACATGGTTAAACACTGTCTCTACCAAAAATATAAAAAATTAGCTGGGTGTGGTGGTGCGCTCCTGTAGTCCCAGCTACTCTGGAAGCTGAAGCAGAAGAATTGCTTGAACCCAGGAGGCAGAGGTTACAGTGAGCCAAGATCGTGCCACTGAACTCCAGCTGGGGTGAGAGAGTGAGGCTCCATCTCAAAAAAAGAACTCTACCTTCTCTGCCCCATCCCAACATATCAAGCAAGCGAAGGTACTCCCCCTCTAATACTACAGCAAGCCTGAATCAGAGCCTAAAGGTGCAGAACAACCTTCCACCTGACCCCAAAATGCACAGTGTAGCCACTCTGACCCAGGAGTGAGATGAGAGCCAAATAATATGATCCTATGGGAAAACTTTTTTCCTGCTCTCCTGTCTTCTCTAATAGTCACTGAGCCCACTTCTAAACAGGGTGAACAAACAGCATCTGAAAATAAACACTGGGGACTCTGACAGATAACGGAAGGAATAAGGCAATATTCAGATCTGCAGATAGGTGAGCTCTAATTTTAGCCTCAGTATGCCTTATTTTCTAAGATCACCTTTTAGGATCATTTAAAAACATTTAAAAAACAAAATTTTGCCGGGCGCGGTGGCTCAAGCCTGTAATCCCAGCACTTTGGGAGGCCGAGACGGGCGGATCACGAGGTCAGGAGATCGAGACCATCCTGGCTAACACGGTGAAACCCCGTCTCTACTAAAAAAAAAATACAAAAAAAAAAAACTAGCCGGGCGAGGTGGCGGGCGCCTGTAGTCCCAGCTACTCGGGATGCTGAGGCAGGAGAATGGCGTAAACCCGGGAGGCGGAGCTTGCAGTGAGCTGAGATCTGGCCACTGCACTCCAGCCTGGGCAACAGAGCGAGACTCTGTCTCAAAAAAAAAAAAAAAAAAATTTTGGAAAAAGCTCCTACAGTCTCATCACTAACCCAGGCTCTATTTTCCAGTTTTGACTTCTTATATTTGAATTTGGTCCATATGTGTTATTTTTATATGACAGCAGTCATTGAAGTAAAATTTGAATATATGCTGATTTTTTTGTTCAATTTTAAAAGAAATTCTAGGACCAGGCACAGTGGCTCATACTTGTAATCCCAGCACTCTGGGAGGCTGAGGCAGAAGAATTGCTTAAGGGCCACATGTTTGAGACCACCTTAAGCAACAAAGAGTCCATCTCTATGAAAAATAAATTTAAGGCCGGGCGCGGTGGCTCAAGCCTGTAATCCCAGCACTTTGGGAGGCCGAGACGGGCGGATCACGAGGTCAGGAGATCGAGACCATCCTGGCTAACACGGTGAAACCCCGTCTCTACTAAAAATACAAAAAAACTAGCCGGACGAAGTGGCGGGCGCCTGTAGTCCCAGCTACTCGGGAGGCTGAGGCAGGAGAATGGCGTAAACCCAGGAGGCGGAGCTTGCAGTGAGCTGAGATCCGGCCACTGCACTCCAGCCCCGGCGACAGAGTGAGACTCTGCCTCAAAAAAAAAAAAAAAAAAAAAGAAAAATAAATTTAAAAAATTAAGAGATTCTAATCTGCCACACATGGCATAGAACTTGGAGCCAGAAAAAAAAAAAAAAAAAAAAAGATTTGATAAGTAAGAGAAGGTGGCAACAAAGCACTGGGTAGAGACTGATGGCTGCCACAGTCACTAACATACAACCTGAGAAAGCTACTTCATCTCTCTGTGCTTCAGTATCTGTAAAAGGGGGACACCGATACCTGTTTTGTAGGGCTGTCTGAAGATACAGTGAGAGAATGTACAGAAAGCCCTTTGTAAGAAGGCCAGCACGCAGTGACAGCTACGTACTAATGCCAGCCCTACAAATCTGTACACACTGCTTCTGCTCATTTTGTGGCCCCTATACTTACTTCATGCCAAACTTCACCTTCTTGTTCTCCACCATCAGGTCACAGATGTATTTGACTGACAGGTATCGAAGCAGCTTGATGTCATAGCCTCTGACCTTATCAAAAAGATGCGTGTCACCACTTCTGAAATAAAGAGTCAGAGGAAGAAGTTACATAGCATGTTCACTCAGAGAAGCCTGGGGGTGGGCATTCATTCAGGGAAGTATGGATGTCACTCTTCTTCAGAAGCTGGGGCGTGTGCTAGGTGGATGCATGGGTGCCAAACAGGACAACTGGTTTCAGAGAGGTTGCAGGGAAGGTGACTTTCTAAGAGATTACCCCAATCTCTGGGATGTATTTCAAAGAGGAGCAATTTGCAGGTGGAAATGGAAAAGGACTTTCTCGCGTTGCTTGACATTAAGCCAGAGGACTCAAGATAATCTCAGGGTTCTAAAAAGCAGCAGGCTGGTGGCTGATAGAATCTTTCCATTTCCATTAGAATTGATCTCCTTCTGCCGCCTCCTTTTCCCCCATTTATGACCATTTTTAGCCACATGACTTGCTCATAATGTAACAGTCTGAAATTCTTGTAGAGATAAAGTTTTTAGAGCTATTTTATCAACTGACTATGAAATACTAGCAAGTAAATTCCCTCTACCTAGCAGGCCAATGAAGCAAAGAGAAAGATAAAAAATTTAATGCTCAATGCTGTCTTTTGATCAGCCCTGCAGATATAGGCAGAAGTAGAAAGCATAAACAGTCATCATTACTTTTTTATTTTTTTAATCCACACCGCTTTGTTGTCCCCAGCAGTTTCCTTGCCAAGAACAGTGTATGCTGAAGATGGTGACCTGGCTGGGCAGAGGTCACCTGATCTAGGGAGAAGAGCCAGACATTCTTGAGCACAAGCCAGAGCCGCTGCTTTCAGAGCTAACAGGCAGAACCTGGGCATAGCAAGATGCCCTTTCATGAACTGAACTATGATTTGGGAAGCTGATCTTAACTAGGGTGCTTGTGTGCATTCCAGAGATGCTTGACACCAGTTAAAGACTTTCCATGTGGTACAGACCATGCAAAGGAGCTTTTCTAAAATATCCTGTAGTATTGTTTTCTAAAAACATTTGGAAAGGGGATAGGAAGAGTGTGAACCAGCCCATTTCCTCCTTTTATAGGGATTCAAACTCCTGTTCCATACCAATTATGCAGCTGTGACACATCTGGTCTCCAAATGTGCCTTCCAGGCTAGACCTCATGTCTCCTACGTATGGACTATAGCCCTTGCCCTGTGCCTCAGTATCAGGTGTACTGGGTGAGATGTGGCACACTGGTAGTCAGCATCACAGCTGCAAAGTGGCAACTCTGTGGGGCTTTTAAACAAATATAGATGTCTGGGCCCTATCTCAGGCCTGCAATATCAGGAACCCCAAGAGTGGGATATTCTCTGTGAATCCAGATGTGCACTCAGTGGACTTCAACAGCCCTATTTCAGGGGCACTGACTTGGCAGACAGAAGGGAAGCAGCCAATCCACTCACCTGAACCAGTGACAAATACACATGGACAATATGAACACGGCCATCTCTGGCCAGACACCTCGTCCCCAACACAAGCCCCTGACCACAGCAACTCAGCACTGACCGAAGAGCACCGTCCTCCTCCGTGACGTCCTCCGCATCTGCCCAGGCATCATCTGTACCCCCTGCCAGAGAAACTTATCTGTCAGTACTAAGGCTGGTGACCCAGGGCTCCACACAGGGGCCTCCTCACCAGCCTCCTTCCCCGTAGTGCCAAGGGTGGGCTGGGCCAACATGGCTCTACCCTTAAGGACACACTATGCCCCCATATGTCTGTTAGTCTTCACCTCTAAGGTGAACTCCTATTTGTTTCCTGGTCCCTGATCAAAGGCAGGCCCCTGATCTCCACCCAGCTCACTGAGACCCCCTACCTATTCTACTGTGGCCATGGGTGGCTATTCTTTTGTTTTGGGATGGAGTCTCACTCTGTCGCCCAGGCTGGAGTGCAGTGGTGTGATCTCGGCTCACTGCAAGTTCCGGCTTCCAGGTTCAAGTGATTCTCCTGCCTCAGCCTCCCGAGTAGCTGGGACTACAGGTGTGCACCACCACGCCCAGCTCATTTTTTGTATTTTTTTAGTTAGCCAGGATGGTCTTGAACTCCTGACCTTGTGATCTGCCCTCCTTGGCCTCCCAAAGGGTTGGGATTACAGGCGTGAGCCACGGTGCCCGGGTAGCTATTCTCTATGACTGGGTTCTCATTCTACATTAGAGGATGCTGTTCAACATTCACCTGAGAAAAAATAGTTGTAGCCTGAGCGTCCATACAGCTCTCCCCATCCAGCCAGTGTGGCCGACCTGCAAATGTGCTGGGAGAGAAACAGCATTTTCAGGGTCAGATGGTTTTCTGAAGCATGCACAGTTGAAGGAACACCTGGGACTCCTCTGATTCTTCCAGGCCAGCATAATGGGCCCAAGAGCACTCCCCAAAGTTTTATCAGCATCAAGGCTGCCGCGATCAGTCAGAAGATCCCTAGTACTTAATTCACAACCTCTACTGAGGGAGTCTCACTCCCAAACAAGAGGCGCGTTACCAACACGATCGGATCAGATTGGGTGGTTGTTGCATGTGTACCACATGCTGGACATGGTACTGAAAAACCCGCCATCTTTTCACTGAATTTTCACAACAAGCCCATGAGGGACATGTGGCAGGTGGCATGCATTGTTGCTGTTACACAGATGAAGAAAAGAAAAACAGGCTCAAGGAGGTTAAGTGATATGTAAGGTCACATAACGAGGGGTAAGCTAGGATTTGATCCAAACCCACTGAAAACCCACTGACCCCCAAAGCCTATGTGCTTACTGTGATTTGGAACTGTTCAGTGTAGAGGGGAAAAACCTTTCTAGCGGGGGTGGATGAGAAATGTTTTAGAGCTTTCTTTTCCTCATCACTGAAGGGATCACTGCAAGAGAATTCTAGAAACCAGGCAACTGGCACAAACTTCAATATCTAATTGTAAGGTTACTTGTTTAAATAAATAATGTTTGCTGAAATGTGGTAGGGTGGGGGGAATGGGAGGAGATACCTGGTGATGGCAAGCCAAACCAGCCCAGAATTTAGCTAAAGGCTAGGAGAACATGGCCCCGTTACACTGCAATGGGGAAGTTGTGAGGTGACAGACAAGGAGTGAAGCTCACTGCTAAACAGGTCACACAATGTGCAAATGGAAAGTGGATCCCTGGAAGACTGCCAAGTACCATCTGAAGACTTCTTCTCTACCTGTAACATAATGGGAAGGAAAGTTTTGCTGCTACAGCAAAGAGTTGTGCATGGGAACAATTAGGTCACTTTCTGGCTCTCCCTGAGGTAGCAGCAGCCTAGGGGTGGGGACAGCAATAGAAAAGCTACCTGGGACAGAGTGAGGGGCTTTACTGGTGCTGGGGCAAGAGCTGGTTTGTGGAGAGGTTATCCTGGAAACCTACTGAGGAAGCCTACCAAGGGCTGGCATTCCTGCTGGCCTAAGTAGGATGTACTCCAGTGGGGGCCACTTAAATTTCTGTGGGTCTAAAAGCAATTTGAAAATCTGATAAAAACTATCAACCATCTCCTAAAAAAAAAAATATATGTACACATCATAATCTACTTACATTTCCAGGGATTTCTGGACTCTCTCAAGTCCACTGATGAATCCACCCCCAGACCCTGTTAAAAGCCCTTGCTTTAAGGAATCAGTCAAGTAGTGAGGAGCAAAGTGGATGCTTCTGCAGGAAAGGGCTGAGGACCTCTAAGACTCCAAAGAAAAGGGGTAAGTCTGATTTCCTCAAGATGTTGGGAGGGTGTGTGGCTGCCTGTTCCACTGGCATTTGTATCATGTCCACCCTCCCCACTTCATCTAAGCTGCTGGCAGCTGACCTCACTCTCCTTTGCATTATTTCTGTTAAATCTTTCAGTGAAGATAGCTGCCTTCTTTTTGGCTGTTGAGTTGAGACCCTTTTTCTGTTCCCAATTCTTCTTCCACATCCCTTCTATTGACCTTGTCTTTCTAGTAACTGAGGCAGCCAGACCTAGGCCAGCAAAACCCCAGAGTCAGATGGAGAAGAACAAGTTGGCCAAGTCCCCAAGTGGGGCACCGGCCTCTTCAGGAAGGTCCCTGGGGAGGGCTGACCCCTCTTGATAGACACCTGTCTCATGGTTGTGACTTATAACCAATCATCTCTGCCCTTTAAGCTGGCTCCTGACTGAAAACGCAAGATCTACCCTGAATGCTCTCCATTTACCTAGTTAGGAATGGCCTCTAATTCTGTCTGTGGAAAAGTACTCTGGATGATTTGCTAATTTAGTAACCTCTGACCTCTGCTCCCCACCTCTTAAACAAAAAGAAAGACGAACTGTTCCAGTTTCAGTGGTCTAAAAGCCAGACACAAGTGTTTGGGGAGAAAATGGTAAGAGAACTTACCGCTCAATGCTTGAACTGAATTTTGAAAAATTATTTAAATATTTTACTTAACCCATCATATCCAAGACATTAGGTCAACATGTAATCACTTTTAAAATGAATATTTTACATTTTTTCTATTAAATCTTCAAAATTTGATGTGTATTTTACACTTAAAGCATATCTTCAGTAGGATGTGAAACTTTGGGCATTGGCCAGGTGTGGTGGCTCATGCCTGTAATCCCAGCACTTTGGGAAGCCAGAGTGGGCAGATCACTTGAAGCCAGGAGTCTGAGACCAGTCTGGCCAACATGGTGAAACTCAGTCTCTACTAAAAAGACAAAAATTAGCCAGGTGTGGAGGCATGTGAATTAGCCAGGTGTGGAGGCACAAGAATCGCTAGAGCCTGGGAGGCAGATGGCATCACTGCACTCCAGCTTGGGCAACAGAGACTGTCTCAAAAAAAAAAAAAAAAAAAACCTTTGGGCATTTTAAGGGAAATGTGGGCCCATTTCAAAGTTCTTTTTAACAACGACAAACTTTTATACTGCTTCAAGCCTTAAAAATTAAATTGAAATGAAGTAAAATATAACCCTTAGTTCCTCAGTTGCACTAGCCATGCTGAACTGCGTTTTGAAGGAAGCAGAACACAAGCATTTCTTTTTTTCTTAAACGTTAGATTCAGGGGTACACGTGCAAGTTTGTTACATGGATATATCGTGTAATGCTGGCGTTTAGGCTTCTATTTAACTCATCACCCAAATGGTGAACATAGTACCCAATAGGTATTCTTCAACCCTTGCCTCCTCCTCCTCTCTCCCCTTTTTGGAGTCCCCGGTGTCTACTGTCTCCACCTTTATGACCATGCGTACCTGTTGTTTAGCTCCCACTTATGAATGAGAACATGCGGTATTTGATTTTCTGTTTCTGCTGGAAGTATTTAAGTTTTAAAAATATTTGTGTGTACATTTATTTATTTATGGGGTACATGAGTTTTTTTTTTGTTTTGAGACAGAGTCTGGCACTGTCACCCACGCTGCAGTGCAATGGCATGATCTTGGCTCACTGCAACTTCTGCCTCCTGGGTTCAAGCAATTCTCCTGCCTCAGCCTCCAGAGTAGCTGGGACTACAGGCGCCTGCCACCATGCCCGGCTAATTTTTTGTATTTTTAGTAGAGATGGGGTTTCACTATGTTGGCCAGGCTGGTCTCGGACTCCTGACCTCATGATCCGCCTGCCTCTGCCTCCCAAAGTGCTGGGATTACAGGCGTGGGCCACTGCGCCCGGCTGATATTTTGATACAGGCATACCATGCATAACAATCACATCAGGGTAAATGGGGTTCCATCACCTCAAGAATTTATCCCCTATGTTACAAACAATCCAATTATACTCTTATTTTTAAATGTACAATAAATTATTGTTGATCGTAGTCACCCTGTTGTGCTATCAAATACTAGATCTTATTCATTCTAACTATATTTTTGCACCCATTAACCATCCCCACTCCTCCCCCTTGTCCCTGCCAGTACCCTTTCCCAGTCTCTGGTAACCATAATTCTACTCTCTATCTTCATGAGTTCGATTGTTTTAATTTTTTTAGCTTTCAAGTAAGTGAGAACATGTGAAGTCTGTCTTTTTGTGCCTGGCTTATTTCACTTAACATAATGACCTCTATCCATACTGATACAAATGACAGGATCTCATTATTTTTCATAGCTGAATGGTACTCCATTGCGTACATGTACCATATTTTCTTTATCCATTCATCTGTTGGACATTTAGGTTGTGGAAGCAAGCATTTCTTAACACACCTCTCTCTCTTCCTCAACCTGGCAGAGGCTGGTGCCCCTAAAGTAGTGCTGGTAATAATAATGCTGCCACCATCATACTAGTTCCTAAGTGCCTGCTGTGAGCCACGTGTCTGACCTAACACAGGCCTCTCTGCTACAAGACTTCTCAGAGCCTTAACTATATCAGCATACATTTAACAATCTACTTTATGAATCTAGTATGCAGTATTTCTAATTCTTATTTGACAGGGAATGCTTTTCACAAGCATATCCTTAAACTGCTGTTCTATAGAAACACTGGTTGGAGTATCTCCTGTGCAACTTCTAATGACGAGCACTGTGCTGCACAGGGTGGTACTCTTTAAAATGAAGCTGCAGGCCAGGCATGGTGGCTCATGCCTGTAGTCCCAGCACTTTGGGAGGCCAAGGTGGGCGGATTACCTGAGGTCAGCAGTTCGAGAGCAGCCTGGCCAACATGGCAAAATCCCGTCTCTACTAAAAATACAAAACTTAGCTGGGTGTGGTGGCACGCTCCTGTAATTCCAGCTACTCAGGAGGCTGAGGCAGAAGAACTGCTTGAACCTGGGAGGTGGAGGTTGCAGTGAGCCAAGTTTGGGCCACTGCACTCCAGCCTGGCAACAGAGAGAGACTCCATCTCAAAAGAAAAAAAAAAAAAAAAAAAAAAAAAAGCTCCAATAACTTTCGGGAACATGAAAATTTTCCAAAGTGGCAACAGCTTTAGGAAGATCAATTTCTAGGGCCTAACTTCCATACATACTTCTGAAAACTGATCTGCCAAAGAAAGCCTTTGGCAGAGTCTCCCTTCCTTCCTCCCCTTTCCCAATTTACAAAAAAGGCATACCAGGGACTGAGACAACAGTCAAGACTCTCCCCACTGCCCTGCCGTTGACCACTGAGGCACTCAGATACCGGCTAAATGAACAGACTGAATTCCGCTCCCTTCCACTCTGAGGCTCTCTGTATGTTGGTCCACTCCTCCAGGACCAATTTTTCCCCAGTTGCTATTGCATTCGGAATTTCCCTGCTCAAACATCACAATGGCTTTCTGAGCAAACACAGAGCCACCTCCCTGCTCAGCCTGCAGCCTTCCTCATTCAATTCCCTTCATCCTTTGCCCTGATGTGTACCCTGTACTTAGGGAAGTTACTTAGTCACTCTGAGCCTTTGTTTCATCTGCAATGAAATGGGCACATCCCTTACACCGAAAGATAGGTAAAATGAAACCATACTGGGGAGCCAAATTAACAGAAGTCCTTAGAAAATAAGCTCCATGAGAATAAAGATTTTTGTCTGCTTTACGTGATGTATTTTAAGGCCTGAAGCAGTGTCTGGCACACAACATACAATAACTACTTGGTGAATTATATAATTGAAAGAATGGACCAACAATATATGAACTCATTTGATTTAATCTAATCCATAAACCTTTGAAATAGGTGATTATTATTCTCATTTTATAGGAGAGGAAAAGGAGGCTTTGCATAGGCAGGAAATAAGAGTCAGGATCTGAACCCAGGCAGTCTGGCTCTAGAACACAGGGTGGGGTATGCTGGTGTGACCATCCCTTCCCTACCTAGAACCATCCTTCAGTCAGAATTGGTCTGTTTCTCTGGACTGCTTCCCACAACACCAGGCACCCAGTAACCACCCAATGCTTGGCTACTAAATGTTGAGGGAAAAAAAGACCCTATACTTTGCATTAAGTCAGCTACTCCAGAAGAGTCTTGGAACATGAAGCTATGGTATGGGCCTTACCTTGCCCTTGAACAGGATTACTGGGCAGACAAACCGTCCTCTGCACCGGGCCATCTTGCTGCGGTGGATGAGGTCTTGCAACTTGCTCACCTGTACGGTACTCTCAAACCTAACACACAGGCAAGAAAAGCAGGTCAAGCTGACTTTGAAGTGGGAACTTTGTGTATATTTGTTTATTCACACAGACCCCCATACCAGATCTGTGTATATAATGCTTGCTTGAAATTAAATGTCATTCCGAAATTTTATATCATCTATCGTCCGTCCGTCCGTCCATCCATCCATCTTTTTTTTTGAGACTTTCTTTCTTTCTTTCTTTTTCCTTTCTTTCTTTCTTTCTTCTCTCTCTCTCTCCCTCCCTCCCTCCCCCTCCCTCCCTCCCTCCCTCCCTCTCTCTCTCTCTCTGTCTTTCTTTCTTTCTTCTCTCTCTCTCTCCCTCCCTCCCTCCCTCCCCCTCCCTCCCTCCCTCTCTCTCTCTCTCTCTCTCTCTCTCTCTCTCTCTCTGTCTTTCTTTCTTTCTTTTGAGACAGAGTTTCACTGCTGTTGCCCAGTGGCGCAATCTTGACTCACCACGACCTCCACCTCCCAGGTTCAAGTGATTCTCCTGCCTCAGCCTCCCAAGTAGCTGTGACTATAGGTGTGAGCCACCACACCTGGGTAATTTTTTTATTTTTGGAAGAGACAGGGTTTCACCATGTTGGCCAGGCTGGTCTCAAACTCCTGACCTCAGGTGATCCGCCCACCTCGGCCTCCCAAACTGCTGGATTACAGGCATGAGATAGATTAAGTTTTTCAGGAAAAGCAAAAAGTGCTAATTATAGGTATTAAAACTTAAATCACTCTGATTTCTGAACCTTTAAGATTACAAGAAAAATAGGTGAGCTAAACTGAAGACATACACAAAATTCAGAAACATACACAGAAAACTGGATGTTATGTCTAGGGTGTCCAATTTTTAACTCCCAGGATAAGACCTGATGCCCTGGGGACCCTCTCTGGAAATCACAGGACCATTTTTGTGAGTATTTATCTTTTTTTTTTTTTTTTTTGAGACGGACTCTCACTCTGTCACCCGGGCTGGAGTGCAGTGGCCGGATCTCAGCTCACTGCAAGCTCCGCCTCCCGGGTTCACGCCATTCTCCTGCCTCAGCCTTCGGAGTAGCTGGGACTACAGGCGCCCGCCACCTCGCCCGGCTAGTTTTTTTGTATTTTTTAGTAGAGACGGGGTTTCACCGTGTTAGCCAGGATGGTCTCGATCTCCTGACCTCGTGATCCGCCCGTCTCGGCCTCCCAAAGTGCTGGGATTACAGGCTTGAGCCACCGCGCCCGGCCTAAGTATTTACCTATTTTTTACATAACTCTGAATATAGATTTTTGTGATCTTTTAGAGCAAGCAGTCCCCAAGCCCTGGGCCCCAGACCAGTACGAGTCCGTGCCCCATTAGGAACCAGGAGGTGAGCAGGGTGCAAGTGAGCATTACCGTCTGACTTCCACCTCCTGTCAGATCATCAGCGGTGGCATTATATTCTCATAGGAACTCGAACCCTATTGTGAACTCCGCATGTGAGGGATTTAGGTTGCAGAGAACCTAATGCCTCATGATCTGAGGTGGAATAGTTTCATCTGAAACCATTTTCCCCTCCCTGCCGTGAAAAAATTGTTTTCCACGAAACCGGTCCCTGGTGTCAAACAGGTTGGGGAGTGCTGTTTTAGAGGGCAGAATGAGATAACGTTTCTTGGTCCACATGGCTCTAGGCCTCTGCTTTCACAGTCCATATGGCCAACAGCGCACAGAGCATAGGAGGCATAAGAGAAGCCATGTGTGACACAGGGACGTGTAGTAGTTAACGCACTGGGCTTGGTAAGTGAGCTTCTAGAACATGAGTCAGGTTTAGAAGTGAGCTCCAGCAAGTCACACCCATATCAAATCACACTTCCCTAAAATAAGGGTTCACTCTCATAAACTCACCTACCTGGCCGGGCACGGTGGCTCAAGCCTGTAATCCCAGCACTTTGGGAGGCCAAGGCGGGCGGATCACGAGGTCAGGAAATCGAGACCATCCTGGCTAACACGGTGAAACCCCGTCTCTACTAAAAATACAAAAAACTAGCCAGGCGAGGTAGCGGGCGCCTGTAGTCCCAGCTACTCCAGAGGCTGAGGCAGGAGAATGGCATGAACCCGGGAGGCGGAGCTTGCAGTGAGCTGAGATCCGGCCACTGCACTCCAGCCCGGGTGACAGAGCAAGACTCCGTCTAAAAATAAATAAATAAATAAACTCACCTACCAACCTTTGGCAAAGCTCACATCAGCCAGTCAGAGCTTCTGATAGCAAGAGAAACAAGAGGCAGCGAAGTTAGAGCAGGAAGCTTTCCCAGCTATGCAGAGTAACCCAGCAGAAGGAAGGAAAGACACTCACGTTCCTTCCTTAAAAGGGTTGAGCTTTCAGATCAACTCCTAGAGGGAATTTAATTCCTTTCACATCCTAATCCTTCTAGGAATCTGCATGTTATTACACAGCTCCTCTTGTACACATGCACCCAAATATTATCTCAGAAGGAATAAATCAGTGACTCCCACATACTTGCAGTACCTCTTTAAATGTATCTGGATGCTGTTAGGGTTAATAAAAACACAAAGTCTTTAAAATACTACCGAATTCTTACTTAAACTATATCTAGGGGCCAGGCGTGGTGGCTTACACCTGTAATCCTAGTGCCTTGGGAGGCCAAGTCGGGCAGATCACTTGAGGTCAGGGGTTCAAAACCAGCCTGGCCAACATGGTGAAATCACATCTCTACTAGAAATACAAAAAAATTAGCCGGGTGTGGTGTCAGGCGCCTGTAATCCCAGCTACATGGGAAGCTAAGGCAGGAGAATTGCTTGAATCCAGGAGGTGGAGGTTGCAGTGAGCCGAGATTGCACCACTATAATCCAGCCTGGGTGACAGAACGAGACTCCATCTCAAAAAAAAAAAAAAAATATGTATATATATATATATGAGAAACATATATATGAGATATATACATAGAAGACATATACAGAAGATACATATATAGAGGAGATATACAGGAGATATATAGGAGATATACATACTATATATATAGCAGATATATATAGGATAACAGGATATATATATATATATATACAAGATATATATAGGTGATTGTGGCTTGACAATATAACTGCTATCAAATGGGGGTCTGAAAATGAAGTTAAAAAGCAGACTTCAAATAAAAACCAGGACGAATAGTTTGATGATCTTGGAAAGAGAACAAAGGGGTATAAAAAGAGGACTGAACTTCCCATGGTGTCTTTTCCTGTAAGATATAATTTCTGTAATTAAATTTTTTTCTCTGTTCAAAGAAGGAGGAAGAATGGCAAACTTGAAGAGGCTGGGGTGCCTTTGCAAAGAAGTGCCCATAGGTGCGGTGGCTCACGCCTGTTATCCCAGCACTTCGGGAGACCAAGGCAGGTGGATCATGAGGTCGGGAGTTCAAGACCAGCCTGGCCAACATGGTGAAACCCCAACTCTACTAAAGATACAAAAAATTAGCCTGGCATGGTGGTGCATGCCTGTAATCCCAGCTACTCAGGAGGCTGAGGCAGGAGAATTTTTGCTTGAACCCAGGAGTCAGAGTTTGCAGTGAGCCAAGATCGTGCCACTGCACTCCAGCCTGGGCGAAGGGCAAGACTCCGTCTGGGAAAAAAAAAAAAAAGAAAGAAAGCAAAGCACCCATAGGGTGGCAACAACCCACCAGGCAGGCCTAGGCACACAAGCTGACAGAGAACCAGAGTGTGCTGCCTTCCCCTCACCCAGTTTCTCTATGAAATCAAAAGGCACCTCAGTACCAATTAATTGCCTAACTAGACCACGAGAACATAAAACCAAGCACCTTTAGTACTGCCACAGTGGCCTTCCTCCCACTTACTTGGCCCATGGCCAATGTCACAGATCTGGTCAGCACCATATGTTGCAACTGACTCTCACTTAGCTCATACCAGTCCTCTGAACCCTGCCTACATCTGATTTTCCCAGGTTAAGTTCTATCCTCAAAACCAAGCTGCATTTCTCAGGCTAAACTTCTGTTAAAAACAAACAAACAAAAAACCCCTGGTGGAGGACACATAAGCAGTTTCCTCTAGGGAGGTCTTTTAATGTAATGACCCAGCTTTTCTTGTTAGGCCGGCCAGTGGTTCCTTTACCGGTTCCCCTATATCAAGTGCCAATTCAGTTTCTGGCCAGGCACAGTGGCTCATGCCTGTAATCCCAACACTTGGGGAGGCTCAGGCGGCAGATCGCCTGAGGTCAGGAGGTAAAGACCAGCCTGGTCAACATGGTGAAACCCTGTCTACACTAAAAGTACAAAAATTAGCCAGGCTTGGTGGCACGCACCTGTAATCCCAGCTACTCGGGAGGCTGAGGCAGGAAAACTGCTTGAACTCAGGAGGCAGAGGTTGCGGTGAGCAGATTGCGCCACTGCACTCCAGCCTGGGCAACAGAATGAGACTCCGTTGTAAAAAAAAAAAAAAAAGAAGCAATTCAGTTTCTGTTCTCTCACTAGTTCCTGTTTTTATTTTATTATCTCTTGTCCTTAGGATTCTTTTACTGCAGTGCTAAGCACTGAGCTGTGTCTGGCACATAATACTCACATTTGAAGGGATAAATGTAGGCTTCCGTATTTACATTTGTAATGTATGCACTGAAATTTCTGGCAAGATGTTACCAGGTAGTGAGATTTTGTTGTTTTTTTCCCAACAAGGTCTTCCTCCGTTGCCCAGGCTGGAGTGCAGTGGTGCCATGGTTCACTGCAGCTGACCTCCTGGGCTCAGGTGATCCTCCCACCTCAGGCTCCCAGGGAGCTGGGACTACAGGCACATAGCATGACACTCGGCTAATGCTTTGTATTTTTCGTAGCGACAAGGTCTCACCATGTTGCCCAGACTGTTTAATTCAGTCTATTTTTTATTCAGTCTATTCAGTTTAATTCAGTCTCAAACTCCTGGGCTCAAGTGAAACGCCCATCTTGGCCTCCAGTAACTAGGATTATAGGCATGAGCTACCATGCCCAGCCAAAGTATTTTCAAATACAGAAGAAAATGCTGTTATCGCCTATTTCCAATAGGAAGCTTTCCCAGACAGGCACCACACTTACCAAACTAGGTGGGTTATTCCTGTGATGTGCCTCACAACTTTCTGAGATAAATGTTACTGCTGATATTATTTAATAGATAAGAGGCACAAAGTAGAGCTTACACCCACATTATCTCACTCAGTCCTCACTTACCCCATTTTACAGAGGAGGTAGTTTAATGAGATGAAATCTCTAGCCCAAAGTCACAGAACAGGTAAACAGGGTAGCTGAGATTCTAAACCCTGGTGGGTAGCCACTGGGCCCATGGTTTTAACCACTATCCCACAGAGCCTCACCTGTACTTCCCCCAATTCCAGCTCTTATTAACAGTTATTGCTTCTTTATTGGACTCTGTTTCCCACTAGACCTACTGGTAAGGACTTCTTCTATTTGGCGTCCAACTTGATCCCTGAGGTCTACTACACAGCAGCAGCTGAATGAACACTGTTGACAAACATGTCTTGGCTATTCAGGGATCTCTATCCAGGCTTCTATTCCCAGATGATGAACCAAATTGGAGAGGTTCCTTAACAGGACCAAAACATTGCTTAAATCCAATTCTACCCTGTTTAATTCAGTCTATTTTTTATTCAGTCTATTCAGTTTAATTCGGCATCATAGTAACAGCCAAGCCAGACAGTAAAAAAGCAAAAAATTCTATTTCTTCCCACCCAAACACACCCGAAGTCCCCCCTTTCAACAAGTAGGCATCACCCACTCAATATCACTTCAGTAACACTTTAAGGCCTTGCAAGGAGTGCAAAGTAAAAGCAAACTCCAACAAGCTCCTCTAAGGTTAATGATGTTCCATAGCGGCCTTGGCCTGACTGTGAGGTTCTGCTAGACAAGGTGGGAGAGCCGGAGTGGTGAAAGAAAAGGCAGACAGGCAGAGTCAGGAAACATAGCTTTTAACCCCACTCTGTTTACTACCTCTGTGATCTTGGGCAAAGGCAAATTACTTCTCTGGGCTTCAACTTCATCTATCTAAAACCTCAATACCTGCCAAATAGGAGGTACTCAATAAATATTAGTTTCTTTCTCTTCAAGGGATCAACACTAAACTTGTTTCCTTCCAGGAAAAGCTTCTACAAGGCAACCACGACTAGGTTCCTCAATGTACTATTATGTTACTGAAGGGTAACATTTGGTATTACCTGAGAGCTTGTTAGAATATGCCAAATGTCAGGCCCACCTCAGGTCTACTGAAATCTCTGCATTGTAGAAAGATCCCCAGTTGATTCACTCATAAAATCAACATAGAAAAGAACCACTCTGTTGGGTGCGGTGGCACATAACCTCTAATCCCAACACTTTGAAAGGCCGAGGTAAGGAAATCTGTCGAGCTCAGGAGACCCACCTGGGCAATGTAGTGAGACCTCGTCTCTACTAAAAATTTAAAAAAATCAGCTGGGAGTGGTGGTATGTGCCCATATTCCCAGCTACTTGGGAGGCTGAGGTGGGAGAATCACTTGAGCCCAAGGGATCAAGGCTGCAGCAAGCCATGATTGTGCCACTACATTCCAGACCCCATCTTAATTAAAAGCAAAAACAAAAAAACCCATCTTGATTACAGCTGAGCTTAATATCAGAATGTCATCATCAGGGCACAGAGGTAAAACCACCAGCCACCCAGCACCAAAGAGGGTAGGAAGAAGGGGATAGAAGAGGACGGCAAGGCAAAAACAAAACAAGACCCTCTTGTTCAGAAACTTTAGCTTAAAGGTTGATGGAAACTAAGTTTACTCGGCCGGGCGCGGTGGCTCACACCTGTAATCCAGCACTTTGGGAGGTCATGGCAGGCGGATTGTTTGAGCCCAGGAGTTGAGACTAGCCTGGCCATTATGGCAAAACCCATCTCTACTAAGATACAAAAATTAGCTAGGCATGGTGCCACGCACCTATAATTTCAGCTACTTGGGAGGCTGATGCACAAGAATCTCTTGAACCCAGGAGGTGGAGGTTGCAGTGAGCCAAGATCACACCACTGCACTCCAGCCTGGGCAACAGAACAAGATTCTGTCTTTAAAAAAAAAAAAAAAAAAAAGAAGAAACGAAGTTTACCTAATTCTGGAAGGAGGAATTAAGGAAGAGCTAAGAACCATAAATAACGGGGCCATAACCCCAATTCTTTAGGCTTGGCGATCCCGAGTTCTTAGGTTATATAACTGAGAACGTGATACAATTTCTGTGATCTGTTTACAAGAGTCCTTAACATTCTTTTCTTAGAGAACCCCACAACAACCTTGTGAAATGGGCACTCTTTTATTTTTTTGAGATGGAGTCTCGCTCTGTCTCCAGGCTGGAGTGCAGTAGTGCGATCTTGGCTCACGGCAATATCCGCTTCCTGGGTTCAAGTGATTCTCCTGTCTCAGCCTCCTGAGTAGCTGGGATTACAGGCGTGTGCCACCACGCCCAGCTAACTTTTGTATGTTTAGTAGAGATGGGGTTTCACCATGTTGGCCAGGATGGTCTCAATCTCCTGACCTCATGATATGCCCACCTTGACCTCCCAAAGTGCTGGGATTACAGGTGTGAGCCACCATGCCCGGCTGAGATGGGCACTCTTATAGACATCCCCACTTTACAGATGAGGAAACTAAGGCTTAGTGCTTAAACTTCTAAAGCATTGTTCCTCTGCTGTAAACCTTCTCTGGCTCCCCATGGCCTGCAGCAGCGGTTCTCCAGCTATACTGTAATTTAAGACATCAAGGGAGCTCTCACAGAATGTAGACTGGAAATTCTGATTCCAGAAGGCCCAGGAGAGGCTCTAGAATCTGTAATCTTGTTTTTGAGATGGAGTCTTGCTCTTGCTCTGTTGCCCAGGCTGGAGTGTGGTGGTGCAATCTCGGCTCACTGCAACCTCCACCTCCCGGGTTTAAGCAATTCTCCTGTGTCAGCCTCCTGAGTAGCTACTGGCGTGTGCCACCACACCCAGCTAACTTTTGTATATTTAGTAGAGACGGCGTTTCACCATGTTGGCCAGGCTAGTCTCAAACTCCTGACCTCAGGTGATCCGCCCAAAGGAGGCTGGGATTACAGGCATGAGCCACTAGGCCAGGCCGAGAATCTGTAATCTTAAGTGCTCAGGGGTTCCTAGCACAATAAAACCACTGACACCCACACACAACCCACAGGTTCACACTCCCTGGCCTGATGATCAGGACCCCTATATGAGTTGATCCCTAAGGACATTTTCAGGGAAACTCCTGCTCATCCTTCCAATTCCAGTTCTTCCCTGGCACACAAACACCAGGCAGAATTAACCATTCTCCCCAGTTGGCCTATGGCAGCGCTTCTCAAACCTGGTAGTGCATTCGCATCACCTGGACATCCTGTTCTGCTGTGATTCTGGCTCAGTGGCTCTGGAGCTTTAGCTTCTGCGTTTCTAACAAGTTATTGAGTGCACTGCTAGCCGTGCTTTGAGTAGCAAGGGGCTACTGCACTATGCAGCATGACTGCTGCAGTACTCCTCACAACATTTCACCCACGGGGCCAGGATTTCACAGATAGTGCTGACAACGCCTCCTGAAATTCCCTTAAATTCAGCAGGAAGTAGGGAGATTAGGGGAGCAAACTTTGAGATCAACATATAGTACTTCCTAGAGCCTCATGCTCTGAGTACTTATCAGTATCAAATAACTACACCATTTACCGACTAACTACAGGCCACATCCCGCACCAAGCATTCTGTCTGCTCTGGTATAAATTGTTATCCCACATAAGGTACTCAGGTCTTGGTAGGCTCACCATAAATGGTAGCTTTTATTTCTAATTCTTACAACGTACATGTCAGGCTTTATCAGCCCTATTTATCCTCTGGACTACCACTTTTCTAAAATTTTAGTTAGTCCTTAAAAGGACTAATTAACATGAGGTAGAGAATTACCAATAAGAAAACTAAGGACAAAGCAGTTAAATACCTTGCCCAGCATCAGTTGCACAGCCAGCAAAAGCGGAATCCAGGATGTGAACTCAAGCAGTCTGATTCTAGACCTCAGGGTCCTAAGTGCTACATATGGTAAACGCTGGTAAGCCTGTCTTGACAGTGTACCTCCCACCCACACTCTCTAAAAAAGGGACACTGATATTCAGAGAAGCGAAGTGTGAAGTCAGCTGTCTTAGGACAATGAGCTCTAGGGTGGAACTGAAACAGAAATCAAGGGCTATTACTCCCAACCCCTCATTCTATGCCATGCCACCTTGTCAGTCTGACTTGTCCAACCTTGAAGTAAATAAAAATGCCAATGAGGCTTAACACCTGGGGAAAGTGAGTCTGCCCTGCCCAGCTACAGACTTCCTAGCCACAGGGATTAGCTGCCACGGACTCCCCAGACATGCACACTACGGTCACATGATGCTCACGTGTCTTTCTCCTTCTCAGAACTCTCATACTCCAGGAACACGATGTGCCGGGGATAGTGGCCGCAGATATCCCCGTTCGTGTTTGGAATCACGCTGAAACAGTAGTCTCGGCCAAACAGCTCCAGACATCTCTTCTCAATGCGCTCAACCTGCACAGAGGAGACCAGACCACAAAGAGAATTATGGGGTTCTGAGGGTGAGAATTAGGAGGTCCATGGCCTGAGAGGTCACTGGGAAAGACATATACCTCGGTGATAATTATTCTGTGCTGGGAAGATGTAATGCTAGGCCACAGGCCCTACATGTAGTTCATTAACCCATATATTGTATGCTTCAGGAAGGATTCTTAATTCCCTAACAATGAATCTGAAATTGTGGGTGTTGAGCATTTGGAGGAGAGGATTACAGCTTTCATTAGATTCAAAGAGGTCTACAACCCATAAAACATACGAACTCTTGGTCCAGTTACTGAAACTGCTACTAATCCACTACCTTCCTTGGTCAGCTTCCCCATTCTTTTTTTTTTTTTTTTTTTTTTTTTTTTTTTTTTTTTTTGAGGCGGAGTCTCGCTCTGTCGCCCGGGCTGGAGTGGTGCAGTGGCCGGATCTCAGCTCACTGCAAGCTCCGCCTCCCGGGTTTACGCCATTCTCCTGCCTCAGCCTCCCGAGTAGCTGGGACTACAGGCGCCCGCCACCTCGCCCGGCTAGTTTTTTTGTATTTTTAGTAGAGACGGGGTTTCACTGTGTTAGCCAGGATGGTCTCGATCTCCTGACCTCGTGATCCGCCCGTCTCGGCCTCCCAAAGTGCTGGGATTACAGGCTTGAGCCACCGCGCCCGGCCCCCCATTCTTTTATTTATTTATTTATTTTTTGAGACGGAGTCTCGCTGTCACCCAGGCTGGAGTGCAGTGGTGCAATCTCAGCTCACTGCAGCCTCTGCGTCCTGGGCTCAAGTGATTCTCCTGTCTCACCTCGAGTAGCTGAGATTACAGGTGCACAGAACCACGCCTGGCTAATTTTTCTATTTTTAGTAGAGACGGGGTTTTCACTATGTTAGCCAGGCTGGTTTCAAACTCCTGACCTCAGGTGACCCGCCCACCTCGGCCTCCCAAAGTGCTGGGATTACAGGCGTGAGCCAATGCACCCAGCCTTTATTTTTTTAAAAGACAGTCTCACTCTGTCGACCAGGCTGGAGTGCAGTGGCACGATCTCAGCTCACTGCAACCTCAGCCTCCTGGGTTCAAGTGAGCACATTTGGCTAATTTTCATATTTTTAGTAGAGATGGGGTTTCACCATGTTGGCCAGGCTGGTGTTGAACTCCTGATCTCAAGTGATCCTCCCAGGTGTGAGCCACCGCACCTGGCCTCTTCCCTTTTTTTTTTTTCTGAGAAAGAGTCTTGCTCTGTTGCCAGGCTGGACTGCAATGGTCTCCACTCACTGCAACCTCTGCCTCCTGGGTTCAAGCAATTCTCCTGTCTCAGCCTCCCGAGTAGCTGGGATTACAGGTGCGGCGGTGCCACCATGACCAGCTAATTTTTTGTATTTTTAGTAGAGATAACGTTTCACCATGTTGGCCAGGCTGGTCTCTAACTCCTGACCTCATGATCCGCCTGCCAAAAGTGCTGGGATTACAGGCGTGAGCCACCACACCCAGCCAACAAAAATTTTTTAATAGTGGTGGGGGTCCATGTTTACAGGCTGCTCTTGAACTCCTAGGCTGAAGCAATCTACCTGCCTCGGCCTACCAAAGTGCTAGGATTACAGGCATGAGCCACCGTACTGGCCCTCTTCCCCATTCTTTAGCCATAGACTAGTACCTACAAGCTCTATTCCATGTAATCAGTAAAAGCTGCAGTCTCCTTATACACAACTCGCTTGTGAAATAGAAGAAAGAGCTCCCCCTAAAATTACTTGTTTTGTTCACAGTTCAGAGAAAAACACAACAGAAAAAAAGACATAAGAACTGTAACATCGGCCAGGTGTGGTGGTTCATGCCTGTAATCCCAGCACTTTGGGAGGCCGAGACGGGCGGATCACGAGGTCAAGAAAGAGATCGAGACCATCCTGGCCAACATGGTGAAACCCTGCCTCTATTAAAACTATAAAAATTAGCTGGGCATGCTGGTGGGCGCCTGTAGTCCCAGCTACTCGGGAGGCTGAAGCAGGAGAATCACTTGAACCCGGGAGACAGAGGTTGTAGTGAGCCAAGATCATGCCATTGCACTCCAGCCTGGGCGACAGAGGGAGACGCCGTCTCAAAAAACTATATATATATAAATAAAAAAAATTAGCTAGGCGTGGTGGCGCATGCCTGTAGACCTAGCTACTAGGGAGGCTGAAGCAGGAGGATAGCTTGAATCCAGGAGGTGGAAGTTGCAGTAAGCCAAGATTGCACCACTGCACTCCAGCCTGGGTGACAGAGGGAGACTCCGTCTGGGGAAAAAAAAAAGAAGTTTGCAAGAGGTTAGTCCAAAGGGGTAGTGAGTTACCTCAATCGATTGTTCAGTTACAGATTTAACTCCCTCTTCTACCTGAACAGTTATAAATACATATAAATACATATACATCTAAGTTTGCAGGAGATCAGAAGGCCTGGAGAGATAATTAAGGCCAGCTGCAGCCACTATCAGGTGTAACTTATGACAACCCTAATCTTCAGTGTCATGTAAATTGAAAGAGGGGTCCAAAAAAACCAATGACCAGAAAAACCAAAAGACCCTCACTGGCCAGGTGTGGCAGCTCAGGCCTGTAATCCCAGCACTTTAGGGGGCCGAGGTGGGAGAATTGCTTGAGTTTAGGAGTTTGAAACCAGCCAGGGCAATACAGTGAGACCATGTCTCCACGAAAATAAAAAATAAAAAAAAAATTAGCCAGGTATGGTGGTGTGTACCTGTGGTCCCGGGTACTTGGCAGGCTTAAGTGGGAGGATGGCTCGAGCCCAGGAGTTCGAGGCTGCAGTGAGCCATGATTGCACCACTGCAGCAGAGCGAGACCCTGTCTCAAAAAAAAAAAAAAAAAAAAAAAGGCCAGGTGCGGTGGCTCATGCCTGTAATCCCAGCACTTTGGGAGGCTGAGGTAGGCGGATCACCTGAGCTCAGGAGTTCAAGACCAGCCTGGCCAACATGGGGAAACTCCATCTCTACTAAAAACTACAATAATCAGCTGGGCGTGGTGGTGGGGTCCTGTAATCCCAGCTACTTGGGAAGTTGAGGCAGGGAGAATTGCTTGAACTGGGGAGGTGGAGGATGCTAATTCTGACTTGGTAGGACTGGGTGGGACTAAGGAATCTCTATTTTCACAAAGTACCCCACAAGCATAAATTTTAAAAGTACCCCAGATGATAATTAAACAGGTGGTCCCCAGACTATACTTGGAAAAATTACTTGGCCATTTGGAGAGTGAGCAAGTTCAATCCTTACTGAAGTCTTCCCTGGGTTACTTCAGAGACTACCAGATGCCAACTACAGAATCGCAACTCAGGGTAACCTCTGGGGCCAAATCAGAGTTCTGTGGTGCAGGATGGAACAGAGTTCCACGGGAAAACTTGGTGCTAAAGTGGCCAAAACCATGTGGGGAAATGAGATGGCAGGGTCAGCAAGATTCCCATCGCACTGCGAGCCAGTGCTTAGGGTGGGGATGGCCTGAGCTGACAGGAAGCCCTCCAGGTTTGGCGATAAGAGGACTGGGTGGAAATCCCAAAGGGAGGAAAAAGAGGAACTGAGGCCTGCTTTTGACGAAGGAACTGAGTGGGAGTGTGGGTTGTCTTCTTGCTCTATAGGGGAAGGAAAGGGATGGGCCTAAGTTATGCTGAGACCTTATAAGGGGGCAACACAATGGGTTCACCTCCTGGCTCCATTCTGACCTCTGACCCTGAGAAATCGTCTCCCTATTTTTCTTAGGTTCGAGGGCTTTTTCCCCGACACAACTCATCCTACGGCACCTGAAGCAGGGAATGGCCCCTCAGCTTCATCTCTCACCTTCAGACCCCTTCTCAAACAAAAAGGACCTTTCTGCTGGGCTCATTTTGACCCCAGTTTCTCCTTTTATGGTTGTCAAGTCTGACTCTTAACACTCTGGTTCCAGACCCTGGAGAACTCCTCTCTCTCTCCTCTTCCTCAGCGGCGAGGTACCACTCCTACCTTTCTCTCACCCCTGGTCTCAGCCTTTCCTCTGTAATTCCCCCAAGTTAGGGGCCTTCCCCAGCTCATCGCGCCTCCAGTCTCACCTTAGAGCCGCCGGTCCCGCTGCCGTCCTTGGCCCGGTACTGAGTCCGGGAGAACTCCTCCAGCAGCTCCCCAAGCCCCGGCTCCTGCCGCGGCGGGTTGCCCGAAGAGGCCGAGGACCCCGCCGAGGCGGTGGCGGCGGCGGCCCGAGCGCCGGCCATGGCCCAGCCCCGCGTTCCGTCAGTGTGCCTCAAGCCGGCCCATAGCACCTGCCTGCACCAACTCCGACACCAGAACCTCCGGAACCGCCTCAGCCACCGCCTTCTACCTCCACTTCCGGCCCCGCCCCGTCCCGTCCCGCCGGATGTTTACTCCTGCCCTGGCCAATCGGAACCCGGGACCCGCGCCCCGCCTACGATTACTGGCCCGCCCCCGGCGCGGAGCGATCCTTGTAGCCTCCAGGGAGGCCACTCGCAGATACCGCGTGATCCGCCCCAAGGGGTTTCCCCTGGGGAAACCGGACTCAACCATTGGGCTGCCAGGGGATGGGGATAGCAGGAAGGAACCATTGAAAAGAACCAGAAGAAAAGCGGAATCAATAATTACAGGGAAGCCGAGCGTGGTGGCTCACACCTGTCATCCCAGCACTTTGGTAGGCCGAGGCAGGCGGATCACTTGAGGCCAAGAGTTCAAGACCAGGCTGGCCAACATGGTGAAACCCCATCTCTACTAAAAGTAAAAAAATTAGCCGGGCATGGTGACACCCACCTGTAATCCCAACTACTTGGGAGGCTGAGGCAGGAGAATCGCTTGAACCCATGAGGTGGAGGTTGCAGTGAGCCAAAATCGAGCCACTGCACTCCAGCTTGGGTGACAGAGCAATACTCTGTCTTAAGAAAAAAAAAAAAAAAATACAGGGAGAGGAGGAGGGAACGCTTGGAGGCAACAAATCAGTACTAGAAACCATAATGGCAGTGGTTACAATATTAAAGCAACATTTCAGCGGGCCGCAGTGTCTCACGCCTGTAATCCCAGCACTTTGGTAGGCCGAGGCAGGCAAATTACGAGGTCAGGCATTCGAGACCAGTCTGGTCAACGTAGTGAAATCCCGTCTCTACTAAAAATACAAAAAGTAGCCGGGCATAGTGGCCCGCGCCTCTAATCCCAGCTACTCAGGAGGCTGAGGCAGGAGAATCGCTTGAACCCCAGAGGTGGAGGCTGCAGTGAGCCGAGATCGCGCCACTGCACTAGAGCCTGGGTGACAAAGTGAGACTCCGTCTCAAAGACAAAAACAAAAACACAACATTTCATAAAACTCTTTTCTCCCCCTGCTGCTCACAACATCCCTATGAGTACAGTGCATTATATCATCAGTCCTATTTTATTGAGGTAGAAATCGGGAGTCGGGGGTGAAGCAACTGCCTTGAAATTCTGTGATTAAAAGCCTCTCATTTATTATTATTATTATTATTAGAATATTTCAGACATTCACAAAAGTGGAGACAATAGTATAATGAACCCTCATGTACTGGTTTTGAACAATAATCAACATCTGCTTATTTATCCTGTTTAAGCAATCCCTTCCCATCCAGGGAATTATTTTAAAGCAAATCCCAGACATCACATTATTTCATCTGTGAATACTTAAGCATTAATCACAACAGATTAGTGCTTCAAAAAAATACATTAAAAATACAAGGCTATTAACGTACCTAAGAAAATTAACAATATTCCTTAATGTGGTCTAATACCCAGTCTGGGTTTCATTTTCTCAGATTGTCTCACGAATGTAACGAAAGTAATTCGTTTTTGGTAAACTTTTAATAGAAGTATGATATACATATAGTATGATATACACCAGCACCCCGGAAGCCCCCTCCTGACCACTTTCAGTCACTATCTACCCACTCACCACCCACCACCCTACCCTCTCCACCCCCAGATAATCACTGTCCTGACTTCTAAAGTTTTAAAACAGTAGATTGGTTTTTAATTTAATTTTTTTTTATTTTTATTTTTTTTTTTAGAAACAGGGCTTCACTCTGTTGCCTAAACTGGAGTACAGTGGCATGATCATGGCTCATTGCAGCCTCCAACTACTGGCCTCAAGCAATCCTCCTGCCTCAGCCTTCCAAGTAACTGTGACTACAGGCATGTGCCACCACACCCAGCTACTTTTTAAATTTTTTTGTAGAGACCGAGTCTCACCATGTTGCTCAGGCAAGTCTCAAACTCCTGCGCTCAGACAATCCTCCTGCCTCTGCCTCCCAAAATGCTGGGATTACAGGTTTGAGCCACTACTCCTGGCCTAGTAGATATTTTCTGACAAATCTATATACACATTTATCTTAAACACCTAGGAATGAAATGACTGCATTATATAGTGTTAAAGAAAAATTACAGACCGGGCATGGTGGCTAATGCCTGTAATCCCAGCACTTTGGAATGCCAAGGTAAACTGATTACCTGAGCCCAGGACTTCGAGACAAGCCTGGGTAACACGGCGAGACCCCTGTCTCTACAAGCAAATCAACAAGGTGTGGTGGCTGGCGCACATTGAGAGGCTATTTGGGAGGCTGAGGTGGGAGAGGATCCCTTGAGCCAGGGAGGTGGAGTCTGCAGTGAGCTGTGATCACGAAACTGTACTCCAATCTGGGTGACAGAGCGAGACTCTTGAGACTCTGTCTAGAAAAGAAAAGAAAAGAAAAGAAAAGAAATGAAAAGAAATTATAGAAGGCCATTATTTTGGACAAAGCACCTGCACTAGATCCTAACAAACAAGAGTAAGAACCAAAATGGAGTAATTCCTGCTAAAGTTACATTTTACCAAGCTGAAACTTAATTATCTGACCATCAGAGAAATCTGGAGAGATAACAGATATTTCCCCAACAGGCCACTTTCAATAAGCATGATAATGAACTTTCCTCTGCCGTTAATCCTTACAACAAAAGTAACCTGATGTTAATCAATGTTATTTTTCTTCTTCTTTTTTTTTTTTTGAGACGAGTTCCCGCCGTTCTGTCGCCCAGGCTGGAGTGCAGTGGTGTAGTGGTGCCATTTCGGCTCACTGGAACCTCCACCTCCCAGGTTCAAGCAATTTTCCTGCCTCGGTTTCCAGAGTAGCTGGGATTACAGACGTGCGTCAACACACCCGGCTAGTTTTTTTGTATTTTTAGTAGAGACGGGGTTTCACCATGTTCACCAGGCTGGTCTCGAACTCCTGACCTCAGGTGATCTGCCCACCTCAGCCTCCCAAAGTGGTAGGATTACAGGCATGAACCACTGCGCCTGGCCCAATCCCTTATTTTTCTATTGTTTCCTTGTTCTCGCCCTACAAAGAAAGTTACTTTGAAATGACCAATGCGGCCGGGCCCGGTCTCACGCCTGTAATCCCAGCACTTTGGGAGGCCGAGGCGGGAGGATCACGAGGTCAGGAAATCCAGACCATCCTGGCTAACACGGTGAAATACCATCTCTACTAAAAAAAAAAAACAGCCGGGCGTGGTGGCGGGCACCTGTAGTCCCTGCTACTCAGGGGGCTGAGGCAGGAAAATGGCGTGAACCCGGGAAGCGGAGCTTGCAGTGAGCCGAGATCGCGCCACTGCCTTCCAGCCTGGGCGACAGAGCAAGACTCCGTCTCAAAAAAAAAAAGAAAAGAAAAGAAAAGAAAAGAACTGACCAGTCCACTTTGTGTTGTTTGTGCTTTCTTCAGCCCTTATCTGTCTATAAGCGCAATGACTCACGCCCATAATCGCAGCACTTAGGAAGGCCGATGCGGGCGGATCACCTGAGGTCGCGGGCGGATCACCTGAGGTCGGGAGTTCAAGACCAGCCCGACCAACATAGAGAAACCCCATCTCTACTAAAAATACAAAATTAGGCCGGGCGCGGCGGCTCACTACTGTAATCCCAGCACTTTGGGAGGCCAAGGCGGTTGGATCACCTGAGGTCAGGAGTTCTAGACCAGCCTGCCCAACATGCTGAAACCCCATCTCTACTGAAAATACAAATATTAGCCGGGCGTGGTGGCAGGCGCCTGTAATCCCAGATATTTGTGGGACCGAGGCAGGAACATCGCTTGAACCTGGGAGGCGGAGGTTGCAGTAAGCTGAGATCACGCCATTGCACTCCAGCCTGGGGACAAGAGCGAGACTTCGTCTCCAAAAAAAAAAAAAAAAAATTAGCCAGGCGTGGTGGTGAATGGCTGTAATCCCAGCTACTCAGGAGGCTGAGGCAGGAGAATCACTTGAACCCAGGAGGCGGAGGTTGCAGTGAGCAGAGATCATGCCACTGCACTCCAGCCTGGGTGACAGAGGGAGACTCTAACTCAAAAAATAATAATAAAATAAAATAAAAATAAAGCCAATTAAGAACTTTAAGTTGCAATTTTGTCTTTTGACAACAGTCAAAGAGTAACTTCCCAAGAGTTTTCCCATGACATTTACATTGCCTCCTGCAAGTTAGCAGAGTTCCAGTTGCTCTGCATCCTTGTCAATACTTGGTAATTTTTATTTTAGTTTTTCTGGTGAGAATGTACTGGTATTTCTTTTGTTTTTTCCTCATACTAGTTTATACTTTGGAAGAATGTAGTGGTATTTTATTGTGCTTTTGTTGTTGTTGTTGAGACAGGGGCTTGCTCTGTCCCCCAGGCTGTAGTGCAGTGGCTTGATCACGGCTCACTGCAGCCTCCATGCCTGGGCCCAAGCAATTCTCCCACCTGAGCTTCCTGAGTAGCTGGAACCACAGACATGTGCCACCGCACCCAACTAATTTTTTAATTATCTGTAGAGACAAGGTCTTGCTATGTTGCCCAGTTTGATCTTGAACTCCTGGGCTCAAGTGAACTTTCCACCTCAGCCTCCCAAAGTGCTATAATTACAGGTATAAGCCGTTGGTGCCCAGCCCTACTGTGCTTTTAAAAAATCAACTTTATTGAGGTATGAGTACGTAGAATAAAATTCATCCCCTTTAATTGTACATTTTGATGGGTGTTTCCAAATTATAAAATCACCAGTGTAATTAAGATATTGAACATATATATCACCTCCAGAAAGTTCCACTGAGTCCCATCTCAGTCCATTCCACCCCTACCCCCAGCCCCAGGCAACAACTGATTTGTTTTCTGTCACTAGCCTTCCTATAAATGGAATTATACCCTGTGTATTCTGTGTCTGGCTTCTTTCAGCATAGCTAATTTTGGTTTTAATTTGCATTTCCCTGATTAACAAAGTTGATCACCTTTTCACATATTTATTGCTCGTTTGAATATACTCTTGGGTAGTGCTTGTTAACATCCTTTGCCCATTTTTCTAGCGGGTTGTCTGTATTTTTATTATAAATTTGTAGAAGAGGTTTGAATATTCTGGACATGAGTTCTTTTGAAATCGCCATTACAAAATGGTAACAGTGAAATAGATTTGACCTAACCAACTCCATCTTGCTTCTTTTTTAAAAAAAAATTTATTATTATTACACTTTAAGATCTAGGGTACATGTGCATAACATGCAGTTTTGTTACATAGGTATACAAGTGCCATGCCGGTTTGCTGCACCCATCAACTCATCATTTACATTAGGTATTTCTCCTAACGCTATCCCTCCCCCAGTCCCTCACCCCCCAACAAGCCCCAGTGTGTGGTGTTCCCCTCCCTGTGTCCATGTGTTCTCATTGTTCAACTCCCACTTATGAGTGAGAACATGCAGTGTCTGGTTTTCTGTCCTTGTGATATTTTGCTGAGAATGATGGTTTCCAGCTTCATTCCTGTCCCTGAAAAGAACATGAACTCATCCTTTTTTACGGCTGCATAGTGTTTAATGGTGTATATGTGCCACATTTTCTTTATCCAGTCTATTATTGATGGACATTTGGGTTGGTTCCAAGTCTTTGCTATTGTGAATAGTGCCTTAATAAATATACATGTGCATATGTCTTCATAGTAGCATGATTTATAATCCTTTGGGTATATACCCAGTAATGTGATTGCTGGGTCAAATGGTATTTCTAGTTCTAGATCCTTGAGGGATCGTCACACTGTCTTCCACAATGGTTGAACTAATCCACACTCCCACCAACAGTGTAAAAGCATTCCTATTTCTCCACATCCTCTCCAGCATCCGTTGTTTCCTGACTTTTTAATGAACGCCATTCTAACTGGCGTGAGATGGTACCTCATTGTGGTTTCAATTTGCATTTCTCTGATGACCATTCATGATGAGCATTTTTTCATGTCTGTTGGTTGCATAAATGTTTTCTTTTGAGAAGTGTCTGTTCATATCCTTTGCCCACTTTTTGATGGGGTTGTTTGTTTTTTTCTTGTACATTTGTTTAAGTTCTTTGTAGATTCTGGATATTAGCCCTTTGTCAGATGGATAGATTGCAAAAATTTTCTCCCATTCTTTAGGTTGCCTGTTTACTCTGATGATAGTTTCTTTTGCTGTGCAGAAGCTCTTTAGTTTAATTAGATCCCATTTGTCTATGTTGGCTTTTGTTGCCATTGCTTTTGGTGCTTTAGTCATGAAGTCTTTGCCTCCCATCTTGCTTCTAACCTCCAAGCTGTCCTTGTTCACTCCGGGCGTAGGCTGAACTAACTTTGGGAGGAACTTAGTTTACGGTTTAAAACAAAAATGATAACATCCCTTTCCCGTAACAAACCCCCTTCTTGCCTGGGGACTAAACTGCCATTGTAGGATTTAACAAATTAGCCGTAAGATTAGAAATGATGGTTTAGGAGTCACACAGCTGGAGGCGACAAGACTCTGACCCTCCCCAAATTGCTCCTGGGGACATCACTATTGTAAACCTAAGACCAGTGTCTGAGATATTTTGCAGACACTGCACTTGATGGATCAGCTGGTACCACCCAGACTGATAAACTGGCTTATCTGATCTTGTGGCTCCCATCCAGGAACTTACTCAGCACAAGAAGACTCTATGTGAGTTCATCTTTGATCTGACCAATCAGTGCTCCTGGCTCACTGATTTTCCCCACCCACCAAGTTGTCCTTAAACACTCTGATCCCAGAAGGCTTAGGGAGACTGATTTATTTGAGTAATAATAAAACTATGTTCTCCCGCACAGCCGCCTCTGTGTGAATTATTCTTTCTCTATTGCAGTTCTCTGTCTTTTTTTTTTTTTTTTGAAGTGGAGTTTCACTCTTGTTGCCCAGGCTGGAGTGCCATGGCGAGATCTCGGCTCACCACAACCTCCACCTCCTGGGTTCAAACTATTCTCTTGCCTCAGCCTCCAGAGTAGCTGGGATTACAGGCATTTGCCACCAAGCCCGGCTAATTTTGTATTTTTAGTAGAGACAGGGTTTCTCCATGTTGGTGAAGCTGGTCTCGAACTTCCGACCTCAGGTGATTCGCCTGCCTTACTCTCCCAAAGTGCTGGGATTACAGGCGTTAGCCACTGCACCTGGACCCCCAGATTTATCAACTGATCTTGATAAATCAGTTCTGTTTAGGCAGCAGGCAAGGTGAACCCATTGAACGGTTACAAATTTGGGGACTTGTCTGAGATTGCCCTTGTGGCTACCTGCTTGTGGTTTGGTAGCACCCCTCTCCGCCGATGGATCCAGAGGCTAGCCCAAGCGGCCGCCTAGTTCTCTTGTACTAGGGGTTGACTCTGGTATTCTCTCTAGTTGAGGGACACTGACAACCCAATGTACATGGATTTTTTTTTTTTTTTTTTTTGAGATGGAGTCTCGCTCTGTTGCCCAGGCTGGAATGCAGTGGCGCCATCTCGGCTCATTGCAAGCTCTGCCTCCCAGGTTCACGCCATTCTCCTGCCTCAGCCGCCTGAGTAGCTGGGACTACAGGCACCCGCCACCATGCCCGGCTAACTTTTTTGTATTTTTTGGTAGAGACAGGGTTTCACCATATTAGCTAGGATGGCCTCGATCTCCTGACCTTGTGATCCGCCCGCCTTGGCCTCCCAAAGTGCTGGGATTACAGGCGTGAGTCACCGCGCCTGGCCTGCATGGATTTAATTGCAATGGAGAAATAGTCCTGGGGAGATATCCCATAACTGTAGCCCTATCACAAGGTCTCTGTCTGTAGCCCCATGGTGGAGTGTCTGTAGTCCCATTGCAGGGTGTCTGTTTGTCTAATAGCTCCACCACAGATAGTCTGTCTCGGTTTGGCTCCCTCAGGGGTCTCAGTTTGTCTGTTGCCCCATTGTGGAGTGTCTCTCTTGGTTTGGCTCCTGGTGGGGGTTTCAGCTGGCTCTTCCTAACTAGTAGGAAGAGACTTCGTTCAGGAGAGTTCTCAATCAGGAAGATTTCGGGGAGATTTCTCAGATGGAGAATAGAATAGTTTAGAAGGGATAATTTTGGAGTTCTTCGTTAGGGATATAATTTGGAAGGCCTTCTCTCTGTCTCGTCTTTATGTATGTGTTTGTATATGTGGAGGGCATCTCAGAAGGAATTACTGACGGAAGTCCAGCAGGCCTAACTCAGAGAACCCTCCTATTAGTCTGTTAACATTCATTGAGCCCTGGAGAAAGCTCAACAGGCCTGTCTCTGTGTGACTATCCACTCTTCACCTTGCCCAGAGATCACCCATTGTGAGTTACCTTTCAGAGCTCATCCCTCCCCACCCAGAGTGGATCAAAAACAACAGGGACCAACAGGAGAAAGTTTGCGTTTTGCCAGGATGATACTGGGTGCTGAAAGAGGTGACTAGTGTCTGTTGTATTATGTATATTTTGCTGGGATGGAAAACAATTCGGTTCCCCGTGCAGCCTGTTGGACAACATCTTGCAAAATGGAGAATCTTTTGCCTATGGTTCCACGAAGCAGAAAAGGATGATTTTATTTTGTAACAGGGCTTGGTCCTCCATAGCTATGGCACAGTGAAGAGGGTCATCAAAAGCCGCTTCATTCTTCTGGAAGCTGCAGCAGAGAAAAGGGACCCATAAAGCTGATATGTCAGCAAAAAGGGTAATAATTCTTAGCAGCCAAATTTCTGGTCTTTCTCTCTCTCTCTCTGTATGTGTGTAAACGATAAATGTCATTATTTGTGTCCTCTGCAAGGTTTAATTAATAGAAAAATAAAGGATTTGTGAGACTGATCTTAGGCTGTAGCAAATCTGATGCAGTTTGTACTAAAAATGCGTCTTTCTGTAATGGAGAGAGGGGTATCACAGGATAGAACATGAGCTTAGGATCCCTATAAGACTCTATAAGACTATTTTTCAAGCCACCCCAGCAGGCTGGTCAGTTACAAACTTTGCTGCAGTTCCCTGAAACCAATACCAGACAAAATTTCTCTTTCTTGTTTTATGTCACTAAGAGTTTAACCTTAGGCTGGGCGTGGTGGCTCATGCCTGTAATCCCAGCACTTTGGGAGGCCCAGGAGGGTGGATCCCCTGAGGTCAAGAGTTTGAGATCAGCCTGGCAAACATGATAAAACCCTGTCTGTACTAAAACTACAAAAATTACCCAGGGATGGTGGCAGGCGCCTGTAATCCCAGCTACTCAGGAGGTTGAGGCACCAGAATTGCTTGAACCCAGGAGATGGAGGTTGCAGTGAGCCGACATCGTGCCACTGCACTCCAACCTGGGCAACAGAGTAAGACGCTGTCTCCAAAAAAAAAAAAAAAAAGAGCTTAACCTTGTGACCATGTAAGGATACTTTCTCTTGGTTCTCTTGGTTTCCACTGTCCAGAGCACAGGAAAATTTAGGGTTCAAGTTATAGCTCTAAAAATTATCTTGAGTAGGCTGGGCACAGTGGCCCATGCCTGGAATTCCAGCACTTTGGGAGGCCAGGGCAGGCGGATTACCTGAGTTCAGGAGTTCGAGACCAGCCTGGCCAACATAGTGAAACCCTGCTAGACGTGGTGGTGGGCACCTATAATCCCAGCTACTCAGGAGGCTGAGGCAGAAGAATCCCTTGAACCGGGAGGCGGAGGTTGCAGTAAGCAGAGATCAAACCACTGCACTCCAGCCTGGGGAGCAGAGATTCTGTCTCAAAAAAAAAAAAAAAAAAAAAAAAAAAAAAAATTATCTTGAGCAGTTAAAGCTCTTTCCAAGCTTGAAATTGGTTACTGTAGACTTCTTCTGGGAAAAACAATAGAAACTGCTTGATGTTATGTAGGTCAGTAGCTAAGTCTTTATCTTTTGACAATTGTGGCCTGGGTTCAATTCTTAGCTTCCAGAATGATTCCTTTCTGGTTTGTTATTTGTGTAACTTTGCCATTTATTGAGGAATTTTTTTAAGCCCCATGGATAGCTTCTGATTTTCTGTTTTGGATTTTCCTTTCTCCAAACTACCCTTGAGAGACAGAGACAGAGAGAAAGAAAAGAAAGAGACAGAGAGGAAGGAAGGAAGGAAGGAAGGAAGGAAGGAAGGAAGGAAGGAAGGAAGGAAGGAAGGAAGGAAGGAAGGAAGGAAGGAAGGAAAGAAAGAGAGAGAAAGAAGCTTACCATCCCTTTGAGACACCTTATGCGTCCGTGGTTAAGTTATAAACTTAGTTAAAGCATATTAATTTCATGTGGGAAGTTACCTGTGGTAGAATTCAAAAGCCAGAAATACTGGGTACCCTGGTAATAAGATACTGAAAAGGATTTTTTTTTTTAGAAAAAAGAGCTCTGTGGTTAAAACCAGCTTAATTAGGCCAGGCGCGGTGGCTCGAGCCTGTAATCCCAGCACTTTGGGAGGCCGAGACAGGCGGATCACAGGGTCAGGAGATGGAGACCATCCTGGCTAACACGGTGAAACCCCGTCTCTACTAAAAAATACAAAAAAAACTAGCAGGGCGAGGTAGCGGGCGCTTGTAGTCCCAGCTACTTGGGAGGCTGAGGCAGGAGAATGGGGTGAACCCGGGAGGCGGAGCTTGCAGTGAGCTGAGATCCGGCCACTGCACTCCAGCCTGGGTGACAGAGCGAGACTCCGTCTCAAAAAAAAAAAAAAAAAAAACACCTTAATTAAAAATGGATAACCAAGCCATATGTATTTAAGAGGAATTTATCTTTTTCCTCTTCTTGAAGCATGTTTTTCTGAAAAACAGTTTTTTTCTTCTCAGGTGACTGAATTGTTCTCCATGTTGTCTTTTTGTCACTCTTGATGCCCACATGAGAGAATCTAAGATAAATTCTAACAACCTGGGACTCCTGGGGAAAAGCAGAGGAGGCACCACAGATCCCATTCTGGGAAAAACCTCAGATTTCCTCACAGAAGCCTAGAAATTAAAAGAGAATAGATCCTTCTCAAAATCTAAGGCTCTGTTCTGTTTTGCATTGCATTAACTGATGGGTTTGGCTTTTGTGGGTATCAGAAATTACTTCGCATTATGAAAGAAACTTGGTGTGTAATAACTAGGTAGGAAATATGCTTTTGAGGATGGCTAATGGCACTTATAGGGGGATATTCCGTTTTGATGTTTCAATTAGGGAAACACACTCTTGGCCATTAAAAGATAGGGAAACATCCCCAACCTACACTGAGAGATGAGACTCCCACAGGGGATGGGCTGATTATAAAATGGGCTAATTTACTATGGGTGGTTTTGCAATGTTTTGCTCAGCAGAAGCACTGCACTGTCTTCTCTTACAGTATTTCCCTCCTTTTGGGGATCCAGGATACAGTATATACCCTGAATTTTTGGGATCTATCTTTGCCTTCCAGCTGTGCCTGCTTATTAGGTCCTAGAAACTGAATGCTTTCCTGGCCCTGTTCCTCCAAGGGCTCCACCGCGAAGTCAGTAATCCAGTTAAGAAATTGGCAAATGAAAAATCTTACAAGTGCTGAATCTTCTGTCCATCTGTTTATTTATTTATTTATTTGTATATTTTTTTGAGATGGAGTCTCTTTCTGCCAACCAGACTGGAGTTCAATGGTGTGACCTTGGCTCACTGCAACCTCCACCTCCCGGGTTCCAGTGATTCTCCTGCCTCAGCCTCCCGAGTAGCTGGGATTACAGGTGCCCACCACCATGCCCAGCTAATATTTGTATTTTTGGTAGAGATGGGGTTTTACCATATTAGACAGGCTGGTCTCGAACTCCTGACCTCAGGTGATCCACCAGCCTCGGCCTCGCAAAGTGCTGTGATTACAGGCACGAGCCACTGTGCCCGGCCAGAAAAATAGAAACTTTAATGCCTTTTTGTTCATGTTACTTTAGTAGTCTTTTAGAAATAAACACAGTTTTCAAGATTATTTGTAAAATAAAAATGTCTTCAAATTTTAGACATTTGGCCTAAAGTCAGATATGAGATTTGCTAAATGCTTTAAGGTCATAAACTATTTCTTTGACTTTTGAAAATTATTCAGTTGCTGGGCACGGTGGCTTACATCTGTAATCCCACCACTTTGGGAGGCCGAGGTGGGCGAAACACCTAAGTCTAGGAGTTCGAGTCCAGCCTGGCCAATATGGCGAAACCCCATCTCTACTAAAAATACAAAAATTTTCCAGGCATTGTGGCACATGCATGTAATCCCAGCTACTCGGGAGGCTGAGGCAGGAGAATTGCTTGAACCCAGGAGGTAGAGGTTGCAGTGAGCCGAGATCGTGCCACTGCACTCCAGCCTGAGCAAAAGAGCGAGACTCTGTCTCCAAAAAAAAAAAAAAAGTCCGTTGCTGCGAAAATTGTTTGATTTACCTACTTTGGAGCATTAGATTCTAGATGAGGCCTGGGGACATGTGGAGAGCCATGCCCCTAGCTATGCTGCAAAGGGCCAGACCTTATCCGTATTTCTGTCTGATGTCCTAGGCTCTACACCTAGTACATAATTAAAATTGCTTATTTATCAGGTTTTTCATCAAAATAAAAGTTGCTAAGAGTTAACATTGTAACATGTAATCGAGACTACTGGAGAAACAGTTTTACATATAAGGCGTGTAGGGAAAGTAGAATGAGTTTTTGGTTAAAGAGTATGAGAAGGCATGGTAATATGGCTTTTGTTAAAGGGAATGTAATTTTGTCTACTTCAGGGGGTTTTAAAGATTGTCTTAACCTAGAAGAGTAACGGGACAAAAAGAAGGTTCTGTGGGTGTAAACAAGTTGACTAAAATTTGAAGGGGATTTCTTTTTTTTTTTTTTTTTTTTTTGCCCTAAGTTGAAGATAAAATAAAAGCACACTAATGTGGGGTCAGAATCTGGGCCCATGTGTTCAAATAACAGGGTTTTCTTAGAAAATTGATCTGTTGTTTAACAGAAAATTGTAAAAGGTTCTAAAAAGTTTATGAAAATCTTACCTTATGGTCAAACTAATTAAAACTGGATAGAGTTATAAAATTTTATTTAAAAACTTGCCTTAGTATTGAAGATGCATTAATGCAAACATAAATTTGGTTTTCTCTTTTGAAAAAGATTTTTTATGTTATATTAAAAGATAAAGGGCCAGGCCCCGTGGCTCATGCCTGTAATTCCAGCACTTTGGGAGGACGAGGCACGTGGATCACCTGAGGTCAGGAGTTCGAGGCCAGCCTGGCCAACATGGTGAAACCCCGACTCTACTAAAAATACAGAAGAGTCGGGCGTGGTGGTGGGCGCATGTAGTCCCAGCTACTCAGGAGGCTGAGGTAGGAGAATCGCTTGAAACCAGGAGGCAGAGGTTGTGGTGAGTCAAGATTGCTCCATTGTGCTCCAGCCTGGGCAACAGAGTGAGACTCTATCTCAAAAAAAAAAAAACAAAAAAAAAGATCATGAAAGGTTTTTGTTCACTCTTTCGGGTAAATGGCAGGGAAAAAAGGGGGTAGAGAAAAGAGACAGATTCAGCTGGCCTCATACTATCTTCATTGGGTCTTGTTTGGAAAGCTGTCTTTTTTTTTTTTTTTTTGAGATAGTGTCTCGCTCTGCACCCAGGCTGGAGTGCAATGGCATGTTCTCGGCTCACTGCAACCTCCACCTGCCAGGTTCAAGTGATTCCTCCACACCCAGCTAATTTTTGTGCTTTTAGTAGAGACACAGTTTCACCATGTTGGCCGGGCTAGGCTAAGTCTCTTTTATCAGAATAAGGGTTTTTGCCTTTAAAAAAAAAATTTTTTTTTTTGAGACGGAGTCTCACTCTGTCGCCCAGGCTGGAATGCAGTGTTGCGATCTTGGCTCACTGAAAGGTCCACCTCCCTGGTTCGTGCCATTCTCCTGCCTGAGCCTCCTGAGTAGCTGGGACTATAGGCGCCCACCACCACGCCCAGTGAATTTTTTTGTATTTTTGGTAGAGATGGGGTTTCACCGTGTTAGCCAGGATGGTGTCGATCTCCTGACCTCGTGATCCATCCACCCCGGCCTCCCAAAGTGCTGGGATTACAGGCATGAGCCATTGCGCCCGGCAAAAAAAATTTTTTGACTTACCAGTTTGGATAAATGAATAATGTATGATTCTACTTTGTGATATCCAGTGTTTTAAACTTTCTATATTTGAAAAACTTTCCAAAATCAAATATAAAGTATGTCATGTGGGGAAAAGAAAGAGAGATCAGACTGTTACTGTGTCTATATAGAAAGAAGTAGACATAAGAGACTCCATTTTGTTCTGTATTTGAGATGCTGTTGATCTGTGACCCTACCCCCAACCTTGTCCTTGCAAGAGACATGTGCTGTGGTGACTCAAGGTTTAATGGATTTTGGGCTGTGCAGGGTGTGCTTTATTAAACAAGTGCCTGAAGGCAGTATGCTTGTGAAAAGTCATCACCATTCTCTTAATCTCAATACCCAGGGACACATACACTGCCAAAAGTCGCAGGGACCCCTGCCTAGGAAAGCTAGGTATTGTCCAAGGTTTCTCCCCATGTGATAGTCTGAAATATGGCCTTGTGGGATGGGAAAGACCCGATCGTCCCCCAGCCTGACACCCGTGAAGGGTCTGTGCTGAGGAGGACCAGTACAAGAGGAAAGAAGGCCTCTTGGCCGTTGAGATAGAGAAAAGCATCTGTCTCCTGCCCATCCCTGGGCAATGGAACATCTCGGTGTAAAACTCGATTGTATGTTCTGTTTACTGAGAAAGGAGAAAACCACCTTAGGGCAAAAGGTGGGACTTGCTGGCACAATGCTGCTCTTTATGCACTAAAAAGGTTTATGGAGGCCGGGCACGGTGGCTCAAGCCTGTAATCCCAGCACTTTGGGAGGCCGAGACTGGAGGATCACGAGGTCAGGAGATCAAGACCATCCTGGCTAACACGGTGAAACCCCGTCTCTACTAAAAAAAAATACAAAAAATCAGCCGGGCGAGGTGGTGGGTGCCTGTAGTCCCAGCAACTCGGGAGCCTGAGGCGGGAGAATGGCGTAAACCCGGGAGGCGGAGCTTGCAGTGAGCTGAGATCCGGCCACTGCACTCCAGCCTGGGCGGCAGAGAGAGACTCTGTCTCAAAAAAAAAAAAAAAAAAAAGGTTTATGGAGATGTTTGTATATGCATATCAAGGCACAGCACTTTTCCCTTAAACTTACTCATGTCACAGAGATCTTTATTCATATGTCTTACTGCTGACCTTCTCCCTAGGATGATCCTATTATCCTGCCACTTCCCTTTTTCTAAGATGGTAAAGATACTGATCAATAAATACTGAGGGAACTCAGAGACCGGTGCCGGCGTGGGTCCTCTGTATGCTGAGGGCCGGTCCCCTGGGCACTTTTTCTTTCTCTATACTTTGTCTCTGTGTCCCATTTCTCAAGTCTCTTGTTCCACCTAATGAGAAACGCCCACAGGTGTGGAGGGGCAGGCCACCCCTTCATGTCATTTTCTGACCTATGTAATCCTTCAGACATTAGGTCACCTGAAGCCCAAAAATGACATGTTTGGCTTATTTGGTATAAAAATCATACAGGCAGCATTGTCAAATATGAAATGGTGTATGGCTTTCTTTGGGCTATATTTGTATAAATATGTTATCAGTATGTGTTCCAAAATTATGAGAAACTTCTGTAATTCTGATATGATTTAGTGTATGTTATTAATGATTATAATTAATGTAAAATTGTTGTATGTCACAGAAGTAACCAAAACCACTAGTGAATTGTAGCTTTAATAGTGGCTATCCTAAGACTTGTCGCCAGGCACAGTGGCTTACGCCTGTAATCCCAGCACTTTGGGAGGCTGAGGCCTACAGATTGCCTGAGGTCAGCAGTGGCAACCTCACCATGAGACCAGCATGGGCAACATGGTGAAACCCTGTCTCTACTAAAAATACAAAAATTAGCCGGGCGTGTTGGCAGGTGCCTGTAATCCCAGCTACTCAGGAGGCTGAGGCAGGAGAATCACTTGAACCTGGGAGGCAGAGGTTGCAGTGAGCCGAGATCGCGCCACTGCATTCCAGCCTGGGTGACAAGAACAAGACTTTGTCTCAAAAAAAAAAAAAAAAAAAAAAGATTTGTCATCCACAGACATTTTGTCTTGTTTTGATCCTTTTCAAAAAGCAGTTTATAATCAGATATAGGATTCTGAGTACTGGTCTATGATAACTTTAAGAATTATGCTATTGGGCCAGATGTGGTGGCTCAGCACCTGTAATCCCAGTACCCTGGGAGGCCGAGGTGGGCGGATCACCAGGTCAGAAGGTCGAGACCATCCTAACATGGTGAAACACGATCTCTACTAAAAATACAAAAAAAAAACTGGGTGTGGTGGCACTTGCCTGTAGTCCCAGCTACTCGGGAGGCTGAGGCAGGAGAATCTCTTGAACCCAGGAGACGAAGGTTGCAGTGAGCCGAGATCATGCTACTGCACTCCAGACTGGGCTACAGGGCGAGACTCCATCTCAAAAAAAAAAAAAAAGAAAAAAGAAATTGTGCTCTTGGGCTTGGCACAGTGGCTCATACCCGTCATCCCAGCACTTTGGGTGGCTGAGGCAGGTGGACCACCTGAGGTCAGGAGTTGGAGAGCAGCCTGGCCAATTTGATAAAATTCTCTCTCTACTAAAAATACCAAACAAACAAAAAAAAGTTAGCCAGGCATGGTGGTGCATGCCTGTAATCCTAGGTACTTGGGAAGCTGAGGCAGGAAAATTGCTTAAACCTGGGAGGTGGAGGTTGCAGTGAGCTGAGATCATGCCACTGCACTTCAGCCTGGGCGACAGAGCAAGATTCCGTCTCAAACAAAACAAAACAATACAAAACAAAAATTGTGGCCGGGCGCGGTGGCTCAAGCCTGTAATCCCAGCACTTTGGGAGGCCGAGACGGGCGGATCACGAGGTCAGGAGATCGAGACCATCCTGGCTAACACGGTGAAACCCCGTCTCTACTAAAAATAATACAAAAAAAGTAGCCGGGCGAGGTGGCGGGAGCCTGTAGTCCCAGCTACACGGGAGGCTGAGGCAGGAGAATGGCGTAAACCCGGTAGGCGGAGCTTGCAGTGAGCTGAGATGCGGCCGCTGCACTCCAGCCCAGGTGACAGAGCGAGACTCCATCTCAAAAAAAAAAAAAAAAAAAAAAAAAAATTCCAAAACAAAAATTGTGCTATTGGAATAGAGGAAAAAACGAAACTTCTAGGACTTTCATGGAGAGCTGATGTGTTAAATATTGCTAATCCTTTTGTTTTCAGAGTCAATAGAACTTATTTCTTTAGAGCTATTTGAAAGTTTTAACAAGTGAGTAAAATATACTCCTGTGAACAAAATTTGGAGCATATTTGTTTCTCTCTACCTGATTTTTCCAGAATTTGGAAACTTTCTGAGTATTCTCAATTTATGTCATTATAGTTATTTGCATAAATGCAATAAGAATCTATTTTCTGCTGGGCACGGTGGCTCACGCCTGTAATCCTAGCACTTTGGGAGGCTGAGGCGGGCGGATCACCTGAGGTCGGGAGTTCAAGACCAGCCTGACCAACATGAAGAAACCCCGTCTCTACTAAAAATACAAAATTAGCTGAGTGTGGAGGCGCATGCCTGTAATCCCAGCTACTCGGGAGGCTGAGGCAGGAGAATTGCTTGAACCTGGAAGGCAGAGGTTGCGGTGAGTCGAGATCATGCCACTGCACTCCAGCCTGGGCAAGAAGAGCAAAAACTCCGTCTCAAAAAAAAAAAAACCATCTGTTTTCTTTTGTAACAGGACACAATTGGAGAAATTGGTCGTTTTACCCAGGCTTTGACTTGAATGCCATGCGTTCTTTAACAAAACAAAGTTGACTTACAGAGCCAACAAAAACCCCTTGGGAAATCTGGCCTCACCTTGTCTACACAGTCCCTGTACAAGGTTCCTGACTAGTGGTAAGTAAAGAATGTCCCCCCTTTATTTTTTTTGAGATGGAGTCTCGTTCTGTCACCCAGGCTGGAGTGCAGTGGCTCGATCTCGGCTCACTGCAAGCTCCACCTCCCAGGTTCACGCCGTTCTCCTGCCTCAGTCTCCCGAGTAGCTGGGACCACAAGTGCCTGCCACCATGCCTGGCTGACTTTTTGTATTTTTAGTAGAGACAGGGTCTCACCATGTTAGCCAGGATGATCTCGATCTCCTGACCTCGTGATCCGCCTGCCTCGTCCTCCGAAAGTGCTGGGATTACAGGTGTGAGCCACCACACCCCGCCAAGAATGTCACTTTCTAACAGGCCCAGGAGCACCAAGTTATCTTGGGACCTCAAGAGGAGAGGAACTTACCCAACTCACAGGTATTTGGGATTGGCATTATTTCATTTCATTTCATTTATTTTTTGAGATGGAGTCTTGCTCTGTTGCTCAGGCTGGAGGGTAGTGGCACGATCTTGGGTCACCGCAACTCCCACCTCCTGGGTTCAAACGATTCTTGTGCCTTGGCCTCCTGAATACCTGGGATTACATGCATGTGCCACCAAAAAAAAAAAAAAAAAAGCATTATTTTTGGATTTTTAATAGAGATGGGGTTTCACCATGTTGGCCAGGCTGGTTTCCAACTCCTGACTTCAGGTGATCTTCCAGCTTCGGCCTCCCAAATTGCTGGGATTACAGGCATGAGCCACCATGCCCGGTCTGGGATTGGCTTTAAAAATGTTTTATTGGGTCTGGGCTCGGTGGCTCACACCTGTGATCCCAGCACTTTTGGAGGCCGAGACGGGTGGCTCACAAGGTCAGGAGATAGAGACCATCCTGGCTAACCATCATCCTGACCATCATCTGAGGCAGGAGAATGGCGTGAACCCGGGAGGCAGAGCTTGCACTGAGCGGAGATCGTGCTGGGCAACAGAGCGAGACTCCCTCTCAAAAAAAAAAAAAAGTTTTACTGGCCGGGTGGGATGGCTCATGCCTATAATCCCAACACTTTAGGAGGCTGAGGTGGGTGGATCACGAGGTCAGGAGATCGAGACCATCCTGGCTAACATGGTGAAACCCCGTCTCTACTGAAAATACAAAAAATAAGCCCGGTGTGGTGGCGGGCGCCTGTAGTCCCAGCTACTCAGGAGGCTGAAGCAGGAGAATAGTGTGAACCCAGGAGGCGGAGCTTGCAGTGAGCCGAGATTGTGCCACTGTACTCCAGCCTGGGCGACAGAGCAAGACTCCATCTCAAAAAACAAAAAGTTTTATCTGAGATTCCTTATGGAACAGAGTTCCATCAAAACCAATTTAAAAAACCTATGTGAAAAATAACTGTTCTTGCTGCAGTTTATGCTAATAATCAGGACAAGTTCAGTAAGACTAAAGTTTATTTTGCAAACAAATCAGTTCTATCATTTGTTTTTAATAAAAATGGGGACTGGAGAGTGAAACATGCTTCAAAAGAAAAACTATAGTGCACCTGTTGTTAGTTGTTCTTGAGTTTTTTTTCTGAAGTTTAGACTAAATCCTGAATTATATGTAACCTGCAAGTCCCCAGTCTAATGCTTTCAAATCTTTACTTTTTTTTTTTTTTTTTGAGACAGAGTCTCGCTCTGTTGCCCAGGCTGGAGTGCAGTGGCCGGATCTCAGCTCACTGCAAGCTCCGCCTTCCGGGTTTAGGCCATTCTCCTGCCTCAGCCTCCCAAGTAGCTGGGACCACAGGCGCCCGCCACCTTTAAAAAAAAAAAAAAAAGTTTTTTGTATTTTTTAGTAGAGACGGGGTTTCACCGTGTTAGCCAGGATGGTCTCGATCTCATGACCTCCTGATCTGCCAGTCTCGGCATCCCAAAGTGCTGGGATTACAGGCTTGAGCCACCGTGCCTGGCCCAAATCTTTACTTTTAAATCTGGGAATTGCACTCCTTACCCTAGTACTCATTATTTACCATTATAGTACGTTGTTCCCTTAAATATGGTACTAAAGGTATAGATGACAGTACTAACGCCTTTGCCATGCAAGCCTTGGAACCCCAGCCAGGCCTGCATGAGTACACTCAGTTACAAAGTGGTTCCACTCCTCTCACCTTGGGGTCAACACCTACCCCACTATGCCCTGATCAACAGGAAGAAGTTAGAGCAAACTTCACCCTTTTTCCATCTTCATTAGCCAACACCTTAAGATTAACGTGTTATAAAATCCAAAGGGATGGATTGAAACCACCATTGCAAAATTGTAATTGAGACAAGTGAAAGAGATCTGACCTTTAACCAATTCCATCTTGCTTCTAACCACAAAGCTGTCCTTGTTCACTCCTGGGTGTAGGCCAGACTACCTTTGGGAGGAACTTAGTTTATAGTTTAGTTTTCAAACAAAGATGATAAAACAGCCCTTTCCCAAAACAAACTCCCTGCCTGTCTGGGGACTAGACTGCCTTTGCAGGACTAACAAATTAGCTGCAAGATTAGAAATTATGGTTTAGGAGTTACGTGACTGAAGGCTGCAAGATTCTAAACCTCCCCAGATTGCTCCTGGGGATGACATCACTATTGTAAAAACTAGGATCAGTGCTTGAGATATTTTGCAGACCCTGCACACAGTGGCTTAGCTGGCACCACCCAGATCAATAAACTGGCTCATCTGGTCTTGTGGCCCCCACCCAGGAACTTACTCAGAACAAGACAGCTTCGACTCGCTATGATTTCTTTTTTTTTTTTTTTTTTGAGACGGAGTCTCGCTCTGTCGCCCAGGCTGGAGTGCAGTGGTTGGATCTCAGCTCACTGCAAGCTCTGCCTCCTGGGTTTATGCCATTCTCCTGCCTCAGCCTCCCGAGTAGCTGGGACTGCAGGCGCCCGCCACCTCGTCCGGGTAGTTTTTTGTATTTTTTAGTAGAGACGGGGTTTCACTGTGTTAGCCAAGATGGTCTCGATTTCCTGACCTTGTGATCTGCCCATCTCGGCCTCCCAAAGTGCTGGGATTACAGGCTTGAGCCACCGCGCCCGGCCGACTCGCTATGATTTCATCTCTGACCTGATCAATCAGCACTCCCAGCTCACTGGCTTCCCCCTACCCACCAAGCTGTCCTTAAAAACTCTGATCCCCGAATGCTCGGGGAGACTGATTTGAGTGGTAACAAAGTTCTGGTCTTCCATACAGCCAATTCTGTGTGAGTTACTCTTTCTCTATTGCAATTTCCCTGTCTTGATAAATGGGCTCTGTCTAGGCAGCAGGCAAGGTGAACCCATTGGATGGGTACATGGTGGTGAAATATATATATGGTAAATATCTCCTCTCATTCTGACTTGTCTTTTCACTCTCCTAATGTACCCTTTGAGGAACACAGTACTTAGTTTTAATGTAGTTCAATTTATCCACTATTTTTTCTTTTATTTTGGTTTTGTTTTTTCTTTTTGTCTTTTTACCTGTAATGACATATTTTTGCTTTTACGGTCAGTACTTTATGTGCCAAGATTAAGAAATCTTTGCCAACCCCAGGGTTTTGTATTTTCCTAAACTTTTCTCTTAGAAAAAGTGAGTGTCATTTGATTTATATTTAGGTCTATGATGATCTATATGGAATTCTTTTCTTTTTTGTGTGTGTGTCTTCTGCTTTTTCCTTTTCGTGAAGAATGAGGTGGAACTGTTTTTCTCTTAGCCAAAGTTTATGTATTTATTTAGTTACTTATTTTGTAGAGACAGGGACCTATTATGTTGCCCATGCTGGTCTCAAAACTCATGCTCAAGCAGTCCTCCCATCTTGGCTTCACAGCCCACAATCAGCTTTGGTTTTCGCTACACCAGTAATTGTCAAACTTGAATGTGCAGGAATCACCTGTAAGAATCTTGTTAAAATATATATTTTGATTTAGAAAGTCTGGGGTGGGACCTGAGCTACATTGTGTGTGTGTGTTTTTTTGAGACAGGGTCTCCCTGTGTCACCGAGGCTGGAGTGCAGTAGCACGATCACAGCTCCACTGTAGCCATGACTTTCTGGGCTCAAGTGATCCTCCCACCTCAGCCACCCAAATAGCTAGGACTACAAGCACATGCCACCATGACTGGCTAACTTTTTGTGTTTTTTTGTAGAGATAGGGTCTCCCTATGTTGCCCAGGCTGGTCTCCAACTCCTGGACTCAAGCATTCTGCCCGCCCTGGGTTCCTAGAATGCTGGGATTACAGGCATGAGCCACCGTGCCGGCCTGAGCTTCATTTCTTATAAATTCACAGATGATGCCATGGCTCCTGGTTCACAGATCACATTTTGAGTAGCAAAGCGTTGGAAACAGCTGTTAAAAATCACAGCATTCATTGGGCATGGTGACTCACACTTGTAATCCCAGCATTTTGGGAGGCCAAGGCGAGCAGATCACCTGTGGTTGGGAGTTCAAGACCAGCCTGACAAACGTGGAGAAACCCCGTCTCTACTAAAAATGCAAAATTAGCCGGGTGTGGTGGTGGCACATGCCTAAAGTCCCAGCCACTCAGGAGGCTGAGGCAGAGAATCGCTTGAACCCGGGAGGTAGAGATTGCAGTGAGCCAACATCCTGCCATTGGACTCCAGCCTGGGCAGCAAGAGCAAGTCTCCATCTCAAAAAAACCAACCAACCAAACAAACAAACAAACAAAAAAACACAGCATTTGGCCTAGCATGGTGGCTCACACCTGTAATCTTAGCAGTTTGGGAGGCTGAGGCGGGTGGATCAGGAGTTTGAGACCAGCCTGGCCAACAGTACGAAACCCTGCCTGTACTCAAAATACAAAAACTAACTGGGTGTGGTGGTTCACACCTGTAATCCTAGCTACTCAGGAGGCTGAGACAGGAGACTCGCCTGAACCCAGGAGGTGGAGGTTGCAGTGAATTGAGATTGTGCCGCTGCACTCCAGCGTGGGTGACAGAGTGAGACTCCCTCTAAAAAACAAAACACAAAAAAACACTGCATTGAGTTTTGATTCCTTCTCAGCAAGTTCTGCTATAAGTAAATGGTTCTTATTTTGCAATGTATCAAGATCTTCATTCTCGGCCGGGCGCGGTGGCTCAAGCCTGTAATCCCAGCACTTTGGGAGGCCGAGACGGGCGGATCACAAGGTCAGGAGATCGAGACCATCCTGGCTAACATGGTGAAACCCCGTCTCTACTAAAAATACAAAAACTAGCCGGGCGAGGTGGCGGGCGCCTGTAGTCCCAGCTACTCGGGAGGCTGAGGCAGGAGAATGGTGTAAACCCGGGAGGCGGAGCTTGCAGTGAGCTGAGATCTGGCCACTGCACTCCAGCCCGGGCGACAGAGCGAGACTCCGCCTCAAAAAAAAAAAAAAAAAAAAAAAAAAAAAAAAAAAAAAAAAAAAAGATCTTCATTCTCAAAGAAATCAGTAAATAAAATTTCTACTAAAAGCCCCTGTTCAATGACACAGATGAAATGAAACCTCTTTCAACTCAGGACCTCCCCTCTCCATTGTCTTTTACCTAGGATTGTGTCAGAGTTCCAGGGTGCTCACATGCTTGTGTAGTGCACTCCCTTTTTTTTTTTTTTTTTTGAGACGGAGTCTTGCTCTGCTGCCCAGGCTGGAGTGCAGTGGCCGGATCTCAGCTCACTGCAAGCTCCGCCTCCCGGGTTTATGCCATTCTCCTGCCTCAGCCTCCCGAGTAGCTGGGACTACAGGCGCCCGCCACCTCGCCTGGCTACTTTTTTTGTATTTTTTAGTAGAGACGGGGTTTCACCGTGTTAGCCAGGATGGTCTCGATCTCCTGACCTCGTGATCTCGGCCTCCCAAAGTGCTGGGATTACAGGCTTGAGCCACCTTGCCCGGCCAGTGCACTCCCATATTGCATCAGGATTGGCCTGTATAACTAATAGAATACAGGGGACTTGACCGTGTTGTGAATATTTTGGGAGAGGGTAATGAAAATGTTATAAAATTGTGGCAATGGTTGCATAGCTCTGTGAATATACTAAAAACTTTCGAATTATTCACTTTAGATAGGTGAATTATAACATGCGAGTATATACAAAATATATAAATTATAGCACATTATTTGAATTTAATAAAGATGTTATTAAAAAACAAATTCATTTATGGTGTTAAAAATGAGAATGGGGCTGGGCATGGTGCCTCAATCCTGTAATCCCAGCACTTTGGGAGGGTGAGCCTGGTGGACCATCTGAGGTCAGGAGTTTGAGACCAGGCTGCCCAACATGGTGAAACACCGTCTCTGCTAAAAATACAAAAATTAACCCTGGTGTGGTGGCAGGCACGTGTAATCTCAGCTACTCAGGAGGCTCAGATATGAGAATCGCTGGCACCTAGGAGGCAGAGGTTGCAGTGAGCTGAGATCCTGCCACTGTACTCCAGCCTATGTGGTACGAGTGAGACTCTGACCCCTACTAAAAAAAAAAAAAATGAGAGAGAAATCAAAATAGGGATTTTCTCTGGAGTAAGGAGTTATTGGTTCAGAAAGGATATAAGAGAAACTTTGGTGTGCTGGAAATGTTTTATAACTTGATTTTGGTGGCAATTACATAGTTACATAACTATGAGAAAATAATCAGATGTACACTTAAGATTTGTTCACTTTTAGGCCGGGCGCGGTGGCTCACGCCTGTAATCCCAGCACATTGGGAGGCCGTGGCGGGTGGATCACGAGGTCAGGAGATCGAGACCATCCTGGCTAACATGGTGAAACCACGTCTCTACTAAAAATGCAAAAAATTAGCCAGGCGTGACGGCGAGCAGCTGTAGTCCCAGCTACTTGGGAGGCTGAGGCAGGAGAATGGCATGAACCTGGGAGACGGAGCTTGCAGTGAGCCGAGATCACCCCACTGCACTCCAGCCTGGGCAACTGAGCAAGATTCCGTCTCAAAAAAAAAAAAAAAAAAAGATTTGTTCACTTTTATGTAGGAATACTATGCCTCAATATATTTTTTTTTTTTTTTTTTTTTTTTGAGGCAGGGTTTCATTCCCATCTCCCAGGCTGGAGTGCAATGATGCTATCTCAGTTTATTGTAACTTCTGTCTTCCGGGATCAAGCGATTCTCTTGCCTCAGCCTCCCAAGTAGCTGGGACAAAAGGTGCACACCACAGTGCCCAGCTAATTTTTTTTTTTTTTCTTCATGAAGACAGGTTTTTGTCATGTTGTCATGGCTGGTCTCAAACTTCTGGGCTCAAGTGATCTGCCCACCTTGGCCTCCCAAAGTGTTGAGATTATAGCCTGGGCGATAGAGTGAAAAAAAAAAATAGATCTCAAAAAAAAAAAAAAAAAGAAGAAGAAGACAAAGATGTTTTCTGGCCAAAACAAACCTGAGAGAATTAGTTGCCAGCAGTCTTGAACCATAAGAAATATTACAGGAGTTGTCTGGGCTAAAGGACACTGATAGGAAGCATGGAACTACAGAAAGGAATGAAGAGTGTAAGAATGGGTAAGTAATGTGGAGGAAAAGCAACAAATATTAGACTGGGTGTGGTGGCTCACACCTGTAATCCCAGCACTTTGGGAGGCTGAGGCGGGCAGATCACTTGAGGCCAGGAGTTCGAGACCAGCCTGGCCAACATGGTGAAACCCTGTATCTGCTAAAAATACAACAATTAGCTAGGCGTGGTGGTGCGCACCTGTAATCCCAGCTACTAGGGAGGCTGAGGCCAGACAGTTGCTCGAACCCAGGAGGCAGAGGTTGCAGTGAACCAAGATTGGGCCACTGCACTCCAGCCTGGGTGGCAGAGTGAGACGCCTTCTCAAAAAAAAAAAGAAAAGTATATATATGTATATAAAAGCTGGGCTCGCTGTGGCTCACGCCTGTATTCCCCAGCACTTTGGGAGGTTGAGGTGGGAAAATTGCTTGAGTCCAGGAGTTTGAGACCAGCCTGGGCAACAAAATGAGACTCCATCTCTACAGAAAATTTAAAAATTAGCTGGGTGTGGTGGTGCATGCCTGTGGTCCAAGCTATTCCAGAGGCTGAGGCAGGAGTGAGGCAGGAGGCAGGACTCCACTCCAAAGGTGGGGCTTGGACACTGGACCAATTTGAGGACAGTTAAAACAGGGACAGGATGGAAGCGGCTTTCCAAAAGACATGCCCACCAGTGTGCCATGTCAGTTTACCATTGCCATGGCAACACCTGGACGTTACTGCCCCTTTCCATAGCAATGACCTGATTACCCAAAAGTTACTACCCCTTCCCAAGAAATTTCTGCATAAACCTCCCCTTAATTTCTATGTAATTGAAAATGGTATGAATGTGACCACAGCACTCCCCTGAGCTTCTACTCTCAGCACACTGCCTGTGGGGTGTGTGCCCTGCTCTGCAGGAGCAGTCATGGAGCTACAACGCTGCCCAAGTTGCAACACTGCTTCTTCAATGAAGCTGTTTTCTTCTACCCTAGCACTGGCTCACCCCAGAGAAGCCAAGAGCCCTGTGGGCCAAGCCCCACTTTAGGACTTGCTTTTCCTGCATCAGCAGGATTGCTTGAGCCCAGGAGTTCGAGACCAGCCTAGGCAACAAAGTGAGATCTTCCATCTCTACAAAAAAAACTTTTTGTTAATTGGCTGGGATTACTTGGCAAAATAAAACCACAACGAGATAATACTTCACAATTACTAGAATGGTTAAAATAAAAAAGGCAATACTAAATGTTGCCAAGGAAGTACAACAACTGGAACTCTCACACACTGCTGAAGGATGTTAACAATACCTTTGGAGAACTGTTTATAAAATTAATTGAACATCTACCCTGTGACTCAGCAATTTTGCTCCTAGATATTTATACAAGAGAAATGAAGGCTGGGCGCAATGGCTCACACCTGTAATCCCAGCACTTTAGGAGGCCAAGGCAGGTGGATCACCTGAGGTCACGAGTTCCAGACTGGCCAACATTGTGAAAACCCAACTCCTAAAAATACAAAAATTAGCCAGGCATGGTGGTGTGCACCTGTAATCTCAGCTACTCGGGAGGCTGAGGCAGGAGAATTGCTTGAACCTGGGAGGCAGAGGTTGTAGTGAGCCAAGATTGCACCACTGCACTTTCGCCTGGGCAATAGAGCAAGACTCTGTCTCAAAATAAAAAAAAAAAAAGGCCAGGCACAGTGGCTCACACCTGTAATCCCAGCACTTTGGGAGGCTGAGACGGGCAGATCACGAGGTCAGGAGATTGAGACCATCCTGGCTAACACGGTGAAACCTTGTCTCTACTAAAAATACAAAAAAACTAGCCAGGCGTAGTGGCAGGCGCCTGTAGTCCCAGCTACTCGGGAGGCTGAGGCAGGAGAATGGCAGGAACCCAGGGGGTGGAGCTTGCAGTGAGCCGAGATTGCGCCACTGTGTTTACTCCAGCCTGGGCGACAGAGGGAGACTCCATCTCAAAAAAAAAAAAAAAAAAGAAAAAGAGAGAAAGTATATGTCTACATCCACACAATGACTTATACAAAAATGTTTATGGCAACTTTATTTAAAAAGCCCCAAATGGGAAAAGAAAAAGAAAAAGAAAAAATAAAATAAAATTCAAAACAAGCCCCAAATGGGAAATAACCCAAATGTTCATCAAAAGGAGAATGGGTAAACAAACAAACCATGGTATATGCATACAATGTAATATCATCTAACAATCAAAAAGAATGAGCTATTGATACACTCATCCACATTTTAAAAAGAACCCATTGTGTTAATGAAAGAAGGAGGCCTAATGGGTACTTACTGTGTGGCTACATTTATATGAAACTCAAGGACAGACAAAACTGTTCTATGGTGATGGAAATCAGAAAGTGGAGACAGAAGAGGGAAATTAACCCAGAAAATAAATGATACACTGTTTATATGAGCACATTCTAAATATGTACACTGAGAAGTTGAAAATAAAAGTTTAGGAAAAGATACACCATGTAGATACTAACCAAAAGGAAGCCAATGTGGTTATATTAACACAGGAAGCATTGCAAGAGATAAAAGAGGGATGTTTCCTTTAGGAGTGGTGGCTCAAGCCTGTAATCCCAGTACTCTAAGAGGCCGAGGTGAGCAGACCACTTGAGCTCAGGAGTTTGAGACCAGTTAAATGCAGACCTTTTTCAGGCATTTTGCTTCCCAAAATAAAATTGTAGTTCTATTCCTGAAAAGTAGATATTGTAGGAGAATGGGTGTTGTGTAGGCAATTATCATTCACTGCCAGAAAGTTCAGAATGCAAAGAAATAGACACCAGATACTGTAGGCCTCCTGACACAATGCAATAGAAATCATAGTACCACCTATTAAATAGTCTTTAAAAAATTAAATCTCAATTTAATTAAGACTTCAGATATTTCTTTCATACCACAGAAACATCGGGATAGAGGAACAACTTAAATGACACCAACAGGAAACAGCCAGCCAAATCCTCTAGACAGTAGGACATTTTACCAGACAACTGATCTCATTTCTTCAACAAATCAATGACAGGATAAAAAAAGAGGAGGCAGGGCTGGGTGTGGTGGTTCATGCCTATAATCCCAGCACTTTGGGAGGTCGAGGCAGGCAGATCACTTGAGGTCAGGAGATCAAGACCAGCCTGGCCAACACGGCAAAACCCTGTCTCTACTGATAATACAAAAATTAGCCGGGCAGGGTGGAGGCTGAGAGAGAAGAATTGCTTGAACCCAGGAGGTGGAGGCTGTAGTGAGCTGAGATTGTGCCACTGCACTCTGGCCTGGGTGACAGAGTGAGACTGTGTCTCAAAAAAAGAAAAAAAAGAAGGAGGAGTGTCTGGAGCCATGAGGCCCGGAATTAGCCGACCTCTGTTGCTTGATCTCCGCAAAGCGGAGACAAGATGGCACATTTCCAGGTTCTTCATTATAAACTGTTTCCGCGCACGCACCTAAAACTTTTCCCGCGCGCGCCTAAACTGTTCCCGCGTGCGCAAACCTTTCCCACGCGCGCGCAAACATTTTTCCTCCCAGGAAGATATGCAGCCTACAGCGCAGGCGCGATCCAGCGCCCGGGAAAATCATCAACCAACGGGGCATGCACAACTGTAATTTGAGTAAACCCAGCCTCCTGTCACCGCCCTGGCCCAACCTCTTCCTCTGCCAGCCTATATAAGGCATTGCACCGCCACCATTAAACGAGACTTGATCAGGCTATTTGTCTTGTCTCCATTTCTCGTGTTTTCTTGTCTCCTCCATTCCCACTCCCCCTTCCAGGGCCCGTTCGACTGTCCTGCAGGTCAGGACACCTGGCGCCCGAACAGGGACCTGGACACGGGGGAAAAAGTGAGGAAGAAGGCACTAAAGTCGGCCAAAAGTAAAAGTGGAAGAAATTCCTCCGGACGTCGCGGGAACCTGCCACGTTGGAACCAGAGGTGAGTAACAGTGTCTGATCATGGGACAAGAATTAAGCCAGCATCAGATCTATGTAGGACAGTTAAAAGAGGCTCTAAAAGCACGAGGAGTAAGGGTTAAAAGTAATGATTTATTTAAATTTTTTGATTTTGTAAAAGATACCTGCCCTTGGTTTCCACAAGAGGGAACCATTGACATAAAGAGGTGGCGTAGGGTGGGAGACTGTTTTCAGGATTATTATAGTACTTTTGGACCAGAGAAGGTTCCGGTGACAGCCTTTTCCTATTGGAACTTAATCAGAGATATAATAGATAAAAAGGAAAAAGAAAAAGATCCTGAGGTAATAGCAATGGTTACTCAGACTGAGGAAATATTAAGAGGCAGCTCCCAAACTGACCTCGAAAAATCCACACCTAACAAAGAAATAGACCTTTTTTTTTATTTTTTTTTTTGAGACGGAGTCTTGCTCTGTCGCCCAGGCTGGAGCGCAGTAGCCGGATCTCAGCTCACTGCAAGCTCCGCCTCCCGGGTTCACGCCATTCTCCTGCCTCAGCCTCCCGAGTAGCTGGGACTACAGGCGCCCGCCACCTCGCCCGGCTAGTTTTTTGTATTTTTTAGTAGAGACGGGGTTTCACCATGTTAGCCAGGACGGTCTCGATCTCCTGACCTCGTGATCCGCCCGTCTCGGCCTCCCAAAGTGCTGGGATTACAGGCTTGAGCCACCGTGCCCAGCCAGAAATAGACCTTATATTGCTACAAAGCGACGAGGAAGAGGCTGGGGTCCCCTCAATAACAAATATAGAAACATCAAATAAGGAGAAGGCCAAAAAATACCCAGTTTTACCTACAACTAATGAAAACAAAAGTAAAAATAACCTTAACCCTTCAGAAGTAGACTGGGATAATTTAGAGGAAGAGGCAGCAAAATACCATAATTCTGACTGGCCACAAACTTTTACTTATCCCCCTCCCTATAATAAGGCTTCTGCCCCCGCAGTTATGGCAGTAATAGACCCAAAAGAGGAGCTTAGAGAAAAAATTGCACAACTTGAAGAGCAAATAAAGCTCGAAGAACTACATCAGTCTTTAATCACTAGATTGCAGAAATTAAGGACAGGAAGTGAGAGCGTTCAATACTCTAAAGGAATAGAGAAACCCTCTCACCCTCAGAGACCCGGACAGCATGTCCCAAAAGGAAGGTCACTTGGTAGTAGGGATAGGGAGGATTCCTCTCCTGGAGACGTTTTTCTAGTAACTGAAACTACAGATGTGCAGGGCCGAGCCTGGAGACACCACAATGGGTTTGAATTTACTGTAATAAAAGAACTAAAAACTGCTGTCTCGCAAGACAGAGCTACTGCCCTGTACACCCTGGCCATAGTCGAATCTGTGGCCGAAAATTGGCTCACTCCCATAGATTGGAATACCTTAGTTAGAGCAGTTCTTTCCGGAGGCGACCATCTGATTTGGAAGTCAGAATTTTATGAAACTTGTAGAGATATGGCCAAGAGAAACCAACAAGCCGGAAATGGTTGGGATTTTGATATGCTAACTGGCTCGGGTAACTACACAGAAACTGATGCTCAGATGCAGTACAATCCCGGACTGTTTTCTCAAATCCAAGCAGCAGCTACCAAAGCCTGGAGAAAACTTCCTGTTGGCCGGGCGCGGTGGCTCAAGCCTGTAATCCCAGCACTTTGGGAGGCCGAGGCGGGCGGATCACGAGGTCAGGAGATCGAGACCATCCTGGCTAACACGGTGAAACCCCGTCTCTACTAAAAAATACAAAAAACTAGCCGGGCGAGGTGGCGGGCGCCTGTAGTCCCAGCTACTCGGGAGGCTGAGGCAGGAGAATGGCGGGAACCCGGGAGGCGGAGCTTGCAGTGAGCTGAGATCCGGCCACTGTACTCCAGCCCGGGCCACAGAGCGAGACTCCGTCTCAAAAAAAAAAAAAAAAAAAAAAAAAAAAAAAAAAAAAAAAAAAAGAAAACTTCCTGTTAAGGGGGATCCAGGACCCTCGCTCACGGGGGTCAAACAGGGGCCTGATGAGCCCTTTGCAGACTTTGTACATAGACTTTTAACCACGGCCAGCAGAATATTTGGAAATGCTGAGGCAGGGGTGGATTATGTAAAACAGCTAGCTTACGAAAACGCTAACCCAGCTTGTCAGGCAGCAATCAGACCTTATAGAAAGAAAACAGACTTAACAGGCTACATCCGCCTCTGTTCAGACATAGGGCCCTCATATCAACAGGGCTTGGCTATGGCTGCTGCCTTTAGTGGACAAACCGTAAAAGACTTCCTCGCTAGTAAAAATAAGAATAGCAAGGGGTGCTTCAAGTGTGGAAAAATGGGACACTTTGCTAGGGATTGTAAGGGAGAGCTAGCTAAGACCTTAGAGGCAAAAGCCCCAGGCCTCTGCCCTAGGTGTAAAAGAGGAAAACACTGGGCCAACGAATGTAAATCTAAAATTGACAATCAAGGAAATCCCCTAACACCTCAACAGGGAAACGGATTGAGGGGCCGGCCCCAGGCCCCGAAACAAGCTTATGGGGCAGTCAGTTTTGTACCAACCAACCACAGTCCGTTTCACAACTTAGTAGAGCAACCCCAGGAAGCGCAGGATTGGACCTCTGTTCCACCTCCCACACAGTATTAACCCCTGAAATGGGACCCCCAAGCCTTGGGTACTGGGGTATATGGACCCCTACCCTCAAACATGTTTGGATTAATCCTAGGGAGAAGTAGCGTCACCATGAAAGGCCTACAGGTCTGGCCGGGCGCGGTGGCTCAAGCCTGTAATCTCAGCACTTTGGGAGGCCGAGACGGGCAGATCACAAGGTCAGGAGATCGAGACCATCCTGGCGAACACAGTGAAACCCCGTCTCTACTAAAAATACAAAAAACTAGCCAGGCGAGGTGGCGGGTGCCTGTAGTCCCAGCTACTTGGGAGGCTGAGGCAGGAGAATGGTGGGAACCCGGGAGGCGGAGCTTGCAGTGAGCTGAGATCCAGCCACTGCACTCCAGCCTGGGCGACAGAGCAAGACTCCACCTCAAAAAAAAAAAAAAAAAAAAAAAAAAAAAAAAAAGAAAGGCCTACAGGTCTTTCTGGGAATAGTTGATAGTGATTATATAGGAGAAATCAAAATCATGGCCAAGGCTATTGACAACATCATTGTTATTCCTCAAGGGGATAGAATAGCACAGTTACTCCTATTACCATCGCTAAAAACAGCTAATAAAGTCCAATCGCCCCTAAGGGGAAAGGGAGGATTCGGATCCTCAGACATCCACTGGGTACAGTCCATTACTAATCAAAAACCCTCTCTCACCTTATGGCTAGACAGAAAGTTATTTACAGGACTAATAGACACAGGGGCTGATGTAACAATTATTAAACAACAAGTTTGGCCCGCCAGTTGGCCCACTTCAGAGACCTTAACAAATTTACGAGGAATCGGGCAAAGTAATAACCCTAGACAAAGTTCCAAATATCTCACCTGGAGAGATCAGGAAAGTAATTCCGGTCTCATTAAGCCATTTGTTATTCCTGATTTGCCTGTTAACCTTTGGGGTAGAGATCTTCTCTCCCAAATGAGGGTCATGATGTGTAGTCCAAATGATATAGTCACTGCACAAATGTTGGCTCAGGGCTACCACCCTGGGAAAGGGTTAGGAAAAAGAGAAGATGGCATTTTACAGCCAATCTCAGTCATAGGAAAATTGGATAAAAGGGGGCTTGGAAATTTTTGACTATGGCCATTGACATGCCTGCACCCCAAAAAAGTGCTGACCCAATCACTTGGAAGTCAGATGAACCCGTTTGGGTTGATCAATGGCCACTAACCAATGAGAATCTTGCCACTGCCCAACAGTTAGTGCAGGAACAATTAGAGGCAGGACACATTACAGAAAGCAACTCTCCTTGGAACACCCCCTTATTTGTCATAAAAAAGAAATCCGGAAAGTGGAGACTCTTACAAGATTTAAGAGCAGTAAATGCTACTATGGTCCTTATGGGCGCCTTACAGCCAGGGCTACCTTCTCCAGTTGCAATCCCTCAAGGATATTTTAAAATTATCATAGACCTTAAAGATTGCTTTTTTACAATTCCCCTTCATCCTACTGACCAAAAACAATTCGCCTTTAGCTTGCCATCTATAAATTTTAAAGAACCAATGAAGCGATACCAATGGAAAGTGTTGCCTCAAGGTATGGCCAACAGTCCCACCTCGTGTCAAAAATATGTGGCTACAGCCATACACTCAGTTAGAGAGACATGGAAACAAATATACATTATACATTACATGGATGATATCCTCATAGCAGGAAAAATGGGAGAACAAGTTTTACAGTGTTTTGCTCAACTCAAGCAAGAACTAACCACAGCGGGGTTACAAATAGCTCCAGAAAAAATACAATTACAAGACCCGTATACTTACCTTGGTTTTCAAATAAATGGACCTAAAATTACCAATCAAAAAGCCGTTATCCGTAAAGATCAGTTACAAACAATGATTTCCAAAAGCTCCTTGGAGACATAAATTGGCTCTGGCCATACTTAAAACTCACCACGGGAGACTTAAAACCTTTATTCAACACCCTGAGAGGTGACCCCAACCCTAAGTCCCTTAGGTCATTATCAAAAGAAGCTCTTTTATCACTTAATAAAGCAGAGGCGGCTATTGCTGAGCAATTTGTTACCAACATAGACTATTCACAGCCATTAACCTTTTTAATCTTTAACACAACACTGACACCTACTGGTTTATTCTGGCAAAATAACCCTATTATGTGGGTCCACTTGCCTTCATCACCCAAAAAGGTATTACTCCCCTATTATGATGCCATAGCAGATTTAATTATTCTAGGGAGAGACAATAGCAAAAAATATTTTGGAATTGAACTTTTTACAATCATACAACCTTATTCTAAGCCATAAATCCATTGGTTGATGCAAAACACTGAAACGTGGCCAATTGCTTGCGCCTCTTATGCCGGTAACTTAGATAACCATTACCCGCCAAACAAGCTTATCCAATTTTGTAAGCTACATGCTTTTGTCATCAGTAAAACACCTTTAGACAATGCCTTATTAGTATTCACTGATGGGTCATCCACAGGAACTGCTGCATATACCTTTGCTGACACCACTGTTAAATTCAAAACCAGCCATACCTCGGCTCAGCTAGTAGAATTGCAGGCCCTAATCGCAGTGCTGTCAGCCTTCCCTGATCAGGCCCTTAATATTTATACTGACAGTGCATACTTAGCTCACTCAATACCTTTACTTGAGACGGTAGCACAAATCAAACATGTGTCAGACACAGCCAAGTTATTTTTACAATGCCAACAATTAATACATGACAGATCAACTCCCTTTTTTCTTGGACACATTAGAGCTCATTCAGGATTACCAGGACCTCTATCCCGGGGCAACCAACTAGCTGATATGGCAACCAAGACGGTAGCCATAGCTACAAATACAAACCTAGCCCAAGCACAGGCTACTCATGCCTTACACCATCTTAATGCTCAAACTTTGAGACTGATGTTTAAAATAACTAGAGAACAAGCAAGACAAATAGTTAATCAATGTCAGACCTGTATAACATACCTGCCAGTCCCTCACTTAGGAATTAACCCAAGAGGACTAGTTCCCAACATGATTTGGCAAATGGATGTCACCCATTATTCAAAATTCGGTAACTTAAAATACGTCCATGTATGTATAGATACATTTAGTGGATTTATACTAGCCACCTTACAAACAGGAGAAACTACCAAACATGTCATAGCTCATTTACTACACTGTTTTTCCATAGTTGGAAAGCCTAAACAACTAAAAACAGACAATGGTCCTGGCTATACATCCAAAGCCTTTCAAGACTTCTGTCTTAAATTACAAATAAAACACATTACTGGAATTCCCTATAACCCTCAAGGACAAGGAATAGTTGAAAGAGCACACCTATCGTTAAAAACCACCATTGACAAAATTAAAAAGGGAGAATGGTACCCTACTAAGGGCACCCCTAGAAATACCCTTAATCACACATTTTTATTTTAAATTTTTTAAATTTGGATAACCTGAACAGATCAGTAGCCAATCGATTTTGGCATTCCGAGTCCAAAAAACAATTTGCCATGGTTAAGAGTAAAGACCCCTTAGACAACACATGGCATGGTCCAGACCCAGTGTTAATCTGGGGAAGAGGTTCAGTTTGTGTTTTTTCTCAAACTCATGATGCAGCCAGATGGCTACCAGAGCGACTGGTAAGACAGGTACCTAACGATAGCCAATCCAGGGAGTAATTTTCTCCCTGAGAGTACTCTTTTCCTCTATTGCAGAGATGAACTCCAACTACAAGTCCCTCTGGACCATGGTGCTGATTTGCCAAGCATTCCACGTTTATGCCGGCTTCGGTAATCCCCATGAGGCCCGTACATATATACAACAATGATACGGTAAGCCCTGTGATTGTTATGGGGGATATGTGACCTCCCCTCCAATTAAGTACCTCTCAACTGTGTCCTGCTCTGCTTACACAGCATACCTGCCTAGTAACTCCCTTAAGTGAAGGTGTGTGTCAGCCCCAAGAATATCTAGCGGAGGGGGTACCACAACCTGCCCTTGTGACACATTTAAGGCTGCTATGCATAGTTCCTGCTACACTACTTATCTAGAATGTACCTCTGGCAACAGAACATACTATACTGCTATCTTAACAAGATCTAGAACCCCCACTATAGGGGCCAGTAGTGTCCCTACAGTTGTAGGAAATACCAATAACCTTACATCAGCTGGCTGTACTGGAATTGTAGGACAGCCTGTCTGTTGGAATATTTGCCCCTCTCTTCATATCTCTGACGGAGGAGGACCACAAGACAAGGTCCGAGAGATTATGGTATACAAAAAACTTGAGGAGTTGCAAAGGTCCCTGTACCCGGAAATTCACTACCACCCCTTGGCCTTGCCCAAAGCCCGAGGGAAAGAGAAAATTGATGCCCAGAACTTTGACCTCCTCACTGCTACTCATAACCTGCTTAACAATTCCAGCTCTAGTCTACCTAATGACTGCTGGCTGTGTCTGCAATCAGGAGATCCCATTCCTCTTGCCATACCCAGCGATGACTTAAATTATACATCTAATACCCCTTGCACCATAACTCCTCCCCTTAAAGTACAGCCTTTAGAATTTCCTAGTTCCTCTTGTATCTACTCCCCTCCCCTTAATAACATTTATGACCTCGATGTAGGATTCAATGAGTTCAATAATTGTTCTACCATAGCAAATATTTCCCAATCATTGTGTGCCCCAAACAGCTCAGTTTTTATATGTGGCAATAATAGGACTTATACCTATTTACCTACTAACTGGACAGGACACGGTGTCTGAGCCACACTTTTGCCAGACATAGACATTATCCCTGGAGATGAACCTGTACCTATCCCAGCTATAGATCACTTTTTAGGAAGAAACAAAAGGGCAATACAATGTATCCCCTTACTTGCAGGATTAGGCATCACTACTGCCGTAGCAACTGGGGCTACACGCCTAGGGGTTTATCCCCTTACTTGCAGGATTAGGCATAACTACTGCCGTAGCAACTGGGGCTACAGGCCCAGGGGTTTCTGTCACTCAATACACCAAATTGTATCACCAATTGATCTCAGATATGCAGGCCATTTCAAGTACTATACAAGATTTACAAGATCAGGTAGATTCTCTGGCAGAAGTAGTGCTCCAAAATAGAAGAGGCCCAGATTTACTAACTGCGGAACAGGGAGGCATCTGCTTGGCTTTACAGGAGAAGTGCTGTTTTTATGCCAACAAATCCGGGATTGTCAGGGATAAAATCAGGCGTCTACAAGAAGATCTAGAAAAACGACGAAAAGAAATAACCAATAACCCGTTTTGGACTGGGTTCCATGGACTCATTCCCTATCTTATGCCATTCCTGGGCCCCCTGCTTTGCCTATTGCTCTTACTCTCTGTAGGACCTTTGGTCTTCAATAAGCTCATGACATTCATTAAGCAACAAGTCGAGGCTATCCAAGCGAAACCTATACAGGTCCATTATCATCACCTAGAACAAGAAGATCGCGGTGGTTCATACTCACACCCATTATGACCACCTTCCCTATGTGCTGAACTAGACAGCCAATGACAGGTAAGAGAGTATCATCTTTCACTAACCTAAGACAGGAGGGCTGTCATAAGCTACTGCCTAATCCCATGACAGGTACCAGTGATGAGATGTATTACTCCAACCTAAGACAGGCGCAGTTCCCGAGGGATAATCTTCTAGCCACTATTATATATTAAAAAAAGGGGGACCTGTCCGGAGCCATGAGGCCCGGAATTAGCCGACCTCTGTTGCTTGATCTCCGCAAAGCGGAGACAAGATGGCACATTTCCGGGTTCTTCATTATAAACTGTTCCCACGCACGCGCCTAAAACTTTTCCCGCGCGCGCCTAAACTGTTCCCGCGTGCGCAAACCTTTCCCGCACGCCATTTTTCCCGCCCAGGAAGATATGCAGCCTACAGCGCAGGCACGATCCCGCGCCCGGGAAAATCATCAACCAACGGGGCATGCGCAATTGTAATTTGAGTAAGCCCAGCCTCCTGTCACCGCCCTGGCCCAACCTCTTCCTCTGCCAGCCTATATAAGGCATTGCACCGCCACCATTAAACGAGACTTGATCAGGCTATTTGTCTTGTCTCCATTTCTCGTGTTTTCTTGTCTCCTCCATTCCTACTCCCCCTTCCAGGGCCCGTTCGACTGTCCTGCCGGTCGGGACAGAGGAGGCTACACTTTAAATTGAAAGAGACTTAAAATACGCTTCAATGGTAGAACAGCCTAATATAATAAGACCTATTTAAATCCTGATTTGAACAAACTAACTATAGAAATATGCTTTACAATATTTCAGGGACATTAGAATATGGACTAGGTTTTAGGAATGACGTTAAGGAATTTAATTTTGCTTGACTGCTAAATAATAGTTATTTATCAAATGTTCTTATTTTAAAGATGCAGCCTTAGGTTTTGTGAGGAGGAGTGAAAAGATACACTGTTTGGGATTTATTTTAAAATACTGTAGCCAAGAAAAAGTGGGGGAGAGGCACAGGGAGTGTTAGATGAAACAAGTATAGTGAAATATTGATGGTTGTTTAAGCTGGATGACAGATATTGTTTTCCTAATAAGTTTAAAGAAAAAGAATAAAAGGAGGGTTTGTAACTAAACGGTCTTGTTTTGTTTTTTAGAGACAAGATCTCACTATGTTGCCCAGGCTATTCTTGAACTCCTGGGCTCAAGTGATACTCCTGCCTTAGCTTACTGAGTATTGGGACTACAGGCATGTGCCACCATGCCCAGCTAATTTAAAAAAAAAAAAACTTTTTTTTTGTGGAAACGGGGTCTCACTATGTTATTCAGACTGATCTCAAACTCCTGGCCTCAAGTGATCCTCTTGCCTCAGCCTCCCAAAATGCTGGGATTACAGGCATAAGCCATTGTGCCTAGCCAGTATACAGTCTTTATCTTCTATTCAGGATCACCATTATGTAATAATCAGATGTCACCCCTACTGGAGTCTCAGCTGTCCATTGGTGAGGTCTGCTCTGTGAGTCATCTTACAGACTGAGCTGAGCCTGACACTGTCACATCTTTTCAGGAGATGTATTCATTTGTGAGGACTGCCATAACAAAGTCTCACAAACTGAGAGTCTCAGAACAACAGAAATTTATTTGTCTCAAAATTCTGGAGTCTTATAATTCAAAATCAACGTGTTGGCAGGGCCATGCTCCCTCTGAAACTGTAGGGAGAGGATCCTTTCTTGCCTCTCCCTGGCTTCAGGTGGTTTGCTGGCAATCTTGGGCATTCCTTAGCTTGTGAGTGCTTTGCTCCAATCCCTTCTTCACATTATGGCTGTCTTCCTCCTATGTGTGTCTGCCCCATATCCAAATTTCCATTTCTTTTTTTCTGTTTTGCTTCTGGCACCATGCATTCTGAATTCAGTCGAATTCAGACTGCGTTCATAAGGACCTACGTAATAATCTCATTTTAACTTTATTATCTCTGTAAAGACCCTATTACCAAATAAGGTCATACTGCAGGTTTGGACTCTTTAAGGTATCTTTTTTTGGGAAGTTGGGGGAGGACACAACTCAACTGAGAAAAGAAAAACAGCTCAGGCCAGTTTGAGCTATGTGAAGTTTGCAACATTTATCAGGCCCAGAGAGACCTGAATATTGGACTTCAGCCAGGCTTCTCCCCTCCTCCCTTCCTCTCACTAATGCCCGGGTGCAATTGTTTAAAGGCATTCTGTTCTTGAGCAGCTGCCTCACGCATTATCTTCATGTTCCTGAGATTCGAGATACAAAGAACAAGGAATAGCTAAAGGATAATTTATGTTGGCTGGCCCCTGTGGCTCACACCTGTAATCTCAGCAATTTGGAGGCTGAGGCAGGAGGATTGCTTGAGGCCAAGAGTTTGAGACCAGCCCAGGCAACATGGTGAAACCATATCTCTACAAAAAATACAAAAAATATAACTGAGCGTGGTGGCACTCACCTGTAGTCCTAGCTACTGAGAAGACTGAGATGGGAGGACTGCTTGAGCCCAGGAAATCAAGGCTGCAGTGAGCTGTGATTGCATCACTGCACTCCGACCTTGATAACAGAACAAGACCCTATCTTAAAAAAAAAAAAAAAAAAAAAGTTTGTCGCCGGGCGCGGTGGCTCAAGCCTGTAATCCCAGCACTTTGGGAGGCCGAGATGGGCGGATCACGAGGTCAGGAGTTCGAGACCATCCTGCCTAACACGGTGAAACCCCGTCTCTACTAAAAACTACAAAAAACTAGCCGGGCGAGGTGGCGGCGCCTGTAGTCCCAGCTACCCGGGAGGCTGAGGCAGGAGAATGGCGTGAACCCGGGAGGCGGAGCTTGCAGTGAGCTGAGATCCGGCCACAGCACTCCAGCCTGGGTGACAGAGCGAGACTCCGTCTAAAAAAAAAAAAAAAAAAAAAGTTTGTCATTGTAATGTAAATTATTGGTAAACAACTTAGGAACTGCCCCTCTTATTTTCCTTTAAATGCCTACTTGTAGGCCCAGAATGGTGGCTGACGCCTGTAACCCCAGCACTTTGGGAGGTCAAGGTGGACGGATCACTTGAGGTCAGGAGTTTGAGACCAGCCTGGCCAACATGGTGAAACCCCATCTCTACCTGAAAATACAAAAATTAGCTAGGCGTGGTTGCACGTTTCTGTAATCCCAGGTACCAGTTGGGATTACAGGAGGCTGAGGCAGGAGAATCACTTGAACCTGGGAGGCGGAGATTGCAGTGAGCCGAGATGGCACCACCGCACTCCAGCCTAGGCAACAGAATTGAGACTCCGTCTCAAAACTAAAAAAAAAAAAAAAAAAAAAAAAAAAAACAGAAAAAAAGTGCCTATTTGTAACAGTTGCTAATCAGAGTGAATGTTCAGGGCAGCGTGAATCTGTGCTTCCAGGTTGCAGCCCTCAAACTGGACCTAAATAACCTTTCTACTTATACTGATTTTGCTTTTTTTCCTTTACGTTGACAGCACAAAGGTTTATTCTCATTGCACTCTGTGGACTGCACCAGATCCCTGCTTCTCCCATTTGACATGTTCACTTTCTCTTATATCCCAAGAGGACTGACAAGGATGGCGTTTAGTTCTCACTTTCCTTTCTCCTTTGGGGCACTGAGCTGTAAGCTCCTTCTATTCTCTGAATGAAATATTATGAAGATGCAACCGAACAAATTTTTCTTTTTTTTGAGACAGAGTCTTGCTCTGTTGCCCAGGCTGGAGGGCAGTGGCATGATCTTGGCTTACTGCAACCTCCACCTCCTGGGTTCATGCAATTCTCATACCGAAGCCTCCAAAGTAGCTAGGACTACAGGCACACACCACCATACCAGGATAATTTTTTGTATTTTTTGGTAGAGATGGTGTTTCACCATGCTGCCCAGGCTGGTCTCAAACTCCTGGCCTCAAGTGATCTGCCCCCCTTGGCCTCCTAAACTACTGGGATTACAGGCATAAGCCACTGTGCCCAGCCACAAACAAAAATTTTAATAACACAGAGAAAAAGGGAGACAGAAGGGTACATCATTCTTTTGCACCTGCGCTTTATAACTTAGGTTATTTAATGGGGATGGAACATCTTGAGCCAGCAGTGCTGTGCTCTTCTGGTGGCAGCTTGTGGAGTCTGTCTGCCCCCACGATAAGGAAGTAAATGGCCAAGGAGTCCCCTCTCCTGCTCTGCAGGTTGTTTAAGACTCCCCTGACTCCACATGCCTTGGTCACATGTATCAGCCAAAGTCCCTGTAGGAAGTGGACAACATGTTTAAATTTGGATGAATGGGCTGGGTGCAGTGGCTCACGTCTGTAATTCCAGCACTTTGGGAGGCCGAGGTGGGTGGATTACGAGGTCAAGAGATCGAGACCGTCCTGGCCAACATGGTAAAACCCCATCTCTATCAAAAATACAAAAATTAGCTGGGGGTGGTGGCGCATGCCTATAGTCCCAGCTACTCTGGAGGCTGAGGCAGGAGAATCACTTGAACCTGGAAGGCAGAGGTTGCAGTGAGCCGAGATTGCACCACTGCACTCCAGCCTAGTGACATAGTGAGACTCTGTCTCAAAATAATAATAGTAATAATAATTTGAATGAATGGAAGAAAACCTGATAAAGGGACTAGCTACAAAGGTGTGAGTCAGGTGTAGGGAAAACAGAAGTGTGGTGCCTGTGACTAGTGATGCCAGCAGTTGATGCAGCATTTTTTTGGTGCTGCTTTGCCAGCCAGAGATCTCCACGGCTAGCAGCAACCCTACCTGGGTGGGAGACACACTGCCCACTCAGCTTTGCAGGTTGCACTTGGCTTGCACCCCAGCCTGGATCCCGCACTCACTGTGGGATCCATGCTTAGCCTGCAGCTGGGCTAGGCATCCCATGACCTGCTTCTGCCTTGGGTATCAGTGTTTGGACAAAGGGAACACAGTGGCACCCAAAAGCTTTGGTGATGCCAGCAACGGCAGAACCCCAAAGAGGCGGTTACAGCAGGTTACTGCTCTGGCTTAGGGAAACCCCAAGGTCTGGCACTCCAGAAGGGTCATGGCTCTTCTCTCCTTCCTACCACCTGCAGCCCAGCACATGAGAGTGGGGACAGAGCATGTCTGAGCCCATTTGTGTTATAGCTCGTTCAGTCCCACTGACCCACGCTGGCCTGCAACTCCTGGGTTGACCCAGCACTGCTTCTGTTTCCCATTATGTGAGGTGGCCCCCTGGCGTCAGCAGAGGGCAGAGAGCTACAGTGTTACGGCCCTTTTTGTACTTGCATTTGTGGGTCCCGGGTTCTTGTCCTGCACCCAAGAAGAATGAGGTTATGCTGACAACTGGAGGGTGAATAAGATGGAGAAGAATTTTATTGAGCAATGACACAGCTTTCAGCAGAGAGGGGACCCAAAGTGGGCAGCCCCTACCCAAAAGTGGGTAGTCCCCCACCCAAAGGCAAGTAGTCCTAAAGTGTGGCTGAGTCTGGGATTTTTATGGGCTCAGAATTGGGGGTGTGTGCTGATTGGTTTGTGAGTATGCAAAAAAGGCTAAAAAAAGGCACCACTCAAAGAGGGGCATGACAGTGTAAAAAACCAATTAGGGAAGAGTAAGTATGTATAAAATGGGTGAAGGGTGGGGATCAATGAGGGAAAGTGCACCAAATGGGAAGAGAGGTTCTCAATCCAGTTCATGGATTTATCAGAGACTTGTAGGTTGGTTTTCAGGCTTTAAACTCTCTTTGGCTTGAAGGCTGGGTTTCACCAGGTACTTGCCCCTATCTACCTAAGAATTTGTCACTCTCCTGCCACTATCACTGTTACCATCCCCATAGCTAAGGGCATGCAGTGAACAGTTATGTGAGTCATATAGAGAGGGAGCCTTGCTGGGTCAAGACCCAGCCAGCTCAAGGTGACCTGGGGAGGAAACTGGGGAGATAGATATCCCCACCTTAATCTCATTCCTCCCTCCACTCCCCTCTCAGTTCTTCCCTTTGACTGAACAGCACTGGAAGGCAGAGGGCATGGAAGTCTTTAATCAGGCCCATGGAGGTCAGTGTCCAAGAACTGCAGAGAGTAGCAGGGTAGGGTGGAGAGTGGATCTGCAGGGGAAGATAGAAGACATTAGGCCCAATTTCTCTCTCCTGGAAAACTGCAGTCCCCTCCCCTGTGCTCTTTCTGACTCCAAAGCTGACTCCCTCTTCCCAAACCATCTTCTACTCAGGCACCAGAGTGATCTTTCTGAAAAACAGATCAGATCAAATCACAGTCTCTTTAAAAACAGCATTCCACCACCTGTTTTTGGATGAAGACTCCTTAGCCTATCAAAAGGCTCTTTCCCACATGGGCCCTGCTAACCTTTGGAGAGGCATGTGCTTCCTAGAGGCAGGCACTGGGCCCAGCACCAAGGGGTGGATAAAGATCATCCCAAACTAGTCATGGTGGTTCGATTCCCTCAATTATGACTCAGGCATGGGCAGATAACACACTCCTGGCGAACGGAACACAAGGGGAAGCCTGCTGGGGGCTTCTGAGAAAGGTTTCCTTGTTGGTAGAAAAAGACGCTATTTCTTCTTCATTTGGAAGTTATCATGCATGGAATTGAAGGAGATATCTTACAACCATGAGGACAGCTAAGACATGTGGTGGTGGACAGAGCAAAGACATGAAGAGAACCTGGGTCCTTAATGGTATCTCCGAGTTGCTGACTTAACCAATCTGGACACCATCTACCTCTCCTCGTCTTACGAGATCTACTAAACTGTCTTTACTGTTTAATCTAGTTCAGTTGAAAAATCCTAATTTAATCAATATGTCAGGCACTGTCAATTTTTGTGCCTTTGGATAGACTGATGTCCTTTGATTAGAGTGCCTTTATTGTGCTTAATGCATGAACTATGCATCCATCAGAATCCCCCTCCATTATCATCTTTCCTGTAGAACCCTCTTTTCTGCCTTTGGGGGTTCAGTTTGTAACTCTTTTGTGTGCCTGTGACATAGAAATTGGCTTTGTCTAGTTTTCTTTTTTCCCTTTTTCCTACTTCAAGGGAGTAACCAAGTCATTGCATTCTGAAGGCTTGGGTTTATCTTGTCCCAAGGACAATTAACTGGCTTAAAAAAAGGTTTTATGAAGGAACTTTTTGAACATCATATTTAAAAGTAAAGAGAATAATAAAATGTGCCTGGAATTGGTTCCTTCCGGTGGGTTCTTGGTCTTGCTGACTTCAGGAATGAAGTCGCGGATCCTCACGGTGAGAGTTACAGTTCTTAAAGATGGTGTGTCTGCAGTTTTTTTCCTTCAGACGTTCAAATGTGTCCAGAGTTTCTTCCTCCCAGTGGGTTCATGGTCTCCCTGACTTGAGGAGTGAAGCCGCAGACCTTCGCAACGAGTGTTACAGCTCTTCAAGTTGGTGCATCCGGAGTTGTCCTTTCCTCCTGGTGGGTTCATGATCTCGCTGGCTTCAGGAACGAAGCTGCAGACCTTTGTCGTGAGTGTTACAGCTCATAAAGGTAGCACAGACCCAAAGCAAGCAGCAGCAAGATTTATTGTGAACAGCAAAACAACATATCCTCCACATGGTGGAAGTCGAACTGAGCAGGTTGCCAGCTGGCTCGGGTGGCCAGCTTTTATTCCCTTATTTGGCTCCGCCCATGTCCTGCTTATTGGTCCATTTTACAGAGCACTGATTGGTCCATTTTACAGAGTGCTGATTGGTCCGTTTTTACAGAGTGCTGATTGGTGTGTTTACAAACCTTTAGCTACACACAGAGTGCCCATTAGTATGTTTACAATCCTTTAGCTAGACAGAAAAGTTCTCCGAGTCCTCACCCCACCCAGAAGCCCAGCTGGTTTCACCTCTCAAGATGACTCATATGGATCCATCACCCAGCCTTAATAATGATCAATATTTTGTCAGTCTTATTTCCTTTATCCCCACACTTAAAAAAAAAAAAAAAAACTAGAGTATTTTAAAGCATGTCTTTGGCATCATATAATTTCTCCCATTAATACTTCAGAATACATTTTTAAATAGTAAGTTGAAGTTAAAAACAAACCTTGATGATTGGAGCTTTTGCTTTTTAAAGCTTAATTTAATGGTTTATTAACTTATTTAACAAATATTTACAAGCTCCCCCCGGCGCCAGGCCCTTTCTTGGCTCTGCTGGTGTTGTGACAAACAAGGAAGAGAAAACCCCCATTTTCGTGGAGCTAGACAAGAAAACACACTATGAACAAGATAATTTCAGAGAGTGATCAACAAAATGAGGAAATAAGACAGGGTCATGTGTCCATGACTGGGGCAGGGAGGATATTTGTCTTTCTGTACCTGGCTTATTTCACTTAGCATAATGTCCTCCGGTGACTTGCTGCTTCTGTGCCGAAAAGTACCTGCCTCCAAGGACCATGGGAAGGAAGAAATGGTTAAACAGATCTGGAGCACTGGTTACAGACCCGGGCACCTAGTTAGAGCACAACACATGTGGAAAGGAAAAAGCAAAACCTTTCTGAGGAGGCAACTTTTGAGCTGAAACCTGAACGAGGAGAAGAAATAGCTCCTTGAAGATCTGCAAAGAGCCTTGGAATGTTGAAAAAGCAGGAGAAAAGGTCCTGAGGCAGAGCTGAGGAGACCAGAATGAGAAGAACCAAGCCATGTTTTTTTTTTTTCCTTTTTTCCACATGTTCTAACAAGCCACAGTTTTTTTTTTTTTTCTTTTTTTTCTTTTTTCTTTTTCTTTTTTTTTTTTTTGAGGAAGGGTCTCATTCAGTTGCCTAAGCTGGAGTACAGTGGCACGATCTCGGCACAATGCAACCTCTGCCTTCTGGGCTCAAGCGATTCTCCTGCTTAGTCTCCTGGGTAGCTGGGATTACAGGCACATGCCACCACACCCAGCTAATTTTTTGTAGTTTTAGTAGAGATGGGGTTTCACTATGTTGACCAGGCTGGTCTTGAACTCCTGGTCTCAAGTGATCTGCTTGCCTCAGTCTCCCAAAGCGCTGGGATTGCAAGCATGAGCCACAGCGCCCGGCCCTAGCCATGGTTTTATATGACTGAAAATCAACACGGTCTTAAAGGTGACTGAAGTTAATTATTGTGAATTGTCTGTCTCAGTGTTTTGTTCATAGAGTTGTGATCCGCCCATCTCGGCCTCCCAAAGTGCTGGGATTACAGGCTTGAGCCACCACGCCCGGCCAGAGTTGTGATTTTCAAAGATTAAAATGATACATCATTTATAAATAATTGAGTATTCTATTAAATTTATTTTTCTTGCTATCCTGTCAGAAACATTATTATGTTAAGTCAAGTTATTCACCTAATTTGTGTCCTATTGACAGTAATGATCATAAAGTCAAAAATTACATTTAAATTACATAAAATGTGAATCTATTTTCATTAAGTGTAATTAAAGTAAATGTGAAATATTACAATTTAAAAGTTGTTTATTTGGTTTCCCAAAAGTTATTTCTCTTCTAAAATATGCGAAATTGTCTGGGCTACAAAAATAACTTAAAATATGCAAAATTATTAAAATTAAAAGGCAAGTAGAATTATAATAAATGAACGTTAAATTTCAAAATTAAAGTTTTAAAAAATCTGAATTTATTTTTTGAAAGTTTAATTAAATATGATTAGTGCTTTTTCTTTCTTCTTTTGAGACAGGGTCTTGCTCTGTTACCCAGGCTGGAGTGCAGTGGTATGAACACAGCTCACTGCAGCCTCAAACTCCTGGGCTCAAGAGATCCTCTTGCCTCAGCCTCCCAAGTAGCTGAGACCACAGGTGCATGCCACCACATTCAGATGATTTTTAAATTTTTTGTAGAGATAGGGTCTCTCTGTGTTGCCCAGGCTGGTCTCAAACTCCTGGCTTCAAGTGATCCTCCTGCCTTGGCCTCCCAAAGAGCTGGGATTACAGGCATGAGTTACTGCACCTGGCTTTCCTTTATCTTTTTTTAGAGAAGGGAATCTCACTATATTGCTCAGTCTGGAGTGCAGTGGCTATTTAGAGGCATAATCATAGCACACTGTTGCCTCTAATTCCTGGCTTCAGGGGATCCTCTTGCCTCAGCCTCCTGTGAGTAGCTGGGACTATAGGCATGCACCACTGCACCCAGCTAAATATTTTTAGAAACCTAAAACCATTTGCAGTTCTGCTTGCAATGCCAGTGCCCATCTAGCTGCCAATGTAAATAACCGGTATCACGTTTCACTCACATTATATCTAGACAAACTGGTATGCAAAGTTAAGAGTAATAACCTTCTCAATATTGCAAAATATTCCTCAGTTACCATGTGTAATGCTTGCGAGTATAGAACTAATTTGTGAGTACTTCTAGAACCACAAATTGGAATACAGAGAGTAGTGAGAATTGTACATCTGACACAATGGGGGACAATGCTTCATTGTGCAAGAGTCTACTGGAAGAACAGAAAACCAAATACCACATGTTCTCAGTTATAAGTGGGAGCTAACATTGAGCACACATGGTCACAAAGAAGAGAACAATAGGTTGGGCGTGGTGGCTCACACCTGTAATCCCAGCATTTTGGGAGACGGAGGTGGGTGGATCACCTGAGGTCAGGAGTTCAAGACCAGCCTGGCCAACATGGTGAAAACCCTGTCTCTACTAAAAATGCAAAAAAAATTAGCCAGATGTGGTGGCCTGCGCCTGTAGTCCCAGCTATTCTCGGGAGGCTGAGGCAGGAGAATTGCTGAAACCCAGGATGTGGAGGTTGCACTCCAGCCTGAGTGACAGAGTGAGACTCTGTCTCAAAATAAATAAATAAATAAATAAATAAATAAATAAATAAATAAGAGAACAATAGATATTGGGGCCTATTTAAGGGTGGAGGGTGGGAGGAGGGTGAGCATTGAAAAATTACCTGTGGATATTATCATGCTGATTACCTGGGTGACAAAATTACCTGTGACATGCAGTTTACTTGTGTAACAAATGTGCACTTGTACCCCTTGAACCTAAAAATAAAAGTTGGAAAGAAAAAAATCTATTGCATGCATTCTTTCTGAAGAGATGGATTTGGCAAATTTTTTAATTCATATGTCTTTTCTCTTATCCAAGTGATTCCACCACTCAAATCCTCCCCATACCCTAAAACAGTGTCTGTCTCGAATGTAAGCAATGGCACAACCAACTGAAAGGCATTTGAATGCAGTCATCTTTTCTTTTTCTTTTTTTCTTTTCTTTTTTTTTTTTTTTTTTGTTTTTTAGAGACAGGGTCTCACTCTGTGGCCCAGTCTGGAGTGCAGTGGCACAATCATGGCTTGCTGGAGCATCAACCTCCTGGACTCAAGCAAGCCCCCCACCTCGGCCCACCTTGTAGCTGGGACTACATGCGTGCACCAGCACGCTTGGATAGTTTTTGTATTTTCGTAGAGATGGGGTTTTGCCATGTTGCCCAGGCTGGTCTCAAACTCCTGGGCTCAAGTCATCTGCCTGCCTCGGCCTCCCAAAGTACCGGGATTACAGGTGTGAGCCACCGTGCCCAACCTTGTCTTTAGAGATGTAGATAAGCATTTCCCTGGGGCCTGAATGGGATTGGTCCTGAGAGTGGATATTTAGGGTTATGGGTTGAATGGTGCCAGTGCTGAGCACCAGATCACAAATGACAGAAGTGGCTTTACATAAATTTCACATATGCGTTTGTGAGATGTGGAGCCCTCTAGAGTAGGAGCCAAGAGCAAGGGTCCCTCTCTCCTTGTTCTAAGGAGATACTGCCATCTAGGAGTACCAGGCAAAGGCTGGAAGGAAGGAAGGCAGTCCAGAGTCTAGCGCAGGGAGCAGTGACTAGTCCACAGCCTCATATCTGGGGTTGGCCGTATGTAGCAGGAAGGCCGTATGTAGCAGAAGTCGCTGCTCCTGGGAAACCCTCAAAGACCAGCAGGCGCCACTGAGACATGTTTTCCTTATGAGTTCTAATCCTACCATTGGGAGATTTCAACACACTAAACACACACATTTCAACATGATTTGGGAGCAACAGAATGCTGGCGTTGTCAATGGTTTGTTAATCAATCGACTAGTTAAGCAAGCACGTATGTGGTGCCACTATGAGCCTGGCATAGTGCGCATAATGCACTATGTGCACTATGCTGGGCCTGGAAGGGAGCATTGCACAAGGTTAGGGAGTTCCTTGTTCACAGTCTTGCAGGCAAGGCAGACAACAAATTCAGTGGGTAGACTTCCCAGGAAGAGCAGTTTGAGTCATATAGGAATGGATGGTTCTTCTGAAATCTCATCCACAGCAAATGTGGAATAGGAGGCTGAGTTCCCCAGTGGATATCTCTCTCAGGACAGCTTCCTGAATCAGGGAGGGAATTAGCTCTCCAGCCAGACTGATTTATGTTCTCAAGTTAATATTGCTAAATGGCATCCCCAGAGACAGTCTGCCGGAATTTCATTTGTATTGCTAATCAAGGGACTGTCTGGTGTACTACTTAATAACAAGCTCCACTCTGATAATTTCTGATCTCAAGATGGATGTTTTAGGCCCAGTTGATGCCCAGAAAATTACTTTCCTGATCCTCAAGTCTGATCCTTACAAATAACTGGGATGAGGAGAATGGAGGCAGAATGGCTCAAAGAAAAGAGCAGGGACTTTAGAGTCAGGCAGATCTGGAAGTGCTGGGCTTCTAGGCTGTGTGACCTTGAGCAAGCCATTTCTATTCTCTGAGCTTCAGTTTCTTCATCTGTAAAATGGGGACATTGGTATCTGTATCAGGCCATTCTTGCATTGCTATAAATACCTGAGACTGGGTAATCTATAAAGAAAAGAGGTTTACTTGGCTCACAGTTCTGCAGGCTTTATAGGAAGCAAGGTGCTGGTACCCGCTTAGCTTTTAGGGAAGCCTCAGGAAGTTTACAGTCATGGAGAAGGCAAAGGGGGAGCAGGCATGTTGCATAGTAAAAGCAGGAGAGAGAGAGAGAGTGAACGAATGTTGGTGGGAGGGGGGCGGCGGTGGGTGCCACACACTTTTAAATGACCAGATCTTTATCTGGTCACTATCATGAAGACAGCATCAACCCATGACACATGTGCCTCCATGATCCAAACACCTCCCACCAGGCCCCCACCTCCAGGATTGAGGATTACAATTCCACATGAGATTTGGGTAGGGACAAATATCCAAACTAAATCAGCATCTATTTCACTGGGTCAGTGAAAGGACTAAAAGCAACAATGCATTGTAAAGACCCAACATGAGGCAGGCAAAAACAAATGTTTCGGCCCAGTGCAGTGGCTCACGCTTGTCATCCCAGCACTTTGAGAGGCCGAGGCAGGCAGATTATCTGAGGTTAGGAGTTTGAGACCAGCCTGGCCATTATGGTGAAACCCTATTTCTACTAAAAACACAAAAATTAGCCGGGCGTAGTGGCAGGTGCCTGTAATTCCAGCTAGTCGGAAGGCTGAGGCAGGAGAATCGCTTGAACCCAGGAGGCGGAGGTTGCAGTGAGCTGAGATCACGCCACTGCACTCCAGCCTGGGCAACAGAATAAGACTGCGTCTCAAATCAAATCAAAACAAAACAAAACAAAAAAACGCACCCCACCCCCCCACCAACACACACACAAATGTTTATTCTGTTCTTTCCTTCTCACACAAAATGACAAAACAGGCTTCCTAAATAGGTTGGGTTTCTTGCTAGAGGTGATGCCTGGGACGTTAGTTAGAAAGGCAGGGATTCTTGAGACATATTTGTTAAAAATAAATGAGTCCTGTTTCGTTTTAATTACAAAGATTAAAAAAAATACTGGCTGGGTACAGTGGCTCACTCCTGCAATACCAGTGCTTTGAAAGGTTGAGGTGGGAGGATCGCTTGAGGCCAGAAGTTACAGACCAGCCTGGGCAACATAGCAAGACCTTGTCTCTACAAAATAAATAAACAAAATTAGCAGGGTGTGGTAGGGTGCGCCTGTAGTCCCTGCGACTAAGGATGCTGAGGTGGGATGATCACTTGAGCCCAGGAGTCGAAGTCAGCAGTGAGTTATAATGGCCCACTGTACTTCAGTCTGGGTGAGACCCTGTTTCTAAGAAAAGAAAAAAAAAAAAATCTAATACTGAATTTCAGTCAGTATGGCAGACTGAATTGGTAACAAAATATCTTTTCTCTAGGTTTGCACTCACAAAAATATTTGGAAATGTTACAAATGTTACCTACAAAGTCATTTCCAATTCCTACCTGTCCTTTCTTTACACTGGGAGGGCTCACCCCCACTATAGAGATGAGAAAATGCCCGTACTCAACTTTCCCAGCACCTCTTGGGATCCCATCTGGATGGGATGTAGGCAGGTTCCCCAGTTCTGGCCAATAAGACCTAAGGGAAAGTTTGCAAAGGGTCTTCTGGGAAAGGTTTCCCTCCCTAATAAAAGAGATACATGGGAATAAATTTCCCCCTCCTCTTCCCTCAGATTGGCCATATCTGCCACAGCCATCTTGTGACCACAATGAAGAATATTGCAGGTAGACTGCAGAGTGAAAGATGGAAAGTTCTTGGGTCCTTGATGTCATGATTGAGTCACAAATTTAACCTGAGAATCCTAAATCTTTGCTATACATGCAGATACAAGGAGAGTCAGAATCCATTACCCCACATTAAGATAAGCATCCCAAGTGTAGAAATAATCTTAAAAGAAATTCTAGAATTGGTGATACCCATCAGGTCCTGATAGATAAAATGTGACATATCTCTGCAGAATATTTCTATAATCCAGGACACATAGATCCCTATGGGAAGGCGGCTTTGCTGAAGATAATCTTATGGTCAAAATTATTAAGTACACATGGAAAGGAATCATTATTGGGGACATTCTACAAATGTCACAGATTAGTACATTTTTATCCCAACAACTAGACATTTAAAATCTGAAAAAGGCTTTAGAAATATGTTTAGAATGTTCAAAGAGCTAAAAGAGGTCAGGCGTGGTGACTCACACCCATAATCCCAGCACTTTGGGAGGCTGAGGCAGGTGGATCACTTAAGGTCAGGAGTTTGAGACCAGCCTAGCCAACATGGTGAAATCCTGTCTCTACTAAAAATACAAAGAATTAGCTGGGCATGGTGGCGGGCGCCTGTAGTCCCAGCTACTCAGGAGGCTGAGGTAGGAAAATCGCTTGAATCTGGGAGGCGGAGGTTGCAGTGAGCCAAGATCACGCCACTGCTGGGTGACACCACTGCCTGGGTGACACAGCAAGATTCCGTCTCAAAAAAAAAAAAAAAAAAATTAAATTAAATAAAATGCTAAAGAAGGAATACAAACCATAGGCTAAAACAGAATGACATGAAATGAAAACAGGTGGTAGAGACAACCAAATACAGTTAACCCATGAACAGTGCAGGGGTTGGGGCACTGACTTAGCAACGCAATTGAAAATCTGCCTATAACTTTTTTTTTTTTTTTAAGAGACAGGGTCTCACTCTGTCACCCAGGCTGGAGTGTAGTGACATCATCATAGTTCACTGCAGCCTCGAGCTCCTGAGCTCAAGAGACCCTCCTGCCCCAGCCTCCTGAGTAGCTAGGACTACAGGTGCATGCCACCATGCCTAGCTAATTATTTTTAAAAGTCTTTTGTAGAGATGGGGGTCTCACTATGTTGCCCAAGCTGGTCTTAAACTTCTGGCCTCAAGCGAATCTCCTGTCTCAGCTTTCAGAAGCACTGGGATTATAGGCATGAGCCACTGTGCCCAGGCTGTTATGCTTATTATGTACTGTATTCTTACAATAAAGTAAGCTACAGAAGAGAAAATGTTATTGAGACAATCATAAGGAAGAGAAAGTATACTTACTATTCGTTAAGTGGAAGTGGATCATTGATATGGTTTGGCTGTGTTCCCACCCAAATCTCATCTTGAATTGTAACTCCCATAATTCCCATGTGTTGTGGGAGGGACCTGGTGGGAGATAATTGAATCATGGGAGTGGTTTCCCCCTGTTCTCATGGTAGTGAATAAGTCTCACAATATTTGATGGTTTTATAAGGGGAAATCCCTTTAGCTTGGCTCTCATTCTCTCTTGTCTGTTGCCATGTAAGACATGCCTTTCACCTTCTGCCATGATTATGAGGCCTCCCTAGCCATGTGGAACTGTGAGTCTATTAAACCTCCTTCCCTTCCCTTCCCTTCCCTTCCCTTCCCTTCCCTTCCCTTCCCTTCCCTTCCCTTCCCTTCCCTTCCCTTCCCTTCCCTTCCCTTCCCTTCCCTTCCCTTTCCTTCCCTTCCCTTCCCTTCTCCTCCCCTCCCCTCCCCTCCCCTCCCTTCCCTTCCCTTCCCTTCCCTTCCCTTTCCTTTCCTTTCCTTTCCTTTACTTTTTGAGATAGAGTCTAGCTCTGTCACCCAGGCTGGAGTGCAGTGGCATGATTTCAGCTCACTGCAACCTCCGCCTCCCAGGTTCAAGCAATTCTCCTGCCTCAGCCTCCCAAGTAGCTGGGATTACAGGCACCAACCACCATGCCCAGCTACTTTTTTTTTTTCGTATTTTTAGTAGAGACGGGGTTTCACTGTGTTGGCTAGGCTGGTCTCAAACTCCTGACCTCATGATCCGCCCACCTCGGCCTCCTGAAGTGCTGGGATTACAAGTGTGAGCCACCACACCCAGGGTTTTTTTTTTTTTTTTTTTTTTTTTAAGACATAGTCTCACTCTGTCACCCAGGCTGGAGTGCAATGGCATGGTCTTGGCTCACTGCAACCTCCGCCTCCTGGGTTCAAGTGATTCTCCCACCTCAGCCTCCCAAGTAGCTGGGACTACAGGTGCATGCCACCACACCCTGCTAATTTTTGTAGTTTTGGTAGAGACAGGGTTTCACTATATTGGCCAGACTGGTCTCGAATTCCTGACCTCATAATCTGCCTGCCTTGGCCTCCCAAAGTGCTGGAATTACAGTCGTGAACCACTGTGCCCGGCCTAAACCCCTTTTTCTTTATAAATTATCCCAGTCCTGGCCAGGCACAGTGGCTCACACCTGTAATCCCAGCACTTTGGGAGGCTGAGGAGGGTGGATCATGAGGTCAGGAGTTCAAGACCAGCCTGACCAAGATGGTGAAACTCCAACTCTACTAAAAATACAAAAATTAGCCGAGTGTGGAGGCGGGTGCCTGTAATCCCAGCTACTCAGGAGGTTGAGGCAGAGAATTGCTTGAACCCCAGAGGCAGAAGTTGCAATGAGCCGAGATCATGCCACTGCACTCCAGCCTGGGCGACAGAGTGATACTCTATCTCTAAATAAATAAATAAATAACTCAGTCCTGGCTATGTCTTTATCAGCAGTATGAAAACAGACTACTGCAATCATCATAAAGATCTTCATCCTTGTTTTTTTTGTTGTTGGTTTTTTTTTTTTTTTTTTTTTTTGAGATGGAGTCTTGCTCTGTCCCCCAGGCTGGAGTGCAGTGGCAAAATCTTGGCTCACTGCAACCTCCGCCTCCCAGGTTCATGCCATTCTCCTGCCTCAGCCTCCTGAGTAGTTGGGACTACAGGCACCCGCCACCACGCCCAGCTGATTTTTTGTATTTTTAGTAGAGACTGGGTTTCACCGTGTTAGCCAGGATGGTCTCGATCTCCTGACCTCATGATTCGCCCACCTTAGCCTCCCAAAGTGCTGAGATTACAGGCATGAGCCACCGCACCCAGCCTCATCCTTGTTGTTTTTTTATTGAGAAGGCTGAGGAGGAGGAGGAGGAAGAAGAGGGATTGGTCTTGCTGTCTCAGAAGTGGCAGAGGCAGAAGAAAATCCACATATAAGTGGACTCACATAGTTCAAATTTGCCTTGTTCAAAGGTCAACTGTAGAAATTCTAGAAGTGAAAAAATGTAATCACTGAAGTAAAAGTTCATTGACCTGGGCATTATGTTGCACATCCGTAGTCCCAGCCATTCGGTAGGCTGATGGAGGAGGATCACTGGAGCCCAGGAGTTTGAGGCAACAGTGTGTTATGATTGTGTCTGTGAATAGCCACTGCACTCCAGCCTGTGCAACATAGTGAGACCCTGTCTTTTTGTTTTGTTGTTTTGCTTGTTTGTTTGTTTGTTTGTTTTTGAGACTGAGTCTTGCTCTGTCGCCCAGGCTGGAATGCAGTGGCCGGATCTGAGCTCACTGCAAGCTCCGCCTCCCGGGTTTACACCATTCTCCTGCCTCAGCCTCCTGAGTAGCTGGGACTACAGGCGCCCGCCACCTTGCCCGGCTAGTTTTTTGTATTTTTAGTAGAGACGGGGTTTCACCATGTTAGCCAGGATGGTCTCCATTTCCTGACCTCGTGATCTGCCCGTCTCGGCCTCCCAAAGTGCTGGGATTACAGGCTTGAGCCACCGCGCCCGGCCGACCCTGTCTTTAAAATAAAATAAATAAATAAAATAATCAACATGGCCGGGCATGGTGGTACATGCCTGTAATCCCAGCACTTTGGGAGGCTGAGGCGGGTGAATCACCTGAGGTCAGGGGTTTGAGACTAGCCTTGCTGACATGTTGAAACCCCGTCTCTACTAAAGTACAAAAATTAGTCGGGCATGGTAGCACATGCCTGTAATTCCAGCTACTCAGGAGGCTGAGGCAGGAGAATGGCTTGACTCTGGGAGGGGGAGGTTGTAGTGAGCTGAGATTGCACCATTGCACTGCAGCCTGGGTGACAGAGCAAAATTCCTGTCTCAAAAAAAAAAAAAAAAAAAAAAAAGTCAACAGAACAATGAAAACAAAAGTTCATTGAATGAGTTAATATGGACTAAATGTAGCTGAAGAAGGCCAGGCATGGTGGCTCATGATGCCCGTAATCCCAGCACTTTGGGAGGCTGAGGCAGGAGAATCACTTGCGCCCATGATTTTGAGACCAGCCTGGGCCACAGAGTGAGATCCCATCTCTATTTTTATTTTATTTTATTTATTTACTTATTTAAGATAGTGTCTCACTCTGCTGCCCAGGCTGGAGTGCAGTGGCACGATCTTGGCTCACTGCAATCTCTGCCTCCCAGGTTCAAGTGATTCTCCTGCCTTAGTCTCCCAAGTAGCTGGGATTACAGGCATACACCACCACATCTGGCTAATTTTTTTTTCTTTTCATTTTTGAGATGGAATTTCGCTCCTGTTGCCCAGGCTGGAATGCAATGGCATGATATCGGCTCACCGCAACCTCCACCTCCCAGGTTCAACCGATTCTCCTGTCTCAGGCTGCCAAGTAGCTGGGATTACAGGCATGTGCCACCACAGCCAGCTAATTTTGTATTTTCAGTAGAGATGGGGTTTCTCCATTTTGGTCAGGCTGGTCTTGAACTCCTGACCTTAGGTGATCCACCTGCCTCAGTCTCCCAAAGCACTGGGATTACAGACGTGAGCCACCGTGCTCAGCACTTTTTTTTTGTATTTGTAGTAGAGACAGGGTCTCATCATGTTGGCCAGCCTGGTCTTGAACTCCTGACCTCAGGGGATCTGCCTGTCTCGGCCTCCCAAAATGCTGAGATTACCGGCATGAGCCACCACTCCTAAAACGCTGAGATTACCGGCATGAGCCACCACTCCTGGCGCCATCTCTATATTTAAAAATAAATTTTAGACCAGGCGCGGTGTCTCATGCATGTAATCCCCAGCACTTTGGGAGGCTGAGGTGGGTGGATCACGAGGTCAGGAGACTGAGACCATCCTGGCTAACACAGTGAAACTCTGTCTCTACTAAAAATACAAAAAGTTAGCCAGGAGTGGTGGCAGCCGCCTGTAGTCCCAGCTACGCAGGAGGCTGAGGTAGGAGAATGGCGTGAACCCAGGAGGCGGAACTTGTGGTAAGCCGAGATCGCACCACTGCATTCCAGCCTGGGCGACAGAGCGAGACTCCGTCTCAAAAATAAATAAATAAATAGATAAATAAAATAAAATAAAATAAAATGAATTTTAAGAACTATAGGTAAAGAAAACAATAATGAATTTGAAGATGGGTCTGAACAAATTATCTGGAATGTAGCCTAGAGAAATATAGAACACAGTTAGCAGTTAGGAGATGTGGAGAACTGAATAAGAAGGTCCATTATGCATATAATAGGAGTCCTAGAAGGAAAGAATAGAAAGAATGAGGGAGGAGAAGAAGCCAAGAGGGTTAACTATTTGAAGGTCCTTGCTGAAAGACATACTTCAAAATTAAGAAAAAAGAAAATTTAAATCCAGGTGACAAGAGTAGAATATGAGAATTAAAAAAATAATAAATATTTTGGAAATCTAGTCAGGTGTGGTGGCTCATGTCTGTAATACCAGCACTTTGGGAAGCCATGGCAGGAGGATTGCTTGAGCCCAGGAATTTGAGACCAGCCTGGCCAACATAACAAGACCCCATCCCTGAAAAAAATACATTTTAACTTCTAGAATTCAGCCCTGGCAACATAGTGAGACCCTGTCACTACTAAGAATAATAATAATAATAAAAATTAGCCAGGCAGGCTAATTTAGCCTGGCTAACACGGTGAAACTCCAGGCAGGCGTGGTGGTACACACCTGTAGTCCAAGCTACTCAGGAGGCTGAGGTGGGAGGATCACTTGGCCTTGGGATGTTGAAGCTTCAGTGAGCTTCAGTGAGCAGACACAAATGCCACATGTTGTATGACATAATTTATAAGAAATATCTAGAATAGGCAAATCCATAGAAACAGAAAGAAAATTTTTAAGTTGCTAATCCTGTGGGAAGAAAGAAATGAGGATTGGCTGTTTAATAGGTATGGGTTTTTTGAGAGGGTGGTGATGAAAATACTTGGGAACTAGATTTAGGTGGTGGTTGCACATTTTGTATGTGATTGAAATTGCCTGTGCAAAGATTATGACAGTGAGAGAAGCCTAGCATGGCTGACTCCATCTCATGTCTAGCCTCACAGGATTTGTGACTTCCCCAGTTGCTCCTATAGCTAACATCACTGTTATAGAACCTAAGATTGGTCTTTTGAGATGTTTTTCAGATTTTTGTATTCTGGCAACTGACTGACCCCATCCAGACCTGTGACTTATGACTTGACTGGTCCTATGGACCCACCCAGAGGCAGACTTAGCACACGAGGACTGTTTTCCACATCCCTATGATTTTATCCCCAACCAGTCAGCAGCACCCATTCCCTAGCCCCCTGCCTGCCAAATTATCCATAAAAATCCTAGCTTCTGAGTTCTCTGGAAGACTGATTTGAGTGATAACTTTAGTCCTTTTGCTCAGCTGTCTTGCATTAATTAAACTCTTTCTTTACTGCAATACCAGGGTCTCAGTGAATTGGTTTTGTCTGTGCAGCAGGCAGGAAGAAACCATTGGACAATTACATGCTGAATACCACTGAATTGTACACTTTAAATTGTTGATTTTATGTTATGTGAATATCATTTAAATTTTTTTTAAAAGATGAAGAACCAAAAAGGGGACACCTCTACACATCCTACAAACATTAAAAGGATAATAAGGGAATATTACCAAGAAACATATGGCTGTAAATTTGACAACTTAGATAAAGCAGACAAATTCCTTAAAAGACACAAACTGCCAAGCTCATTTAAGAAGAAATAACCTGAATTGTCCAATATCTGTAAAAGAAATTGGATTTCTTGTTTTTGAGATGGAGGTCTCACTCTGTGTCCCAGGCTTGAGCGCAGTGGCTTACTGCAGTCTCAACCTCCCTGGCCTGAGATGATCCTCCCACCTCAGCCTCCTGAGTAGCTGGGATTACAGGCATATACCACCATGCCTGGCTAATTCTTGTATTTTTTGTAGAGATGGGCTTTCCCCATGTTGCCCAGGCTGATCTTGAATTACTGGGCTCAGGTGATCCACCCGCCTCAGCCTCCCAAAGTGCTTGTATTACAGGAATCAGTTACTATGCCCAGCCAGAAATTGGATTTTTAGTTTTAAAAAATTCTAACAAAATAAGGCTGGGCACGGTGGCTCACTCCTGCAATCCCAGCACTTTGGGAGGCCAAGGTGGGCAGATCACAAGGTCAGGAGATTGAGACCATCCTGGCTAACACGGTGAAACTCCATTTCTACTAAAAATACAAAAAATTAGCTGGGCATGGTGGCAGGCGCCTGTAGTCCCAGCTACTTGGGAGGCTGAGGCAGGAGAATGGCATGAAACTGGGAGGCGGAGCTTGCAGTGAGCAGAGATGGCGCTGCTGCACTCCAGCCTGGGGGACAGAGCGAGAAACCATCTCAAAAAAAAAAAAAAAAAAAAAAAATTCTAACAAAATAAACTGCAGAGCTAGATAGCTTCACTGCTAAATTGGTTCAGATATTTATTTATTTCCTTTTACTATTTTTTTTTTGCACCATAAAAAACAAAAACCAACAACCAGTCACATACTTCTTTTCTTCACATTCAAATGGGTTTTAGAAAATTATTGCCTTTTCCCCTGCAGAAATAACCCACAGACAAAAAAAAAAAAAAAAAAAAAAATTGTACTACATTGCAAAATCCACAAATCCCAGAAATGGGTAGCTTGAAGACAACCCTCAGGGCCAGGGAGGAAAACAAATGTCGTAAGAGACCAAGCATATAGGACAGTAAGTTAAGGAAACCATTGTGTTCAACACCACTGATCCAGAATACACAGCAGGTACCCCCTCCCTCCTGGCACCCACCACCACCACCTGAAAGGTATAATTTTTTTGTTTAGGATCTGAAAAACACTTTTCTCAAGGAGTTGCTTCATTTGAGAAAAGGTGTAAAGAGAAGAGAAGCGGTGTAATGAAACGTGTTCAAAAGTATGAATAAGAATCATGCCAGGCCAGATGCGGTGGCTTACGCCTGTAATCCCAGCACTTTGGGAGGCTAAGGTGGGCAGATCATCTGAGGTTGGGAGTTCGAAACCAGCCTGACCAACATGGAGAAAGCCCATCTCTACTAAAAATACAAAGTTAGCTGGGCTTGGTGGCGCATGCCTGTAGTTCCAACTACTCAGGAGGCTGAGGCAGGAGAATCGCTTGAACTCGGGAGGCAGAGGTTGCCGTGAGCCGAGATTGCGCCACTGCACTCCAGCCTGGGCGAGAAGAGCAAAACTCCATCTCAAAAAAAAAAAAAAGAATCACACCAAACTCCAAGGTCAGTGAAGAACCCATGGTGGAAAAGAAACCCAGGAAAGTCAACATCTTGCTACTTTAACCAACTGCCTCCATTGGATCCAAAAAAGAATCTTAAAAACATGTCAGGGAGGCCGGGCGCGGTGGCTCAAGCCTGTAATCCCAGCACTTTGGGAGGCCGAGACGGGCGGATCACGAGGTCAGGAGTTCGAGACCATCCTGGCTAACACGGTGAAACCCCGTCTCTACTAAAAAATACAAAAAACTAGCCGGGCGAGGTGGCGGGCGCCTGTAGTCCCAGCTACTCGGGAGGCTGAGGCAGGAGAATGGTGTAAACCCGGGAGGCGGAGCTTGCAGTGAGCTGAGATCCGGCCACTGCACTCCAGCCCGGGTGACAGAGCGAGACTCCGTCTCAAAAAAAAAAAAAAAAAAAAAAAAAAAACATATCAGGGTTTAAATCAGAGCATATATCGTGCCCCTACAAACCCTGCAGGGTTGCTTTCCTGGCTACATGGTGATCAGCTTATTCCCTGAAGCAACAGAGACAGACAGTGAGACTGCCGAAGTCCAGAAAAGAAGGTGGAAATTGTGCTTCCTTCCAAATAAATTGGCTTCCTAACTGCCTTTTCTCCTTGTCCAGCAACTTCTTTATCCTATGCTGCTGCAGGGTATTTATTGCCTTACTCTTGAAATGAAAAGGCGAACTTTGAGGTGCAAGGACTGGGCAGTCCTGAGAGGGCAGGGGGTCTGGATGCACAGTAGTCAGCACATGCTGTGCTCCCATAATGGCTTGGCCCTCCTTTGGTGTTTTGAGAAGCTACCCCGAGGTCAGCCTGAAGTTCATTTGCAAGCCTGGTGAGCACTCACTATCTCACTGGGGCAGCGTGACAGAGTGAGGTCTTCAGTATTGCACAGGGATGAAATGTCCACGAGTCTTAGAAACAAAAGTCACAGTTGCTCTTGGGGCCAGGCTGGTTCCTCCACCCCAATTTTAGCAGGATGTGGCTGTGGTCACAGGGATCCTGCTGAACTGAGACTTTCCGGTGGATGGGCACCAGTGCCAGCACCAGGGAAGGGAATGTGCAGTAGGCATCCTGCAGGTCTGGGCTCAGTATCTGCAAATGAACTTTAATGAAGAGCCTGCTGCCTCACTTGGCAAGAGGGAGGCTGGGGGTGGGCATGGAGGGCAGGATCTCAGATTCCTTCTGTAGGAACTGGTCCATGAAGCCAAAATTGGACCAGATCATGCTTCTCCTCTGCTTGATGTAATAGAGGGTCTCTCTCGTCTTCATGGGGTAAGACTTGCAACTAGTGGGTGAACAGGAGATTCCAGCCTCACAGTGGACCAGGACCTTGCCTCCTTTTCCCCTGACACAACGAAGTCTATTGCAAATATATGTGTGTGTGTGTGTGTGTGTGTATATATATAATTATTATTATTTTTTAATGGAGTTTTACTCTTGTTCCCTGGGCTGGAGTGCAGTGCCGCGATTGCGGTTCACTGCAATCTCTGCCTCCCGGGTTCAAGTGATTTTCGTGCCTCAGCCTCCCCATAGCTGGGATTATAGGCGCTCACCACCACAGCTGGCTAATTTTTGTATTTTTGTAGAGATGAGGTTTCACCATGTGGCCAGGCTGGTCTCGAACTCTTGACCTCAAGTGATCAGCCCGGCTCAGACTCCCAAAGTGCTTGGATTATAGGCATGAGCCACCGCGCCAGGCCTGTCTGTTCTTGAAAGTGGGAGTTAGTGTCAGCCATATGGCTGTCTTCCACGGGGATCCATTTGTAGTGAAGGTGGGTCCTTTGGGCCTTGAAGATTGGCCACTGCAAACAGCAGGAACTTCTGTGGCTCCATCCCAATGTGCACTCCTCCCAGTGCACAGGCTGGTTGAAGTTTCTCTGGGGACCCCTTCGCATCTGGCTGTCTCAGTGCCATTGCACTCCAGCCTGGGTGACACAGTGAAACTTTGTTTTTTAAAAAAAGTATCCTTTATGATAACACCAAAAGACATGAAATAGGTAAAAATCTAACAAAATGTGTGCAACATATTTACACAGAAAACTACAAAACCCTGATGAAAGAAATCAAAGGAGACTAAAATGAATGACAAGATATATCATGTTCATGGATAAGAAGACTCAATATTATTAAGGTGTCAGTTTTCCTTAAATTGATCTGCACATTCAGTGCAATCCATTTTAAAGTTCTAGCAATATTTCGGTAGAAATCCACAAGCTGATTCTAAGAATTATGTGGAAAAGAAAAGGAACTAGAATGGTCAAAACAATTTTGAAAAAGATGAACAAGTCTACGTGCTGTGGCTCATGCCTGTAATCTGAGCACTTTGGGAGCCAAGATGCATCACTTGTGGCCAGGAGTTCAAGACCAGCCTGGGTAATATAGAGACACCCCATCTTCACAAAAACATTTTTCAAATTAGCTGGGGGCTGGGTGTGGTGGCTCATGCCTATAATCCCAGCACTTTGGGAGGCCAAGGCAGGTGGATCACAAGGTCAGGAGATCGAGACCATCCTGGCCAACACAGAGAAACTCTGTCTCTACTAAAAATACAAAAAATTAGACGGACGTGGTGGTATGCACCTGTAGTCCCAGCTACTCAGGAGGCTGAGGCAGGAGAATTGCTTGAACCTGGGAGGTGGAGGTTGCAGTGAGCAAGAAAAAAAAAAATTAGCTGGGTGTGGTAGTGCACACCTGTGGCCCTAGCTACTAGAGAGGCTGAGGTGAGAGAATTGCTTGAGCCCAAGAGTTAGAGACTGAAGTGAGCTAAAAACAAACAAACAACAACAAAAACAAACAAAAAACGTTGGAGGACTCATAGTACCTGATTTCAAGTCTTACTACAAAGATAGATAATCAGATTAAAGTAATATTAGCAAAAGGATGGATGCATACATCAATGGAACAAAACAGAGTCCAGAGAATGATCCACACATAAATACCAATTAATTTTTTTTTCTTTTGAGACAGAGTCTTGCTCTGTTGCCCAGGCTGGAGTGCAGTGGTGCGATCTCAGCTCACTGCAACCTCTGCCTCCTGGGTTCAAGGGATTCTCCTGCCTCAGCCTCCCGAGTAGCTGGGATTATAGGTGTGCACCACCACATCTGGCTCATTTTTTGTATTTTTAATAGAGATGGGGTTTCACCATGTTGGTCAGGCTGGTCTGGAACTCCTGACCTCAGTTGATCCACCTGCCTCGACCTCCCAAGGTACTGGGATTACAGGCATGAGCCACCATGCCCGCCCACGAATTTATTTTTGAAAACATTTTTATTGAGATATAATTCACATATTATAAAAATTCATCCATTTAAAGTGTACATTTCAATGCTTTTATTATGTTCACAGAGTTGTACAACCGTTATCAAAATGTAAGTTTAGAACATTTCAATTCCTCAAAAAGAAACCTCATATCCATTAGCAGTCTACTCCTCATTCTCCTATTCCTTCAACCCTAGGAAATCACTAATCTACTTTCTGTATATATTTGCCTAATCTTGACATTTCATATGAATGGAAATATGCAATATGTGGTCTTTTGTGACTGGCTTCTTCTGCTTAGCATAATGTTTTCAAGGTTTATCCACTCTGTAGCATGTGTCAATATGTAATTCCTTTTTATTATGAAATAATATTTCATTGTATGGCTATACTATATTTTAGGTATGTAGTCAGCAGCTGAGGTGTTGGGGCTCAGGATACCCCACCTCAAAATATGACTGTAGGAGACCAGAATATGCTGCCCCAAAATATACTTCCTTGGCATATTTCAAGCTGGTTATTCTGAGAAGCTGCAGACAGGAGCAGCTCTAAAAAACTGTCCTTTTGTACAAGAAATTTGCATATATAAAGGAAACCTATACTAGTAAAAGTATCTGTATCAGGAAGAGGGCTGCTCAGAGACAATTTTTATTACCTGAGAGCAGGAAATGCTATCGCGAAACATGATGTTTTGGGATGCTCATTACTTTGAACCAAGGGTACTTGTGGAACAGCAGATTCAGGCAGAGCCTTTCTCTGAGTTCCCCCTTATTTGCCTAAAGACAGATCCTCCAAAAGGAACTCAAAAGTCATGAAGATTAACTCCCTATCAGGAGGAGAGGCTAGAGCTCTGTCTTCTCTCTATCCCACCCAGATTATCACCTGTTCTTCTGAGGGCCCATTCATTTTCCCAAAATTCATTTACTACTCCCTAAATTGCCTACATTCCCTTTCACCTCTCCTCTAGGAAGAGGGCATATTAGCTTCTAGATCACCCTGGGTTATCAAGTATTCACTTTTCCTTCATGGAATGCCCTTTTGCATGTAATACATTTGTATACCTTTTCTTTTATTAACCTGTTATATGTCAACTTAATTTGTAGCCCAGCCAAAGAACAGAGCAGATGAAAGGGAAGCCATTTTCCCCTCTTGTAACCACCCAATGGGTTCACCTTGCCTGCTGCTTAGACACAGTTGATTTGTCAAGACAAGGCAATTGCAATAGAGGAAGAGTAATTCACACAGGGCTGGCTATACAGGAGACTGGAGTTTTATATTACTCAAATCAGTCTCCCTGAAAATTTGGAGATCAGAGTTTTAACATCTTTTTAAATTTTTTACTTGTTTTTTTATTTTTGGTAGACAGGGTTTCTCCTTGTTGCCCAGGCTGGTTTCAAACTTGTGAGCTCAAGTGATCTACCCGCCTCAGCCTCCCGAAGTGCTAGGATTATAGGCGTGAGCCACTGCACCCAGCCAGGATCAGAGTTTTTAAGAATACTTTTGTGGATAGGGGGGCAGTAAGCCGGGAGTGCTGATTGGCCAGGTCAGAGATGAAATCGTAGGGAGTCAAAACTGCTCTCTTGTGCAGAGTGTGTTCCTGGGTGGGGGCCACAAGACCAGATGAACCAGTTTATCAATCTGGTTGGTGCCAGCTGATCCATCCAGTGCAGGGTCTGCACAATCTCTCAAGCACTGATCTTAGGTTTTACAATAGTGATGTCATCCCCGAGAGCCATTTGGGGAGGGTCAGAATCTTGCAGCCTCCAGCCGCATGACTCCTAAACCATAATTTCTAATCTTATGGCTAATTTGTTAGTCTTGCAAAGGTAGTCTAGTCCCCAGGCAGGAAGGAGGTTTGTTTTGGGAAAGGGCTGCTATGGTCTTTGTTCGAAAGCTAAACTATAAGTTCCTCCCAAAGATAGTTTGGCCTATGCCCAGGAATGAACAAGGACAGTTTGGAGGCTAGAAGCAAGATGGAGTTGGTTAGGTTGATCTCTTTTGCTGTAATGATTTTCTCAGTTATGGTTTTTGCAAAGGCAGCTTCATTCTCCTACAATGAACATTTATGTGGTTTCCACTTTTTGGCTATTATGAATAATGTTATGATCACCCATATATAAGATGTTTTTATTTCTCTTGAGGCAACCCTCAAGATAATAGGCATTCAGTTGTCCCCAAATTAAGTTGAATTATGTGTGCTCAGGGTGTTTAAAACTCCAAATGGTTAAGTTAGAATCAATCAGAGAACCTATCTCTGTCATCTGCTGGCCTTTGAGGGTTTCCCAGGAACAATGACTTCTGCTTTTTATTGCTTTCCTGTGCTTCAGATCTGAGGTTGTGGCCTAACCACTATTCCCCTATGCCAGGAGTAGAATTGCTGGGTCATGTAGCAGGACGAGCCGTGAACAAAACCCCACCGACACCAAGATAGTGAATGAAGTGGCTTTAATCAGCTGGAAGCATCGGCAGACTAATGTCTTAAAATCCGAGCTTGTCAGGTGCCCAACTTCTGTCCCTTTTAAGGGCTCACAACTCTAAGGGGGTCCGCGTGAGAGGGTCGTGATCGATTGAGCAAGCCGGGGGTATGTGACAGGTGCTGCAAGCACCTGTGGTCAGAGTGAAACAGAACAGAATGGGAGGTTTCACAATGTCCTTCCATACAATGTCTGGAATCTGTAGATAACATCAGTTGCTAGGTCAGGGATGGAATTTTAACTACCAGGCTTAGGTCAGGCAGGCCCAGGCCTGGTTTCGGGTCTGGTTCCTTGGTTTCGAGTCTGGTTCCCAGGCTCTGGGCTACCTGCCTTTTGTTTTGCTTCTCTTCCCTTTTCTGACAATATGAGAGAGTCTGTCTCTCTTCTCTCATTTTCCCCCTTTGAGACTCTCACTTTTTATTAGTGGGAGTTCTCACTCTCATTTTTGCTACTTATGTCTTCCTGTGCAATAGATTGATAGTGATTCATATAGTACCTTTGTGCGGAAGCATTTTGGTGAACTAAGGTAGAGACAAAGCTTTTTATCATTTGAAGAAGTACAGGTAGCAAACAAGGGAGCAGTAAGAAGATTCCTGTTACTATTTTAACTCTTATTATAAGAGTTTTAAATCTTCTTAGTGCTGGGAACCAATTTCCAAACATGACCCCAGGATCAAATACATGCCACACTTGCACGGGCACATGTGCCAGTTTTGTTATATCTTTAACTATGTCTTCAACTACTTGCCTCTGATCATCTATGTGTAGACAGCAATTAGTAAGGTTAAATTTTCCACAAACCCCTCCTTCAGCTGCTAGCAAGTAGTCAAGAGCTAGTCTATTTTGATAAATAGCATTCCTCACCTGAGTTTCTTGCCGGGCTAGAATAGTCAAGGCTTGACCAGTTTTATTAGTGATGATTTCTAAAACAGCTTGCAACCGTATGATTCAGTTGAGTATGTAAACGGGGGTCTGGTATCCCTATGAGCCATCTTGTGCCCAAGTGGCGGGCCCATAGTATTGTATAATTCTCTCAGGAGGCCATTCATCATCTTTCCAATTGTCCATGGCTATGCTTCGCTTTTCACGAGAAGCATAGACAGGGAAGCCTAGGAGTTCACCTGTTTTTATGGGCATTAGGAAGAAAGATGGTTTAATAGTGCCAATAACACAACTGCCTGTCCACTGGTCAGCTAGCTTAGTATAGGCTCTATGTTCACATATCCATTACAAGCTAATGGGGGCTGTCCAGTCCTGGTGGGATTCTGGGTGGGCCCAAACGGTCTGCAACTTTGGAAATTTACTGTATGGATTTTTCTTAGTATGGTTTGAACTCCACTAGGTGACTGTTTTTGTAGTACTATTATACAGTTTTTGCCTAAGGCAGCCGAGTCTTCCTACAGGAACGGTGAAGTCCTTCCCCACTCTTGCTATACAGTATTGTCTAATGATTGAGGCTTTTTTTTTTTTTTTTTTGAGACGGAGTCTTGCTCTGTGGCCGAGGCTGAACTGCAGTGGCCGGATCTCAGCTCACTGCAAGCTCCGCCTCCTGGGTTTACGCCATTCTCCCGCCTCAGCCTCCCGAGTAGCTGGGACTACAGGTGCCCGCCACCTCGCCCGGCTAGTTTTTTGTATTTTTTAGTAGAGACAGGGTTTCACCGTGTTAGCCAGGATGGTCTTGATCTCCTGACCTCGTGATCCACCCGTCTCGGCCTCCCAAAGTGCTGGGATTACAGGCTTGAGCCACCGCGCCCGGCCTGATTGAGGCTTTTAGGACCTAGAAGTTATCAGGGTGTTTTTTTTTTTTTTTTTTTGAGCCAGGAATTCATCAGGAACTGGGTCTGTAGGTACTAATTCTCGGGCTTCCTATGGCCATTGATCTCCTATTACAGTTTCTCCACATACATAACACGAAGTGACATTGAGAGACTGGGTTATATGCTTGGCTAATTGCAAAAACAAGTTTATTGTTTTTCTTGGAATTTCCGGTACTGGCACATTCAGTTCATCGTAGCAGGTTTGAAATACTGGCTCAGGAGAGCATTTATAAACTTTTCCTCAAACCATGATATTTACTTGAAGATCCAGTCCAGCTCCATCAATTTCTAGGGTTACATGTTCCCCTTTTTTCTAGCAAGGATTAAGGGGGTTGGTTATTACTAGTTCTAAGGGGTTACACTGACTGCTGGTACAGGAAGGGTCACTTTTCCCTTGCTGAAAGTGGACAGGATTTTTTCATTTTTTATCCAAGTAGCCTAAATGACACAAAACCAGTATCCGCATTTATTTTTACGCAGTCTTAATTTATGATAAATGTACTTATTTTCTGCTATATAGCCTCTTTCTTTTTTTTTTTTTTTTTTTTTTTTTTTTTTTTTTTTTTTTTTTTGAGGCGAAGTCTCGCTCTGTCGCCCGGACTGGAGTGCAGTGGCCGGATCTCAGCTCACTGCAAGCTCCGCCTCCCGGGTTTGCGCCATTCTCCCGCCTCAGCCTCCCGAGTAGCTGGGACTACAGGCGCCCGCCACCTCGCCCGGCTAGTTTTTTTTTTTTTTGTATTTTTAGTAGAGACGGGGTTTCACTGTGTTAGTCAGGATGGTCTCGATCTCCTGACCTCGTGATCCGCCCGTCTCGGCCTCCCAAAGTGCTGGGATTACAGGCTTGAGCCACCGCGCCCGGCCTAGCCTCTTTCTTAATTAAGAGAACCACATCCTATTTCTAACTTATTACTATTAATGACAGCACAGGCATCAAATTTCAAGGTGACTTGTTTGGGCACCGCTTTTTTTGTTTTGTTTTGGCTAACACTTTACTCGTATCATTTATGAGCCCCCACCAATCTTCAGTTCTTAATCTTATTTTAAAAACTGTGGTCATGGGAGGCTCAGATGGGTCATAATACACATCAGGTTGGTCATTTCCTGGGCTACATACCTTGTATAGAATAACATTATACAAAAAAGTTTTTTTTTTTTTTTTAGAGTTCCAGTACACTTATAATAACAGTAAAATAATAGGACCATAGCAACCTTTTGTCCTATCTCAGTGACTTGATGTGTACACTGGGAACAGCCCTCAGTCTGAGGAAGGTCAGTTGAAGTCCTTACTGTACAAGTCCAAATTTTAAGGAAATTGAGTCCTGCCATCAGTTTCCTCATGCTTCGGCCATGCGTGGACCCGTCAGCTTCCGGGTGTGACTGGAGCAGGGCTTGTTGTCTTCTTCAGAGTTACTTTGCAGGGGTTGGTGAAGCTACTCCAATCCACGTACAGCTCACAGTCTACTGATATTTAAGGATGGTCTCGGAGGTTGGGCCTGCTAGAATAAACTGAGTCCAACACCTCTACACAGTTATGTTCGACTGGGCTCTCTGATACTGGTAGCAAGGTGGCGAGGTTTAGGGTGTTGCAAACTTCGATGGTTATGTGAGGATTTTCACAGAGCAAGCTTTGGTATCTAGTTAGTCTAGCATTCATTAGCTAATGATGTCCTTTGGTATTTATTAAAGTCACCACAGCATAGGGGAAGTTTATGTTTAGGTTTTGCCCAAGAGTTAGCTTATCTGCTTCTTGTGCTAACAGGGCTGTTGCTGCCAGCAGCCTACAATCTGGGTTAAAAAACCAACTGCCATTTTGTCTCTTTCTGACACATAGGGTGTAAAGGATTTTGTCAGGTCAGGTAGCCCCAGGGCTGGGGCCGACATGAGTTTTGTTTTTTTTTAAATTCATGAAAAGTTTGTTTCTGTTGGTTGTAATAGATGTAGTTTATCTAATCTACATTTTTATTAACTGTCACCCACTAAAATACCAATTCAAATCCTGTAGCTATTTGATTTCAAGCTTTAAATTGATTTGGTATTCCTTGCGGGGCTCCAGTTGCATCTAAATAGATGTGAGAGTTGAAAGACGTATAAGGGGCTTCTCTCGCTTTACAATATCTTATTTTTTTCTCCCTCTGGCTGATGAAATGCCAGGGTGAAAGGGATAGCCAAATGGACTAAAGCACAAGTGTCACTCTAGTTGTTCAGCAGAGTGCCCAGTAAAGGTCCACCACAATACCACCACACATCTGCTCGGGGATGAACAAGGGCTGACTGATTGATAAGCTCTTGAAAATTCTAAAGCTCATCACATCCCTTCAGGTCTCCAAGGAATGCTAAGTTTCCTTCCTGTTGTGAGAGACATGAAGTGAACTTAGTGTTGGGAGGTGGAAGTTGGATGGCCCTCAGGGGCTGACCCGCAGGGTGCCGGTCAGGATATAGCAGAGAGAGCTTGGCATGACTTATTACTCCAGGCTGTAGAATCCTGGAAAAGAACTACCATGCAGCCTATGCCTGGTTGACTGGAGGACCACCCTAGTGGAAGGGGGACAATCTGGGCCTCTGGCCTGCCATGTGCACAAGCATAACAATTGCTTTTGTTTAATGTGCAGATGGAATATTTGACCCATTTTAACCAGGCATTTGCATCTTGGTATCCTGTCTTAATTGCTAAAGTTTGTTTTAAGTCTTTAACTTCTATTATCCTCTAGTAAAATGAATGTATGATTTTAGGAAATTACAAAAACTAGGTTGAGGCAGTCCATTCTTGCTCTTTAGTGGTCCACAGAATGTTGGACCAACTATGGCATAAAAGCTCTACACTGGGGGCAAGACTCCCGGTCGCTGGGGTTTTTTTTTTTTTTTTTTTTTTTTTTTTGAGGCGGAGTCTCGCTCTGTCGCCGAGACTGGAGTGCAGTGGCACAATCTCGGCTCACTGCAAGCTCCGCCTCCCGGGTTCACGCCATTCTCCTGCCTCAGCCTCCTGAGTAGCTGGGACTACAGGCGCCCGCCACCTCGCCCGGCTAGTTTTTTGTATTTTTAGTAGAGACGGGGTTTCACCGTGTTAGCCAGGATGGTCTCGATCTCCTGACCTCGTGATCCGCCCGTCTCGGCCTCCCAAAGGGCTGGTATTACAGGCTTGAGCCACCGCGCCTGGCTGGGCGCTGGGGTCTTTATTGAAATCTCCCTGGATTAAATGGTCCTAGTTTACTAATGCCCAGTCTGAGGAGACTCAGGAGGAACAGAAGTACTTTTCTGAAGTAGCAAGCTGTCTTTGACTTGGCAAGTCTTCACAGGGTATAATAAGGGAAGCATTAAATGCAATAGTTTGAGGTGAAATTGATTTGGTTATGTTAATAACTAGATGGTCAGCAATAGAACGAGGAAAGAAGAAAGAGTAATAGAATAGATGAAAAGAGTTAAATTTTTCTTAGCTTTAATTTGGTAGGGTTTTCCCTGGGACTATGGCCCATGACTCTGGAGGGGGTGGCACTTTCTTGACTCGGGTGTGATAAGTCCATCCTTTTTTGCTGTACAAATATCAGTCTTCATGGTTAGCAGCACAAGGTAGGGTCCTTTCCAGGCTGGCTCGAGTTTTTCTTCTTTCCACCCTTTGATGAGAACGTGATCTTCAGGCTGGTGCTGGTTTACCGGAAATTCTAGGGGTGGTACATATGCTACAGGACTTTTAGTTTTTGAGGGAAAGGAAAGTGAAAGATAAACCAAGTATATAATTTTTAAGAAATTGACCTTTTGTATTAAATGTGGGGACCTTGGCAGTGGACTTTATAGTCCTTAGTGCCTTTTCACTGAGAGATTTCCTGTAGCACCTATTTTTGTTAGTTTTTAAACCAAAGAAAGCCAAATACCATTTTACATTTAACAATGCTTTTTGTATGATTTTTATAGCAGATAAGCTAAATTTTACCTTTATATTAGTGTGGTATTAATGTTAAACCTAATTTTAATAAAACCTTGTAGACATATTTATCCAATATTTAATGTTTGACTATAAGGTGAGATTTTATAAACTCTTTTTAACCTTTTATAATTTTTGCTAAAGAGCAGGTTGGTGCTTTAAGAAAAGCCTGCTATGCTTTTATTTTAATGTCCGGTTTACAGAAAAACTGGATGATACCTCTTTAACTTTAGCCAGTGTTTACACACAGAATTTTCTTTCTAATTAACATTTTAAAACTTGGTTAAACCTTTAAAACAAAATATACATATTTTTAACCTTTTAATGTAGGTAAAAATTTATATTCTTATAACTCCTTATAATTCTTTTACCAAAGGTATTTTGTACTTTCCTTATGCACCTTGCACATAAACTGTTTTTTCTTTTTTTTTTTTTCAGTTTTACATTCAGGAGGCCTAGTTACTTTTAAATTATACAACATTTCTTGCATAAATTCTTTTTTTAATAACATTTTTCTCTTTCACAACTTTCGCAGGCAATTATTCGACATGCTTCAACTTTCTGACTCATTACAAATACTTTTTTCTTTAAACAACCAGTTAATTTATTTCAGGACAAGAATTTACCATGTAATACTCTTTTTACATAAATTCCGCCCCCACCTTTTCTTCCTTTTGCCTCTGTCTCTTCCTCTGCCTCTCTCTCTCTCCTCTCTGCCTCTCTCTCTCTGGCTCACTTATGCTGCAGTTCTCCCAACCACTGTGGAGAGATCTAAAACCAGCTATAACCAAGCATCTATGTATGGCAACTGGTCTGGGTGTCCTGGCTTTACAGGCTACCTTGTGCCATACCTTTGAAACAACGGATCTGTCCAGGCTTCCTTCTGATGGCCAACCCACCTCTAATGCTGGTCAGTCTATTTTACACAAAGTTTTAAGTTTTCCTGGTATCATAGTACTCCATAGTCTCTCTTAAATCATTTTTTGAAAATTTTCAACATAGTTCCTAGTAGGGGGCTTATTTGTGCCTGACTCATGCTTCTTCAAGACAAAACACCACACTCACACCACATGCACACCACAAAGCAAAGAACGGGCAAAAAGGGCACACACACACTTTTGCAGTTTATACCAAACCAAAATTGAAACCAGAATCAGAGTATCAAGAAATTCAAGCCAAGTCAAAACCAAAGCCAAGGTATCAAGCAATTCAAGTTAAGTCAAAACCAGAACAAAAGTGCCAACACAGGCACGCTGTGGGTGATCAGGCCATTCTTCCACTCAAATGGTGTGGGCAAGTTTCAAAGACTAATCTTACCATGTTTCAGATGTCTGGATTCCAAGTGCTAGTTCCGTCCCATTGTTCAGCCATTATGTTAATCCTCCACAGGGCCGTGTTATGTGCTGCTCTGGCGATTCATTCCACTGGGGCAATTGCCTACCTGGGAGCGCTCTTTGGATCGTGTCGCTCAAGCTGGCCGGAGTCCCCTGCAGGGATGCTCCACAGGGCAGGCCTGAGGCGCCTAAGGGGCTGCCTCGGCTGTCCATCAGTCACCATGCTTCCCGGTCAGGGAACCAAGAAATGTAGCAGGATGAGCCGTGGACAAAACCCCACAGACACCAAGATAGTGAAGGAAGTGGCTTTAATCAGCTGGAAGTATCGGCAAACTAACATCTTAAAATCTGAGTTTGTCAGGTGCCCCAATTCTGTCCCTTTTAAGGGCTCACAACTCTAAGGGGGTCTGTGTGAGAGGGTCGTGATCGACTGAGCAAGCCGGGGGTACGGGGGTACGTCACAGGGGCTGCAAGCACCTGTCGTCAGAGTGAAACAGAACAGAATGGGAGGTTTCACAATGTCTTTCCATACAATGTCTGGAATCTATAGATAACATCAGTTGCTAGGTCGGGGTGGAATTTTAACTACCAGGCTTAGGTCAGGCAGGCCCAGGCCTGGTTTCGGGTCTGGTTCCTTGGTTTTGGATCTGGTTCCCAGGCGCTGGGCTATCTGCCTTTAGTTTTGCTTTTCTTTCCTTTTCTGAGTATAAAACAATAAAAAACAATATGAGAGGGTCTGTCTCTCTTCTCTCAATGTGGTAAGATTATGTTTAACATTTTTAGAAACTTCCAAACTTCCAAATTTTCCAAATTGTTTTTCTTTCTTTTTCTTTTTCTTTTTCTTTTTTTTTTTTTGACACAGCATTACATTCTGTCACCCAGGCTAGAGTACAGTGGTGTGATCTTGACTCACTGCAACCTCCACCCCCCAAGCTCAAGCAATCCTTCTACCTCAACCTCTCAAGTAGCTGAGACTACAGGCATGTGCCACCATGGATGGATAATTTTTTGTATTTTTTGTAGAGAAGGAGTTTTGCCATGTTGCCCAGTTTGTATTTTTTAGAGAAGGAGTTTTGCCATGTTGCCCAGGCTGGTCTCGAACTCCTGGACTCAAGGAATCTGCCTGCCTCAGCCTTCCAAAGTCCTGGGATTACAGGTGTAAGCCATCATGGCTAGCCCAAATTGTTTTTCAGGGCAGCAACTTCATTTCACATTCTCACCAGCAATACACGAAGGTTCTGATTTCTCCACATCCTTACTAAGAGTTGGTATTTTCTGTCTTTTTAATGTTATCCACTAATAGTTGCGAAGAGGTATTTCAATATGATTTTTAACAAAGATGCAAAGACTATTCCATGGAAAACGGATCATTTTTCAACAAACGGTGCCAGAATAATCAGATAACTATACACATTAGTTGACCCTTGATCCTAACCTTTCATCACAAACAAAAGTTAACTCAAAATAGATAATAGATTTACATGTAAAGGATAAACCTATAAAACTTCTGGAATAAAACATAAAGAAAAAGCTTTCTCATCTTGGTCAAGCAAAAAATTCTTGGCTATTATATAAAAAATATAACAAAAGAAAAAATGGACTGGGTGCAGTGGCTCGCAACTGTAATCCCAACACTTTGGGTGACTGAGGCAGGCAGATTGCTTGAGCTGAGGAGTTTGACACCAGGCTGGCAAAATCTTGTCTCTAAAAAAAATACAAAACATACAAAAAATTAGCTGGGCATGGTGGCACACACTAGTCCCAGCTACTTGGGAAGCTGAAGTGGGAGAATCACCTGAGCCCAGGAAGTCAAAGCTGCAGTGAGCTCTGATTGAGCCACTGCACTCTAGCCTGGGTAACAGAGTGAGATCCTATCTCAAAAAAAAAAAAAAAAAAAAAAAAAAAAAAGAGAGAAAAAAAGAAAAAATGATAAATTGGACTTTATCAAAATTAATAACTTTCACTCTTCAAAAGACACTGTTAATAGAGTGAAAAGAGCTGGATGCGGTGATTCGTACCTGTAATCCCAGCACTTTGGGAGGCCAAGGTGGGCAGATCACGAGGTCAGGAGATCGAGACTATCCTGGTTAACACAGTGAAACTCCGTCTCTACTAAAAATACAAAAAACTCACCGGGTATGGTGCAGGCGCCTGTAGTCCCAGCTACTCAGGAGGCTGAGGCAGGAGAATGGCGTGAACTCAGGAGGCGGAGCTTGCAGTGAGCCGAGATCGCGCCTCTGCACTCCAGCCTGAGCGAAAGAGCGAGACTCCATCTCAAAAAAAAAAAAAAAAAAAAAATTAGAGTGAAAAGATGAGCCACAAATTTGGACAAAATATTTTGAAAACACATATGAGGCAAAGGGAAAACTTCCCCTTTGCTTTCTGAATGTTCACTGAAATCAGCTGACAAAAGACAGATTGATAGGAGAAAAGGTATACAACTTTATTAACGTGCATGGGGTGTTAGCAGTGGCAAATCCATATGGGTCAGCAGCAACTTGATTCTTGCCTCCCAGAAGGAAAAAATTCATCTGGGGGACATAGGCAGAGTAAGGGATCAAGGCAAGTTTTAGAACAGAAGTAAAAGTTTATTAAAAAGTTTTAGAGCAGTAACAAAAGGAAGTAAAGTACAAGAGGGCCAAGCAGGCAACAATCTAAGTGCCCTGTTGACCTTTCACTGAGGGTTTTTTTAGACGGAGTGTTGCTCTATCACCCAGGCTAGAGTGCAGTGGCGCCATCTTGGTCCACTGCAACCTCCACCTTCCAGGTTCAAGCAGTTCTCCTGTCTCAGCCTCCCTAGTAGCTGGGATTACGGGCACCCACCATACCTGATTAATTTTTGTATTTTTAGTAGAGATGGGATTTTGCCATGTTGGCCAGGTTGGTCTCGAACTCCTGAGCTCAGGTGATCCGCCTGCCTTGGCTGACTTAGGGTTTTAAACGTTGGTGCTTCCAGGGTTTTGCATCTCTCCTCGCTTGATTTTTCAAGCGAGGAGAGTCAAGGGGGAGAGGTGGGCGGTCTGCTTGCACAGTGGGCACAGAGGGGTGGGCTGTCTGCTTGCACAGTGGCCTGCTAGCACTTGGGAGGGGCCACATGTGCAGTGTGTTTACTGAAATTGTGCACATGCTCATTTGAGGCATTTCTCCCTTACCAGTTGAGTGTTCCTAGAGGAAGAGCATATGCCAGTTAAACTTCGCCATTTTTCCTCTTAGTGTATGTGCTTGAGCCCACTTGCTCAACTCCTGGAATCTTAATGGGAAACTGCTGATTACCAGCTTCAGGTGTTTTCCTTCTTTCTTTCCTTCTTCCTTCCTTCCTTCCTTTTCTTCTTTCCTTCCCCTCCCCCTTCCTCCCTCCCTCCCTTCCTTCCTTCCTTCCTTCCTTCCTTCCTTCCTTCCTTCCTTCCTTCCTTCCTTCCTTCCTTCCTTCCTTCCTTCCTTCCTTCCTTCCTCTCTTTCACAGAGTTTTGCTCTTGATGCCCAGGCTGGAGTGCAATGGCGCAGTCTTGGCTCACCGCAACCTCTGCCTCCTGGGTTCAAGCGATTCTCCCGCCTCAGCCTTCCAAGTAGCCGGGATTACAGGTATGCGCACAGTGCCCAGCTAATTTTGTATTTTTGTAGAGATGGGGTTTCACCATGTTGGTCAGGCTGGTCTCAAACGCCTGACCTCAGGTGATCTGCCTGCCTCAGCCTCTCAAAGTGCTGGGATTACAGGCATGAGCCACTGTGCCTGGCCCCAGGTGTTTTTTATCTATTGGGAGACTGCCTTTCCTTGGCACTGGTTGCAACCAATTATTATTTTAGAGAGAGAGTTTAACAATCACCTGACCATCACCTGATGGTCACTTGACATGCCTGTAATCCCTGCACTTCAGGAGTCTGTGATGGGAGGATTGCTTCAGGACAGGAGTTCAAGACCAGCCTGGTCAACATAGCAAGACCCCATCTTTAAAAAAAAAGATTGGAAAATAAAGTAAAATAAAAAGAAATACATCTCATGCTCATGGATTGGGACAATCAGTATCATGAAAATGATCATATGGCCCAAAGCAACCTATATGTTCAATGCAATTCCTATCAAAATACTAACATCACTTTTCACAAAATTGGAAAAAAAAAAATCCTAAATTTTATATGGAACTGAAAAAGAGCCCAAATAACCAAAGCAATCCTAAGCAAAAAAAAAAAAAAAAAAAAAAAAAAAAAAATTTGGAGGCATCACATTACCTGACTTCAACTTATACTACAAGGCTATAGTAACCAAAACAGCATGATATTGATATAAAAGTAGATACATAGACCAATAGAACAGAACAGGAACCCAGAAATAAAGCCAAATACTCATAACCAACTGATCTTTGACAAAGCATACAAAAACATAAATTGGGGAAAGGATACATTGCTTAATAAATGGTGCTGAAAAACCTGGATAGATACCTATAGAAGAATGAAACTAGATCCCCATCTCTCATTATGTACAAGATCAAGTCGAGATGGATTAAAGACTTAAATCTAAAACATGAAACCAGAAAAGTTCTAAAAGAAAATGTAGGAAAAATTCTTCTGGACTTTGGCCTAGGCAAAGAACTTATAAATAAGACCCTGAAAGCAAATGCAACAAAAACAAACGTAAATAAATGGGGGCCGGGCACGGTGGCTCATGCCTATAATCCCAGCACTTTAGGAAGCCAAGGCAGACTGATCAGTTGAGGACAGGAGTTCAAGACCAACCTGGCAAACATGGTGAAACCCTGTCTTTACTAAAAATACAAAAATTAGCTGGGCATGGTGGCACATACCTGTAGTCCCAGCTACTCGGGAGACTGAGCCAGTATAATCGCTTGAACCCAGGAGGTGGAGGTTACAGTGAGCTGAGATTGCACCATCGCACTCAAACCTGGGCAACAGAGTGAGTGAGACTCCATCTCAAATAAATAAATAAATATATAAATATATAAATAAATGGGACCTAATTAAACTAGAAACTTCTGCACAGCAAAAGAAATAATCATCAGAGTAAACAGACAACCCACAGAATGGGAGAAAATATTTTCAAACCACATCCAGTAAAGGACTGATATCGAGAATCTACAAGGAACTCAAGCAAATCAGCAAGAAAAGGACAAATAATCCCATCAAATGTGACAAATGACTTGAATAGACATTTCTCAAAAGAAAATATACAAATGGCCAAAAAATATGAAAAAATGCTCAACACCACTAATCATCAGGGAAATGTAAATTAAAACCATCATGAGATACCACTTTACCCCAGCCAGAATGGCCATTACTAAAAAGTCAGAAAACAATAGATATTGGCATGGATGTGGTGAAAAGGAAACATTTATACACTATTGGTGGAAATGTAAATTAGTACAACCTCTGTGGAAAAAAGTATGGAGACTTCCCAGTAATTCTCTCTCTCTCTCTCTCTCTTTTTTTTTTTTTTTTTGAGACAGAGTCTTGCTCTGTCGCCCAGGCTGGAGGGCAGTGGCATGATCTCAGCTCACTGCAACCTCTGCCTCCCGGGTTCAAGCAATTCTCCTGCCTCAGCCTCCCAAGTAGCTGGGACTACACATGCCCGCCCCCATGCCCAGTTGATTTTTGTATTTTTTTTTTAGTAGAGATGGGATTTCACCATATTGGCCAGGCGGGTCTCAAACTCCTGACCTCAAGTGATCTGCCTGCCTCGGCCTCCCAAAGTGCTGGGATTACAGGCACAAGGCACTGCACCTGTGGTGCTTAATTCTCACAGAATTAAAAGTAGGTTTGCCATTCAATCTAGCAATCCCAATACTAGGTATCTCCCAAAGGAAAAAAAGTCATTATGTCAAAAAGACACCTGCACATTGGCCTGGCGTTGTGGCTCATGCCTGCAATCCCAGCACTTTGGGAGGCCAAAGCAGGTGAATGACATGAGGCCAGGAGTTCGAGACCAGCCTGGCCACGTGGTGAAACCCTGTCTCTACTAAAAATGCAAAAATTAGCCAGGTGTTGTGGCGCATGCCTGTAATCCCAGCTACTGGAGAGGCTGAGGCAGGAGAATTACTTGAACCTCGAGAGACAGAGGTTGCAATGAGCCAAGATCGCACCACAGCCTGGGTGACAGAGTGAGACTCTGTCTCAAAAAAATAATAAAAATAAAAAGGAAATAATTTATTTTGCAGAAACCTGGATGGAGCTGGAGCCTATTATTCTAAGTGAATTAACTGAAGAATGGAAAACCAAATACCGTATGTTCTCACTTATAAGTGAGAGCTAAACTATGGATACACAAAAGCATACAGAGTGGTATAATGGACACTGCATACTCAGAAGGGGGAGGCTGAGAGGGGGATGTGTGATTAAAAATTTGGGTACAATGTACATTACTTAGGTGACAGGTGCGCTAAAATCTCAGACTTCATCACTATATAATTCATTGATGTAACCAAAAACCACTTGTACTCCTAAAGCTATTGAAATTTTTAAAAAGTCATGTTCTCTCACAGTACAAAGTAATCCCTGGTACCCCCTGAGAAAAGAAAAATAGCTCAGAGTACTTTGAGCTATGTGAGGTATGCAAAATTTATTAGTCCCAGAGAGACATGAGTATGGGACTTCAGCTACGCCCTCTGCACCCATGTAATTATTTACAGTCATTTTGTTCCTGACTAGGTGTCTTACCTATTATTTTCATGTTCCTGGAATTTTTAGTACAATGAACAATGTATAGCAAATCAATAGCTTCAGTTATTTTCATGTAAATTCTTTTTTTTTCTTTTTTGAGACAGAGTCTTGCTCTGTCTCCCAGACTGGAGTGCAGTGGTAGGATCTCAGCTCACTGCAACCTCCGCCTCCTGGGTGCCAGCAATTCTCCCTCAGCCTCGAGAGTAGCTAGGATTACAGGCACATGCCACCACGCCCAGCTAATTTTTTATGTTTTTAGTAGAGACGGGTTTCACCATGTTGGCCAAGCTGATCTTGAACTCCTGACCTCAAGTGATCCACCCACCTTGGCCTCCCAAAGTGCTGGGATTACAGGTGTGAGCCACCTGGCCTGGCCTTCATGTAAATTCCTGATAAATTACTTAGGAAATGCCTCTTCTTTTTCCCTTTAACATCCACTTGTAACTGCTGCTGATTGGAGCATAGATTCAGAGTACTTGGAGTTGCAATCCTGAAACTTGCTCCAAATAAACTCTGTACTTATATTAATATTGTATCTGTTTTTTTTTTTTTTTTTTTCTGTAGGTCAACACCCAGAAAGCCAAATAGATGAGAGTGAAACCATCCCTATAAACCTTATAAAGTTAACCAGGGAAGAAAGGAGAGGGAAAAAGGAAAATAAGCCAAGCTTGTAGCACACTCAGCATTAATCATTAGGTCACTTTGCTCTCTGACCTGCTTCCTGATAGTTGTGTAGTTGAGCTAGAATCATGTCAACCCTAATAGTTCCTCTCAACTGTTCTACAGGTAACAACTTGAACATTATGAAACATTTTTACCTTTGAGACATTCCTTAAGATCATGCTTATTGATGAAACTACTGACTCAGCTGGTCTGAAAGACCCTACCAACTCAAGCTGATCTGAAGGACCCCATGGATGCCAGCTGGTCTAAAAGACCCCACAAGGACCTCACTTATGAAAGAATGCAGTTTCCACATCCTGGTGATTTCCTCTCCCTTGCCCCGATCAATCAACAACCCCAATTTTCCAACCCTTCACCTTCCATGATCCCCTTAAAAGCCCCAGCCCAAAATTCCTTGGGGATATGGATTTGAGGGTCTCCTCTTATGTCCTCACTTGGTGTGCTGTGATTATGAAACTTTCTCTGCTGCAAATCGTGCTGCCTCACAGTAATTGGTATGTTATTGCACAGTGGTTATACAAACATGTTGGTCCTATAACAAATTTTGGCAATCCAGCCAGGAGCCCCTTGTGGACCTGCACCTTGGTGACCCCTCATTATTGGCATGGAACCAGAAACAAGCCCAAGTAGCTGTTCAGTTTCACTGAACTAAGGGCTGTCTCTGGTGCCTTGCATGTTGAAAGGGCAGTGTCAACCTGTGGTGCACAAATTTCTTGCAGCAAATAAATGGTTTTTGGTTTTGAAAGATGTCTTTGGTGGCCGGGCGCGGTGGCTCAAGCCTGTAATCCCAGCACTTTGGGAGGCCGAGATGGGCGGATCACGAGGTCAGGAGATCAAGACCATCCTGGCTAACACGGTGAAACCCCGTCTCTACTAAAAATACAAAAAAACTAGCCGGGCGAGGTGGCGGGCGCCTGTAGTCCCAGCTACTCCGGAGGCTGAGGCAGGAGAATGGCGTAAACCCAGGAGGCGGAGCTTGCAGTGAGCTGAGATCCGGCCACTGCACTCCAGTCCGGGCGACAGAGCGAGACTCCGTCTCAAAAAACAAAAAACAAAAAACAAAAAACAAAAAAAAAAAGAAAGATGTCTTTGGTAACTTTTCTCTGTGCAACTGGCACTACTTTTCCATCTCCTGATTTGCTGTCCTCCTTGGAGGTCTTGTGACCTCTTAGGAAGTCGTGTTGAACCTCCCTAGTAATAGGAAAGGCCTTATTTGAGGGGATTTCTCCTAAATTGGAAATTGAATAAAAGGCATGGCCAGGGAAAAATACTCTTGATTTTTAAAATTTGAACCTTTATTTTGGAAGGTCTCCTTGTTTGTCTTCATCCTGTTATATATGTTTATGTTTGTGGAAGGGATCCTCTGAAGGAATTACTAGTGGAAGCTCAGCAGCCCTAACTTAGGAAACTCTCTTTGTTTGTCTGGCTAGTCACAATCAGTGAACCCTAAAGGAGCTGCTAATGAAATCTCAGCAGGCCTAACTCAGTGTGACTGGCCACTTCTCCACCTTTCCCAGAGATCGTCTGCTGCACTCCTGGTTGAAAATCATTCCTCTCCACCTTGAGTGAATCAAAGGCACCAAGGGCCAACAGGGGCAAGTTTGAGCTTTTCCAGGTCAAACTTGGGCATGGAGCAGAGCGATTAGTGTCTGTATTTTGGTGTATGTGCATCATCTCAGCTGGAGTTGGAAATGTTAATTTGGTTTCCTCAAGCACCCTGGTGGGCTGTATCCTGTAAAATTAAGATGCTTGTCTATGATTCCATGAGACAAAAAAGAATAATTTTCTTTTATACTTCTGCCTGGCCCCAACACTTGCTGGATTCAGGAAAATAGTGACCACCAAATGGCTCCCTTAATTATAATACTCTCCTACAGCTAGAGTTGTTCTGAAACAGGAAGTGAAATGAGATGAGAACCCTTATGTATAATGTTGTATGCAGCTTTGGCAAAACACACCAATGCAAAAGAAATGCAAAATCATGGTCCAACAAGGGAAAAGGCCTGTTTTGACTGACCCCCAACCAAAAGATGTTGATGTTTTGGTGGTTCCACTAAGTGAGCGTATGGCTCCCCTACTGGAGTTCTCACCCTGAGAGGTAAGGAGTCAGGGCAACAGGAATGGTCTCTCCTTCTCATACCTGACAGGGAACTCAATTCGTTAGGGTGCCATTTGGCTCTGGGAGGGCAACTGCTCTTATGCCAACTACCCAGAGGAAGTGTTAATGCTGCCACAGGCCAACCTATGGGATTTGCTGGGTCCACTCTCCATTTTCCATCTCTGACTTGTTTTACTGGAAAAATAAGCCCACCTATTAGGAAGATCCAAAGTGGATGGAAAATCTGTCCTCCTCTATGTTAGCTACCCACAACCCCATCTGGGCAGATGTCCAAAATTTGCTCAGTACTGTATTAATTTCAGAGGAGTGGAGAATGATTTTAAATAAAGGCAAGGAGAAAGCTGATCAAATGCATGCAGACTCTTCTGGCAACCCTTAAGAGCAGTGCCCCAAGTTGCAGTGCCCACCATTGACCCAGGATGAAATGTAAACACTAGAGATAGACATAAGCTTGAACACTACCAGGACTGCACTTTGACTGGTCTCTGCAGGGGAGTGTCCAAGCAAAGAAGCCTCAATAAGGTCTAGGAAGTTAGACAGAAACCTAATGAGATCCCCTCAGAGTTCTTAGAGTGGATTTTCAAGGCCTTCAGACAGTACATGAACAATAATTCAGAAGCCTCACACAATTTAATGCCTTTGTCTCAATTTGTAGAGACTTTCTTTCTTCCTTTCTTTCTTTCTCTCTCTCTCTCTCTCTCTCTCTCTCTTTCTTTCTTTCTTTCTTTCTTTCTTTCTTTCTTTCTTTCTTTCTCCTTCCTTCCTTCCTTTCTTTCTCCTTCCTTCCTTCCTTCCTTCCTTCCTTCCTTCCTTCCTTCCTTCCTTCCTTCCTTCCTTCCTTCTCTCTTTCTTTTTTTTTTAGACAGAGTCTCCCTCTGTCACCCAGGCTGAAGACATTCCTAAAGGCCCATCTACCTTTTGCAGCTTTTTCCAAATATCTGGAGCACTTTTACTAATAAACATCATGTTTACTATTTTGAATGGCAAGACCTGGATACCAAAGTCCAACTACAGTACTGTTGGATAGTGCTCCCTCAAGGTTTCAAATACTTTCCAGTTATCTTTAGGGAAATACTTCCCAAAGACCACCAGGACCTCCAACTAAAAGGCAAGACTTTGTTATAATATGTCAGTGGCATATTAGTAACCAGTACCACTGTGATAGACTCTGACTGGAACACTATACTGACTTCAAATTTCCTGGCAGAATAGGGATACAGTGTATCCAGGAAAGAGGCATAGATCTCACAGCCCTCAGTCAAATAAATATGCTCCTGAACCAGAGGGAAGCTCTTGCCAGGGTATCCAGACCCACCACACAGCAGAAGCTGCAAGGGTTTTTGGGTTTGGTTGGGTTTTGCTGCATTTGGATTCCTAATTTTGGACTTACAGCCAAACTTCTATATAAAGCTTTAAAATGAATAGACATCAAGCCCCTAAAATGGACGGGGGATTGTCAAAAAGCCTTTCTGACCATTAAAGAAAGATTATTAACAGCGCCAGCCTTGGGACTCCCAGATATAAGAAAGCTATTCAGTTTGTTCCTGCATGAGAAACAAGGGGTGGCTCAGGAAGTGCTAACCCAGCACCTGGCAAACATGAGACCTGCAGCCTACTTTTTAAAACAGCTAGACATTGTCACAAGGGGTTGGCCCTTTTGCCTCCAAGCAGTTGCTGCCACCTGCGGCCTTCTCCAGGAGGCAGGATAGTTCACTTTGGGACAACCTACCACAGTGCACACCCCTCACTGTGTGCTCTCTCTATTAGAACAGAAAGGGGGGTACTGATTGACCTCTGGAAGGTTGGGTAGACATCAGGACATCCTCCTAGATTACGCAAATGTAGCTTTGAGAGCAGTCTCCGCTCTAAAACTTGCCACCTTGCTTCCTCAAAGCACAGCTGACCCTGTACATGAATGCTTACAAGTTATTGAACAAGTTTACTCTAGCTGACCAGGCTTGGCTAATACCCCCATGGTAGATCCAGACTTAAAAGTGTTCACTGAGGGGAGCAGCTTTATAGATCAAGGACAATGGAAGGCTGGGCATGCCGTGGTAACACTCCGACAGATTCTGGAAGCAGAGGCACTCCCTTCTGGTACATTGGCACAAAAGGCAGAACTCATAGCCCTATCTGGGACATTCCAACTAGGTAAAGACTCCTGGATGACCATTTATACAGATTCCAGATTTTCCTTTTCTTTTGTTCACACCGACAGGGCCATCTGGAGAGAAAGGGGGGCTGTTAACCTCTGGTAATGAACAAATTAAATATTCTAGAGAAATCCTAACCTTACTATTAATAACATTGGTCTTAGAGCCCAAAGAAATAGTTATAATACATTGCCCTGGACACCAGTGGACAGATAACTTGGAGGCAAAAGGTAATTTTTTTTTTCTGAGACAAAATCTCACTCTGTTGTCCAGGCTGGAGTGCAGTGGTGCAGTCATAGCTCACTACATCCTCAACTTCCTGGCCCCAAGTGATCCTCCTCTCTCAGCCTCCTGAGTAGCTGGGACCACAGGCATGTGCCACTATGCCCAACTAATTAAAATTTTTTTTGTAGAGATAAGGTCTCGCTATGTTGCCCAGGCTGGTCTCAAACTCCTGAGCTCAAGCATTCCTCCTATCTTGGCCTCCCACAGTGCTGGTATTATAGGCATGAGCCACCACACTTGGTAAAAGGTAATATTTGAGCAGACCAGGCTGCTAGGGAAATGGCATTAAAAAAAGACCCCAAAAGTTCTGCTAATGCCATTAGTATCTGAAACAGACCTCATCATAGAACCCCTTAAATAGTCAGAAGATTTAAAAATAACACTTAATTGGGGTTTTGACCTCAATCAAAAAACCCAGGACAGATGAATCTGTAATAAATAAGAAAAAAAGTCCTGGCACCTAAACATCTTATGATAGATGTTATCAAACATGTACATGACACCACGCACTATGGTAGAGATGTCACTCTCCAGTGAATCCAAAATTACATCTTTGGGCCATACTTAAAGAGGACTATCCAAAAGGTAATAGATTGCTACTTGGTGATAACGAACACTTTTTTTTTTTTAGACGGAGTCTTGCTCTGTCACCTGTGCCGGAGTGCAGTGGCGCAATCTCTGCTCACTGCAACCTCTGCCTCTGGGGTTCAAGCGATTCTCCTGCCTCAGCCTCCCGATGGTGGCCTGGCTAATTTTTTGTATTTTTGGTAGAGATGGGGTTTCCCCATGTTGGCCAGGCTGGTCTCAAACTCTTGACCTCGTGATCTGCTCGTCTTGGCCTCCCAAAGTGCTGGGATTACAGGCTTGAGCCACCGCACCCGGCCCACAGATTTTTTTAAAAAAGAAAAATGTAATAGAAAAATGCCTTCTCTGCACCAAAAACGATCCTAAGACTGGTCCTCCACCCTGCACTATTAGGGGTTCAAGCAAGAGGTGAAGGGCCAATGGAAGACTAGCAAACTGACTTCACCATGATGCTGAGGGCAGCAAGACATTTTAAATATTTGCTTGTTTTCATAAGTACTTTTTCAGGATGGGTTGAAGCATATCACGGCAAGACCGAATGGACATCTACAGTTGTGAAGGCTCTGTTAAAGGAAATAATCCTTGGGTTCAGATTGCCTGTCTGTGTTCAGAGTGACAATGGGGCAGCCAAGTTACAGAGGATGTGTCCCAGGCCCTCGACATAACCTGGAATCTCCATATGGCCTGTAGAACACAGTCTATTGGAAAAAACTGAAAAGATAAATACTATAAAAGGAACCACACTTGGCCCAGCACGGTGGCTCACACCTGTAATCCCAGCACTTTGGGAGACCGAGGCAGGTGGATCACGAGGTCAGGAGTTCGAGACCAGCCTGACAAACATGGTGAAACCCTGTCTCTACTAAAAATACAAAAATTAGCCAAGCGTGGTGCACACCTGTAATCCCAGATACTCAGAAGGTTGAGGCAGGAGAATTGCTTGAACCCAGTAGGCGGAGGTTACAGTGAGCTGAGATTGTGCCATTGCACTCCAGCTTGAGCGACAGAGCGAGACTCCGTCTCAAAACAAAACAAAACAAAACAAAAACAATAACAAAAAACCATACTATAAAAAGAACAGTAGCTAAAATTTGTCAGGAAACTAACCTGACGTGGGATAAAGCTTTGCCTATTGCCTTACGCACAGTAAAAGTAGCCTGAAGAAGTGGGCTTAAGTCAAGGACTTTTGAAATCTTATATGGGAGACCAATTCTCTGCCTGCCTTTTAAACTAAAAGATCCCCATTATATTCATTAAAAAAAAAAGAAAAAGGCTGGGCATGGTGGCTCACGCCTGTAATCCCAGCACTTTGGGAGGCCGAGGTGGGTGGATCACAAAGTCAGGAGATTGAGACCATCCTGGCTAACATGGTGAAACTCTGTCTCTACTAAAAGTACAGAAAATTAGCCCGGCATGGTGGTGGGCGCCTGTAGTCCCAGCTACTTGGGAGGCTGAGGCAGGAGAACGGTGTGAACCCGGGAGGCGGAGCTTGCAGTGAGCCGAGATCACGCCACTGCACTCCAGCCTGGGTGACAGAGCGAGACTCTGTTTCAAAAAAAAAAAAAATTAGATATTCTATTTATTTATTTATCTGAGACAGGGTCTCACTCTGTCACCCAGGCTGGAGTGCAGTGGCATGATCATGGCTCACTGTAGCCTTGACCTCCCAGGCTCAAGTGATCCTTCCACCTCAGTCACCCAAGTAGCTGGGACTACAGGCATGTGCCACCACTCCCAGCCAACATTTTGTATTTTCTGTAGAGATAGGGGGTCATCCTATGCTGCTCAGGCTGGTCCTGAACTCCTGGACTCAAGCAATCTACCCACCTTGTCCTCCCAAAGTGCTGGCATTACAAGAGTGAGCCACCATGTCTGGCCAAGAATTAGATATTATTAAATATGTACAATCTTTAGGTCTGGCTTTAACTACTATTCATGAGTTTACTTCCAGCAGGTTGTGGTTTCCAACAGACATTCCTTTACATTGCATTTGACTTGGAGATTGTTCCAAACCCAAAAGAATCAGCATCCTAATGACCAGCTGAAACCCCAATGGAAGGGGCCATATAAAGTACTACTGATGACCCTTCTTCTATTAGACTTTCAGGAACAAGGTCTTGACTTCTCCATAGTCATGTAAAACCAGCCCTACCAGACTCTTAGCCTAGCAAAAAACATCAGGAAGCCATTTCAACTCCAGAGCCTGTCTTGATCCCGCCTGAATGGATGAGTGAGTCTTTGAGCAAACTTAAATACCTCTTTAAGAAAAAACTAGATAAGTAACCTGTTTTAACAGAATTAAATAAAAATTCATGTCTTTTTGACCATAATTCATTATTGCTGTTGCTTTATGTAAAAAGGTGGGATATCCTCCTACTGTTTTCTTTCCTTTCCTTTCCTTTCCTTTCCTTTCCTTTCCTTTCCTTTCCTTTCCTTTCCTTTCCTTTCCTTTCCTTTCCTTTTCTTTTCTTTTCTTTTCTTTTCTTTTCTTTTCTTTTCTTTTCTTTTGAGACAGAGTCTTGCTCTGTCACCCAGGCTGGAGTGCAGTGGTGTGATCTCTGCTCACTGCAAACTCTGCCTCCCGGGTTCAATAGATTCTCATGCCTCAGCCTCTTGAGTAGCTGGGATTACAGGCATGGGCTACGACATCCGGCTAAGTTTCGTATTTTTAGTAGAGATGGAGTTTCTCCATGTTGGCCAGGCTGGTCTCGAATTCCTGACCTCAGGTGTTCTACCTGCCTCAGCCTCCTAAAGTGCTGGGATTACAGGGATGAGCCACAGTGCCCAGTCCCTCCTACTGTTTTCTACCTTATTAAATGCTTAATTCATGTTAAGGAGGAGGAAGAATTACTTGAGCCCAGGGGGTTCATAGTTGCTTTGGTCACTACTATTGCTGGAATTATATGTATTTTCTTTTTTCTTTCTTTTTTCTTTTTTTGGAGACAGAGTCTTGTTCTGTCGCCAGGCTGGAGTACAGTGGCATGATCTTGGCTCACTGCAACCTCTGCCTCCCGAGTTCAAGCGATTCTCCTGCTTCAGCCTCCCAACTTACTGGGATTACAGGTGCTCGCCACCACACCAAGCTACATTTTGTATTTTTAGTAGAGATGGGGTTTTGCCATGTTGGTCAGGCTGGTCTTGAACTCCTGACCTCAGGTGATCCACCCACCTTGGCCTCCCAAAGTGCTGGGATTACAGGCATGAGCCACTGTGCCTGGCCAGAATTACATGTATTTTCAAAATCTGGTGCCACATTAAAGTAGCTCCTTGTGTCCCTTTTATTTAGACAGCGCTGAATTTGCAAAATGCCCTCCCTTACTTTTTAAACTCCATTCATCCTTTTGTTCCTATTTTCGTTATTGCAATTTTTAGGATGACACAATACTATAGTTAAACTGTCTCGAGGTGTTGCTACTGGAGGAAACCTATCAGATTGTTGGGCCCCAAGACCGCTCAAGGTAAACATTTTTCATTAGTGATACCTGTCACTGACTTTTCAGATGTCCCAAATGCTACTACATATCTGGACCAACCACTGTCCATGTTCACCCTCTGGGTCCAGTTGATTGTACACCAGGAAATTCCTACCCCTTTTTACAACTTGTCTCAGCCTATCACAATTAAAAAATCATTTTACAGCACAGGTCCTCCCAGGTCCATGACTTACTGAGTAGATAAATGTAGCCAATACATGAGAAATAAAGTTAAAAACCTGTCCCTGCTAGGCCAGCAAAATCTATAGCTGGGGTATTACATGAATGGATTCTGGGGAGCTTGTAAAAAAAAAGACCCATGGCTCAATTCCATCTAGTCAATACTCCCCATGAATAAGTCCATCAATGAATGCACCCTTGGGGGCGTCACTTATGTGCACCCAGGGTATATATTTGTTTGTGGCATAGGATCAGACCCTCCACTGTTGGGATGGGCCCACTGATATCTTGATAGTTTACATATCAAAGGCTCCTATTTGCTAGGACATTTGGTGACTCCCTTTTCAATCCATCTTACCTATGAAAGATTCTGTCCTTTATCCCATAAGTTAAAGAGAGGCTGGGTGCGGTCACTAACACCTGTAATCCCAGCACTTTGGGAGGTTGAGGAGGAAAGATCACTTGAACCCAGGGGGTTGAGACCAGCCTGGGCAACATAGGAAGACCCCATCTCTAAAAAAAATTTAAAAATGAGCTGGGCATGGTGCCATGAACCTGTAGTCCCGCTACTTGGGAGGCTGAGATGGAAGGATTGCTTGGCCCCAGGAAGTCGAAGTTGCAGTGAGCTGTGATCATGCCACTGCTCTCCAGCCTGGGCAACGGAGTGACTCTGTCTCAAAAAAACAAAAAACAAAACTAAACTAAAAATTTGGTGGGTAGATATCAGGGATCCTGATGGCAGTCTTTTGGGTGTCATCATTTCTAATTATGGAGTCTATGCTAACAGGGATATGATTAAAAGCTTATCTGCCACCATACAGACCATTACAAAAGAGACCACTAAAAACCTTAAAACACAACACAAATCTCAAAGTTCCCTTGCTCAGGTAGTTCTTGATGATTGGGCTATGCTTTATTTCCTTTTGGCCAAACAGGGAGGGGTCTGTGCTTAGAGCTACTTGTTGCAGCTATATGGATACTTTGGGTGAAACAGAGACCTGAATAGAAAAGATCATCCAACAAGCTATCTGGCTACAACATGCTCCTACTACAGGCGCTATGTCTGACTGGTTCTCTGAGCTTTTCACATGGATACTTCAAGGTTTTCAGTCTATTTTATAAGGACTTTTGAAATTTGGGCTTGCATTTCTGACAATAGGACTTATAATTTATCTTATGTCTGGTGTGCCATTAAATGTTATGCCAAGATGGTAGACAGGTGCACTAACGTGTACACGCTGCTCCCTTGAAATTCCTGACCTGGAACTTGTGAATACTTAGGGGTTACTGTCAGGCAGTTTCATTCCTCTAATTCTGACTCTTACCCCAGCTACACCTTTTGCCAACAGGAAGAAGCTGGAGTGATCTTTGACTGATATCGCATATTAGCTGTCACCTCAGGATTCAGAGTTGATCAAGCCCGGGGGACTGAAACTGTCCCTATAAGCTTTATAAAATTAATCGGGGAAGAAGAGGGGGGAGGGAAATGAAACTAAACCAGGCTCGCAGCACTCTCAGCATTAATCGTTAGGTCAGCTTGCTCTCTGACCTGCTTCCTCATAGGTGTTTGGTGCCTATTGTCCCAGCATCACATAGACCTTAGATTATGGTTCCCCCTAACTCTTCTATAGATAACAACTTGAACATCATGAAACATTAAGTGTTCCCTTTGAGATATTCCTTCAGGTCCTGCATGCCGATGAAACTACTGACTCAGCTGGTCTGAAGGACCCCACTAATGCCAGCACATCTGAAGGACCCTATGAGGAGCTGACTCACCAAAGAATTCAGTTTCCACATCCTCATGATTTCATCCTCCTTGTTCTGACCAATCAATGATTCCAATTTTCTAGCCCCTCATCCTCCACAATCCCCTTAAAAATTTCAGCCCAGACCACCTTGGGGAAATGGATTTGAGGATTTCTTTCTATCTCCTTGTTCAATGCCTTATGATCATTAAACTCTTTCTCTGCTGCGGACCCTGCTGTCTCTATGTAATTGGTCTGTTACCACGCAGTGGGCTTAAGAACCTGTTGCCTATAATAAGGGTACTCAATGCAAAAGACAGCAGAGCTTTAGACCTGGGAGGAATCTGCCCATGACTCTTGGGGCTCCGTGAGGAAACAGGGCACCCGAAAAGAGGTCAGTGACACCTTGATTGTATTCCTCAAGGGGTCTTAGAGTTGCTAGAAGTCGCCTCTAGATATCTTTCCATGGAATCTAAGGTGGTAAAAAGGAAGGTGGAGTAGAAGTGAATAGGAATGGAAGAATAAGTCTTCAAGGATCCAGTTTGGAGATATGTTTAGTTTTCCAAAAGGCTGATGAAATTTTACAATTTTCTCAGCAAAAATCATGCCAAGAAGAAAGGAAGCAAACAGAGAGACAAAACCCGTAATTAAAAAGAGGTTTCAGTCAACTGGAAAAAAGTCCCACAAACAAGATCCACAGGAGAAAAAGCAGAAAGGTCTTTCCTCACATAAAATTGTAGGCTGAGTATTAGCTTTTTTTTTTTTTTTTTTTTTTTTTTTGAGATGGAATCTTGCTCCGTCACCCAAGCTGGAGTTCAGTGGCACCATGTCGGCTCACTGCAACCTCCGCCTCCCAGGTTCAAGCAATTCTCTGCCTCAGCCTTTCAAGAAACTGGGATTACAGGTGCCTGTCACCATGCCTGGGTAATTTTTTTTGTATTTTTAGTAGAGAAGGGATTTCACCATCTTGGCCAGGCTGGTCTTGAACTCCTGACCTCGTGATCCACCCACCTCAGCCTCCCAAAGTGCTGGGATTACAGGTGTGAGCCACCGCACCCGGCCAAGAATATCAGCTTTTAATTCAGCTGACTTCTGACTGTAGAGCTCTTTAAAAACCCTTTCAAATCTCATATTATTAGATTTCAGCCAGGACAAACAGCCAATATTCCTGGCTTCTGAACTTTTTTCTCAATCCAAAGGTATTTTCCATATGACTCACCAAAACCAATAAACCTTAACCAAGATTATGACTTAATCAAGGACACATAAGGCATCTCCCAAGAGGTGCAAAGCAGTCCTCACAAATTCCAGAATCACCTCAAAAAACAGCTCAAGGAAAAGAAAGTTTCACTACCTGCAAATGGGGTATCACCATATTTTTATTTTTTATTTTTCTTTATTTTTTTTTTTATTTTGAGACAGAGTCTCGCTCTGTCGCCTAGGCTGGAGTGCAGTGCAGTCTTGGCTCACTGCAGGCTCCACCTCCTGGGTTCAGGCCACTCTCCTGCCTCAGACTCCCAAGCAGCTGGGACTACAGGGGCCCGCCACCATGCCAGGCTAATTTTTTGTATTTTTAGTAGAGACGGGGTTTCACTGTGTTAGCCAGGATGGTCACAATCTCCTGACCTCGTGATCCATCTGCCTCAGCCTCCCAAAGTGCTGGTATTACAGGCGTGAGCCACCGGGTATCACCCATATTTTTATCCAGCCATATTTCCGAGGGTCTCAGCTTCTCATCTGACCATCTACACATAAGGACCCAAAAGCCCCATGTGCGGACAGAGAGTAGAAGACGGGAAATCCAAAGCCGTCTATGGAAGGGAAAAGTATCAATAACAAATGAATATCCCCCAAAGTAAAAAGTCACGCACATATCAAGCTAATTTTTTAATAAATGTTGCTGCTCCTGAGTTAAATAACTTACATTTCCAAAGAATTGTTTTCCTAACCAGGAATTGATTACAGATTGCAGTGGTGAAAGCATAGAATCCTAATCACTAGACTACAGGATGAAGCACTAAAAAAAAAAAAAAAAAAAAAAAAAAAAAAAAAAAAAAAAAAAAAAGTCCTGTAGGGGAATCCAAAAGAGGTATTTGAGCATTTAAAAGATTTTAACTTTAATTTTGTCAAGAGAATTTCTAAGGCTAGCTATGATACTATTATGTGTCTTTTTTTTTTTAAATAGACCTTTCCATAAGTAAAAATCGGGCAATTGTTTAGAATGAGAGACCCTAAAATCCTTTTCAAATATAAGAGCCTTTTTAATTTAAATGATGCATCTTTTAGATACTGACAATTAAAACTTCCAATACTACACTTGGTCCAATAGCAGCTTGATCCAATAAGCCTCTTCATGGAAAGCCCAGGAGATAACTTTCCAGGTTTAGAATAAGTTTTTGCCATTTAAGCAAGAGATGTTCCTGGAGAGGGGAGAGAAGAAGCATTCTCCGTGACCCCCAAGAAATGTACTCCCGGGAATAGGCTAAGATACCGGAACACTGTTGTTGCCACTGACAGTTAAGAATGGCATTTGAGGCCAGGAGCAGTGGCCCACGCCTGTAATCCCTTCCCACTTTGGGAGACCGAGGCAGGTGTATCATTTGAGGTCAGGAGTTCAAGACCAACCTGGACAACATGGTGAAACCCCATCTCTACTAAAAATACAAAAATTAGCTGGGCATGGTGGCACATGCCTGGAATCCCAGCTACTTGGGAGGCTGAGGCACGAGAATTGCGTGAACCCAGGAGGCAGAGGCTGCAGGGAGCCGAGATCATGCTGCTGCACTCCAGCCTGGGTAACAGAGCAAGATTCTGTCTCAAAAAAAAAAAAAAAAAAAAAAAAAGAAAGAAAGAAAGAAAAATTTCTTACCCTTCTGTACCCTTCTGCTGGCTTCTTAGGTCCTGGGTTCCCTTGACTATGACTCCCAGAAGAGCAGAGTGGCTTTGGTAACCTGCTCACAGTGCCAAAACTGGGATTCTCCTTAACCCCCTGCATGTTAATGAATGTGTATGTCTTTCCTCCTATTAATCTGTCTTTTGTCAGCTAATTTTCAATGAACCTTCAGAGAATGAAGAGTTTGCCCTTTGCTCCTACGCACATATCTGATAAAGGATGTGTGTCTCTAATATACAAAGAACTCTTAAAACTTCACAATAAGATAACCAAGAAACCAATACGAAATGGGCAAAAAATTTGAACAGACACTTCAGCAACGAAGGAAACAAACACATGAAAAGAGGCTCAGCGTCATTAGTCATCAGGGAAATGCAAATTAAAACCTCAGGGAGAGACCCATTCAAATGATTCCAGTTTATTTTATTTTTTTTTTAAAGACAATACTGAGTCCCAGTGAGGACGTAGAGCAATGGGAACACTTACGCATTGCTGGTGGGAATGCAAAATGGCACAGCCACTCTGGAAAACTATTTGCCAATTTCTCCTGAAGTTAAACATATGCTTACCACATGACTCAGCAATCTCACTCCTAGGTATTTACCCCAGAGAAATGACAACTTACATTTTTACAAAAACCTATAGAGGAAGTTGTACAGTAGCTTTATTTATACTTGTCAAAAGCTGGAAACAACCCAAATACCCCCAAGTTTCCCTCACATGGTGAATGGACAAGAAAACTGTGGTTCATCCATACAATGAATTACTAATCAGCAATTAAAAGAGACCAACTACTGACACCAACAACATGGTGGAATTACAAACGTGTTATGCCAAGTGAAAGAAGCCAGATTCAAGAGGGTACATGTTTTATGATTCTATTTATGTGTCGTTGTTGAAAAGACAAAACCCACGGGGATAGAAAAGAAGCAAATGGTTGCCCAGGCCTTTAGGTAGGCTGAGTAGCCAACATCAAAGGGACGGCAGGAAATTTGGGGGATGATGGATCTCTTCTCTATCTTAATTTTGGTAGTGGTTAATACTGGTGGTAATACTGAGCCATTTGGTGGCGGTTTGGCTTGTCAATACTGAAAAGGGTGAATTTTTCTGTGCATAAATTATACCTCAATAAACCTGATTTTAAAAAGTTACACTTTGGGGGGCTTTAAATAGAAGAAGGAACTAAAAACACATAGGTAACAATAGCAATGAAAATAGAAGAGTACAATTATAAGTTAAAATATTCTAAGATCCATTTCTGTGTAGGAGGCGTATAGAGACCTTAATTTACTTTAAGGGTAAAGTAAATAAGGGTAAGGGTAAAGGCCAGGCACAGTGGCTCACACTGTAATCCCAATGCTTTGGGAGGCTGAGGTGGGAGGATCGCTTGAGAAATTTAAGATTAGCCTGGGCAACAAAGGCAAGACTTGGTCTTTACAAAGAATTTTTTAAAAAGTAAAATAAGTAAAATGTAAGGCTAACTAATAAGGTGTAGAAATAAAATACAGATATCTCTTGCTTAACATCAGTAATCTGTGTTAGAAATCAAAAGTTTTGTGTGAAAACATACAATGGGCAGAAACCTAGTTCCCATTATTTTAAATTAGCTGGGTGTGGTGGCAGCACCTGTGGTCCCAGCTACTTGGGAGGCCAAGGCACGAGAATTGCTTGAACCTGGGAGGCGGAGGTTGCAGTGAGCCGAGATTGCACCACCGCACTCCAGCCTGGGTAACAGAGTGAGATTCCATCCAAAAAAAAAAAAAAGGTAGATTCCAGAAATAAACCCTCACAGATATGGTCAGTTGATTTTCGACAAGAGAACCAAGACCATTCAATAAGGAAAATACAGTCTTTTTATTCATGGTGGTGGGGAACCTGGATATCCATTTGGAAAAGAATGAAGTTGGACACTTACTTTATACTACGTACAAAAATTAACTTATATGGATCACAGATTTAAGTGTAAGAGCTAAACGTATAAAACTCTTACAAGAAAAGATAAGGGGAAAAGCATTATAACAACTGGATTTGGCAATGATTTCTTGGATACAACACCAAAAGCACAGACAACAAAAGAAAAAGCAGATAAATTATACTTCATTGAAAATTAAAAATATTTGTGTATCAAAGGACACTATTGAGAGAGTGAAGGGAAAAGAATGAGAATAGACATTTCTTAGACTTTTTTTTTTTTTTTGAAATGGAGTCTCCCTCTGTCACCCAGGCTGGGTACAACCTCAGCTCACGGCAACCTCTGTCTTCCAGGTTCTCCCGCCTCAGCCTCCCAATTAGCTGGGATTACAGGCGACTGTCACCGTGCCTGGCTAATTTTTGTATTTTTAGTAGAGATAGGGTTTCACCATGTTGGCCATGCTGGCCTCGAACTCCTGACCTCAAGTGATTCACCCACCTTGGCCTCCCAAAATGTTGGGATTACGGGCATGAGCCATCGAGTCTGGCTGACAATAGACATTTCTCCAAAGAAGGCATACAAATGGTCAAAAAACACATGAAAAGATGTACATCTCTAGTCATTAGGAAAATCAAAACCACAATGAAATACCACTTCATACCAAATTGATGCCTATTATAAAAAAAAGTAAAAAACTGAAAAATAACAAGTGTTGACAAAGACACAGAGAAACTTGTACATTGCTGGTAGGAATGTAAAATGCTGCAGCCACTGTGGAAAATAATTTTGCAGTTCCGCAAAAAGTTAAACATAAAATTACCATATAATCCATAATTTAATTTCTAGGTATATACCTAAAATAATTGAAAGCAGGAACTCAAACAAATATTTGTACGCCAGTGTTCATACCAGTGTTATTCACAATAGCTAAAAGGTGTAAACAACACAAATGTCCATCAATGGATGAGGATATGCAAAATGTGGTATATACGTACAATAGAATATCATTCAGCCTTAATAAGAATGAAATTCTAATACTTGCTACAAATGGATGAACCCTGAAGAAATTATGCTAAGTGAATAAACCAGATACAAAAGGACAAATACTCTATGATTCCACTTACATGAGGTGCTTGGAATAGGCAAATTCATAAAGAGAAAGTAGAATAGAGGTTATCTGGGGCTGAGGGAGAGGGAAATAGGAAGTTATTTTTTAATGAGTACACAGTTTCTGCTTAGGGTAAAAACATTTTGGAAATGAAAAGTGGTGATGGTCACGAAACATTGTGAATGTACTTAATGCCAATGAATTGTATATTTAATAATGGTTAAAAGGGTAAATTTTATGTTATATATCTTTTACCATATACACGCAAATCAAAATCAAAAATCATTGTTTCCCAATCCCAAATGAATAATACAGCTGTTCGCGAACAATTGCTTTATATGCAATAACATGATATTGAGGTGACTCTCTTAATATCAACAACGACTGAGGTTCATACCCTCTTTGTTGACTTGGGAGAATGCTTTTTTAAAAAAATTTTTGTGGCGGGGCGTGGTGGCTCAAGCCTGTAATCCCAGCACTTTGGGAGGCCGAGACAGGCGGATCACGAGGTCAAGAGATCGAGACCATCCTGGCTAACACGGTGAAACCCCGTCTCTACTAAAATACAAAAAACTTGCCGGGCACGGTGGCTCAAGCCTGTAATCCCAGCACTTTGGGAGGCCGAGAAGGGCGGATCACGAGGTCAGGAGATCGAGACCATCCTGGCTATCCCGGTGAAACCCCGTCTCTACTAAAAAATACAAAAAAAAAAAATTAGCCGGGCGAGGTGGCGGGCGCCTGTAGTCCCAGCTACTCGGGAGGCTGAGGCAGGAGAATGACGTGAACCCAGGAGGCGGAGCTTGCAGTGAGCTGAGATCCGGCCATTGCACTCCAGCCTGGGTGACAGAGCGAGACTCTGTCTCAAAAGAAAAAAAAAAGATTTTTTTTGTAGAGAGACAGTCTCCCTCTGTCACTCAGGCTGGAGTGCAGTGGCTCAATCATAGCTCATTGCAATCTTGAACTCCTGGACTCAAGTGACTCTCCTGCCTTGGCCTCCCAAAATGCTGGGATTACAGGTATGAGTCACGTTGCCTGGCCAGGGAACCCTTTTCAAAGAATACTTGATTCTGATATTCTACCAATAGTAGTTGGAATGTACCTTAAGATATTTTGGCGTGAGCGGTGGCTCACGCCTGTAATCTCAGCACTTTGGGAGGCCGAGGCGGGCAGATCACGAGGTCAGGAGATCGAGACCATCCTGGGTAACACGGTGAAACCCCATCTCTGCTAAAAACACACACACACAAAATTAGCTAGGCATGGTGGTGGGCACCTGTAGTCCCAGCTACTCAGGAGGCTGAGGCAGGAGAATGGCGTGAACCAGGCAGGTGGAGCTTGCAGTGAGCCACGATCGCGCCACTGCACCCCAGCCCGGGCGACAGAGCAAGACTCCATCTCAAAAAAAAAAAAAAAAAGATATTCCATGCATTGAGTTTTGTTTAAAATATTTTACTGAGTTTTGGGGACAAAATTATAAAATGTTGTCATACAAATATTGGTCAAAAAACGTTAAGTTGAAAGATAGGCAGTTTGTGTAAAGCTCTAGTCTTGAAAACCAGGAGAAAAATGCTAAATGGGGAAAGGTCCCACAAGGTATAAATTACAGATTTCCAAACAAGCAGATGGAAAACCAAGAATAAAGAAAATTTGAACAATGAAATGAAGGCTGAAAAGGTGGGGAAAATGCATAGAAAAAACATAGTAAATGTAAAACACAAAATTAGATAGTAGAAACAAATTTGAATTGATCAATAATCACAATAAATGTAAACAGATTAATTTCACCTATTATAAGACAGAGACTTTTATATTGGATTTCTCTATTTCATTTTTACAAAAGGCATGTCAAAAACATATGACACAAAAAGGTTAAAGGTAAAGGAATATACACCAGAGAAATACTAGCCAAAAGAATCCTATTTTGTAGCTAACAACTTAGTCTAAATATATGTAGCAAAACTTGACAGACTCACTGGAGAAACTGGAAAATCAGCAATCACAATGGGAGATTTCTTTCCCCAACATTTTAAAATGAAAAATTTCAAACATATCAGAAGTTGAAATAATTTTATAGTGTAAAAGAAAAAGTGAAAAAAAGAAAAAGAAAAAATAAGTTAAATAAGAAAGAATCTTACAGTGTACAGCCATATACTCATTGCCTAAATTCTACCAATAACATTTTGCCATGTCTTTATCACATATCTCTTCATCTCTCCATCTTTCTATCTATTTATTAGTTCATTTTATTTTTTATGCATTTCAAAGTAAATTGAAGAATCAGAACTCTTCTCCTTTAGGCTTCACTAACAAAGTTGAATATCTGATTGCAATTTTTTCTTTTGAAATAAATTTTGTAGAAAGTGAAATGCACAAATATTATATACATACTTGCTAAGGTTTGACAAATGTATATACCCACACAGCCTAAATCTTGTTAAGATATAGGACATTACCATAACCCCATAAAATTCCTTCATATCAATTCTCTATTGTCCAGTCAATCATAATGGAAGATCTTAATACATCTTTCTTAGAAATTGATGGATCAAACAGACAAAAAAATTAGTAATGATCTACAAAATGTGAACAACAAATTAACAGGCTTGAGCTAATAGACATATAAAAAACTTTCTTCCATTAACAGAGAATGCACAGTATTTTGTTTTATTTTACTTTTATGTATTTATTTATTTAGATAGGGTCTCACTCTGTCACCTGGGTTAGAGTATAATTGGCTCGATCATAGCTCATTGCAGCCTCGAACTTCTGGGCTCAAGTGATCCTCATGTCTCAGCCTCCCAAGTAGCTGGGACTGCAGGTGGGAGCCACTGTGCCCAAATCATTTTTTTTTCTTTGGTAGAGATGAGGTCTCGCTATGTTGCTCAGGCTGGTCTCAAACTCCTGGCCTCAAGTGATGCTCCAGCCTTGGCCTCCCAAAGTGTTAAGATTATAGATGTGAGCCACTGGGCCTGGCTCACATTATTTTGAAGCACACAAAGAACATTTATGAGGATAGACCATATACTAGGCCTCAAAGGGATACTCACAAATTCCGAAATATTAATATCATGCAGCCCACATTATCTGACCACGATGCTGGCAAAGCCCTATTGCCATGGCTTGGGAAGATGTTGCCTGAGCATGCAGAGCACCATGGACAGGAAAGCAGGATCCATGGGAAGGGAATAATTTCACAACCCTGTCACATGAGCAGCTGGATCCTAGAGGAACCTATTCCTGCTAATGTCAGTTTTCATCAGGTCTGTGTCACCTGCACCCCAAGTCCCAAATGAGGCAGATGCTTACAAGTAAAGACATGGTACAGTTGTGCAGGCATCTCGCTAGTGTATGACTAATTCCTGACATTTTCCTTTTTCTTAAAGTATAAAACACTTAGCTCGGCATGGTGGTGTGCACCTATGGTCCCAGCTACTCAGGAGGCTGATGTGGGAGGATCACTTGAGCAGAGGAGGCAGAGATTGTAGTGAGCCAAGATTGCACCACTGCACTCCAGCCTGGGCAACAGAACGAGACCTTGTCTCAAAACGAAAGAAAGAAAAAAAAAGCATCCTGTCTTTACAAAAAAATTTTTTAATTAAAAAAGGTATAAAGCACATTATTTTATTTAATCATCCATAAAATAGTATTTTTGCAATAGCCTCTTTGCAGATGAAGCAATTGAGATTCAGAAAGTAAGTTTAGGTGATTCATTCAAGATCTCAGCTCCAGTTGGCCCATTCAAATGGTTCTCAAAATCTCGGAGTGATCCTCTGACATTCTAACTATGCTTCATCTGTTTCCTTTTTCTTCTGTTATACAGTGTGCTCCTCAAAGGCATGGACTAGGTCTTATTCATCTTTGTGTCCCCAGTGCCTGGCATAGGGCCTGTTATAGCACTGACATTTGTTGACATAGGCAAAAAATTGTGCCTACCTGTATTAGTTTGCTAGGGCTGCCATAACTACAGACCATGTAGCTTTACACAGCAGAACTAATTTTCTTTTCTTTTTTCTTTTCTTTTTTTTTTTGAGATGGAGTCTGGCTCTGTCACCCAGACTGGAGTGCAGTGGTGAGATCTCGGTTCACTGCAAGCTCTGCCTCCTGGGTTCACGCCATTCTCCTGCCTCAGCCTCCCGAGTAGCTGGGACTACAGGCACCTGCCACCACGCCTGGCTAATTTTTGTATTTTTAGTAGAGGCAGGGTTTCACTGTGTTGGCCAGGCTGGTCTCGAACTCCTGATCTCAAGTGTTTCGCCTGCCTCAGCCTCCCAAAGTGCTGGAATTACAGGCATAAGCCACTGCGCCTGGCCAGAAATTAATTTTCGCACCGTTCCGGAGGCTAGAAGTTTAAGTGTTGGCAAATTGTGTTTCTTCTGAGGCTTCTCTCCTTGGCTTGTGATTGAAGGAATAAATGACTCGCTCCCTAAGTCAAAGAGCAAGAGATAATGTGTGGGATTGAGAGAGGAAAGAGAAGAATACAGCACTAGCTAGGACTGCCAGGAACATGACCCAGAAAACTAATTCAAACCATTATTTGAAATGACGGTTTCAAATTAAAAAGAGAGATCTAAGCAAATCATTGAAAGCCAGGTATAATTTTGGAAAGCCAGATACAGTTTTGACCACAGTATCTCAAACAGCATTAAGAATCTCTCCATCAGCTGGGCACAGTGGCTTGCACCTATAGTTCCAACTGCTCAGGAGGCTGAGGTGGGAGGATTGCTTGAGCCCGGGAGTCCAAGACCAGCTTGGGCAATACAGCAAGACCCCTTCTCAAAAATTAAAAAGAAACCTTCCATCTGTCAACCCACCTTCTGAGAATATGTTGACCTTATTCTCTCAGGCTCTGCCACGGAATTGTGGACATGACCATCTGCAACCTAAAGTCAGCATCTTTACAATTTATGATTCAAGGAATGAAAAACTGAGCCCATCTCTCTGTCTCTGTCTCTGTCTCTGTCTCTCTCTGTCTGTTCTCTCTCTCTGTCTTTCCCCTTCCCCCCAGGGAAGATGCTGATTGATTAGGATGGGCTCAGTTGTCCATCCTGAGGCCAAAGCATTAAAGCCAGGTGGGCAGGGCAGTGTGATTAGCTGAACTGGAACACACATCTTGCTATGACCCCAAGAGGGCAGGAGGGGCTATCAGAAATAAAGGAGAGAGTACTGGGTAGAAGAAATCCAGCCACGCATGGTGACTCATGCCTATAATCCCAACTCTTTGGGAAGCTGAGGCAGGAGGCCTCTTAGCGAGGCCCAGTCACTATTTAAAATAATAATAATAGACAAATCTTACAGGTTTTCCATTTCAGCATATACTGATGGCTTCATACACACGTTTAATTTAAAGACTAATAACCTTAAGCGATGACTATCCTGTTTATCTTCACAAGCACAAATTTATCTATTTTATATATTAATGCTTTGTAGACTTCATAAAGAACCTATAAAGAGCAAATTCTATAGGTAAATATGAATCGTTTAGAATTTTCCATCTCAGGCTGGGCGCGGTGGCTCAAGCCTGTAATCCCAGCACTTTGGGAGGCCGAGACGGGCGGATCACGAGGTCAGGAGATCCAGACCATCCTGGCTAACACGGTGAAACCCCGTCTCTACTAAAAACTACAAAAAACTAGCCAGGCGACGTGGCGGCGCCTGTAGTCCCAGCTACCCGGGAGGCTGAGACAGGAGAATGGCGTGAACCCGGGAGGCGGAGCTTGCAGTGAGCTGAGATCCGGCCACAGCACTCCAGCCTGGGTGACAGAGCGAGACTCCGTCTCAAAAAAAAAAAAAAAAAAAAAAAAAAAAGAATTTTCCATCTCTCCCACATTTTCAGAGGAATAATGATTTTTTAAAGGCAGAATGGTTGAATGTTTTCACATCTGCAAATAGACTTTCTTGTTTCTTTAGTCTCTCTTAGCTTTCTTCAACTTCAGTAACTATGAAGTATGGGATGGGATAATATACATGAAACCTTGGTTATTGTATTTTATGGGCAATTAAGGAATTTTTCAAGGATAATTTATACCGTACACCTCCCCAACTGTATTTGTCTTTAAGACCTAACCTCCCACAGAAGATAAAATCGTCTGTGCTAATGTTAACTAGAGCATCTACTGTGTGGCCAGCTCCTTATGTATTTTACCATATGAGGTTAAGCAGTTGTAGGTTCAATTTTGTAAGTAAGAAAAATGAGGTTCAGATAATTTACATAAACTCATACAAGAGGAATGATAGACAATGAAGAGTCAGAAGGGTGAGGGGTTGGGAGGAGGAGGATGATGAGAAATTACTTAATGGGTACAATGTACATTATTTGGGTGAGGAGTACCCTAAAAATTCTGACTTTACCACAACACAATCTATGCATGAAAGAAAATTGCGTTTGTACTCCATACATTTAATTTTTTTTTTTTTTGAGGCAGAGTCTCGCTGCCTTGCCCAGGCTGGAGTACAGTGGTGTGATCTCAGCTTACCACAACCTCTGCCTCCCAGGTTCAAGCGATTCTTGTGCCTCAGCCTCCCGAGTAGCTAGGACTACAGGTGCACACCACCATGCCTGGGTAATTTTTTTTTTTTTTTGAATTTTTTAGTACAGACGGAATTTCACCATGTCAGTCAGGTTGGTCTTGAACTCGTGACCTCAATTGATCCACCTACCTCGGCAACCCAAAGTTCTGGGATTACAGGTGTGAGCCACCACACCTGGCCTGTACTCCATAAATTTATACTTTTATTTTTTTTTAAAAAGAACAACAACAACAACAAGCCAAACTCACACAAACTCTTAGGTATCAGGGTTAGAATACAAATATCTATTTATCTGACTTTACAACTCTGATTCCTATCCTTGGGGGCTTAGGAACTTTGGAAAGTTTGATGTAAGGGATGCATGCACGAGGTGTAGTTAAAAACACACACACAGGTTTCATTCCTGGAACTCACACTTTCTAGCTGTACAATATTAATGGCAAATAGCTTTTGAATGTTTTCCAAGTGCTCAGCACTTTGTGTGCACAATATCTCATTCAATCTTCTTGAAAACTTTTGGAATAAGACACTACTATTGTTATTCCCACTTTAAAGATGAGGAAACTGACACAGTTGATAAGGTACAGAAATGACGCTTGAACTCAGATGGTCTGATGCCAGTGCATGTGTTTGTAACCAAACGATATGGATATAAAAAGGAAACGAGCAGTTGTAAAGAACTGAAGCATAGGCCGGGCGGGCATGGTGGTTCACGCCTGTAATCCCAACACTTAGGGAGGCTGAGGCGAGTGGATCACTTGAGGCCAGGAATTCCAGACCAGCTTGGCCAACACGGTGAAACCCCCATCTCTACTACAAATATAAAAATTAGTCGTGGTAGCATGCACCTGTAATCCCAGCTACTTGGGAGGCTGAGGCAGGAGAAATACTTGAACCTGGGAGGCAGAGGTTGCAGTGAGCCAAGATCGCGCCATTGCACTCCAGGCTGGGTGACAGAGCAAGACACTGTTTCAAAACAAAAACAAAAACAAAAAGAATTAAATCCACTCTTGAGAAATGGTTTATTTGACATGGCAATTAAGAATGTGGGTTTTGGAGCAGATTGCTTGGCGACAAACCCCAGCTCTTCTACTTGCTAGAGGTGTGACTTCGGGTAAATCAAAGAACCTCACTGTCCTCATCTGTAAAATGGGCATACAGTAGTACCTACCTGCATTAGTTTGCTAGGGCTGCCATAACAAAATATTACAGACTGTGTGGTTTGAACAACATAAATTAATTTTCTTACAGTTTTGGAGGCTAGAAGTCTAAACGTTGGTAAATGTTTCTTCTGAGGCTTCTTTCCTTGGCTTATAAATGGCTGCCTTCTTGCCATGTCCTTGCACAGTTATCCCTTGGTCTCTGTGTTGTCTGTGTCTTAATCTCTTTTTATAAAGATTCCAGGCATTTTGGATTAGGGCCACCAGTATGACCTCTTCTTGTCTTCATTATCTCTTTAAAGGCCCTGTCTCAAAATACAGTCACAATCTAAGATACTGGGCAATTGGACTTTAACATATGAATTTTGTAGGGGATACAATTCAGCCATAACACTACCTCATAGAGTTATTGTGAAGATTAAATGAGATGATACATGTAAGGCAATGAACAGGGAACCTAGAATGCAGTAAGAGCTACCAGCAAGTTGCAAATCATTCCTCAGCAGGATATTGGCTGGAAGTACCCTGGGCTTCTCTTCTCATCCAAATGCAGTCCAGCATCATACTTGCCTAAGATTTACAGTCCCCATTTGAATCACACAAGTCTTCCATTCTGGTCTGGCCCCTCCCTGAGGTCGATAAGAGGTTCTTCTCATAGAGAGCTCTCAGATTTTCTTTCTGTAACTGCTCCAAGTTTAGTCTTTAAAATGAGAACACGTCCTGTCCCAACTCCTTACGGCTCAGCAAGTGCATTTCTAACACTACTGCTATTTCAACTCTTTGGACAAGTCACTTATTATTAAACTTTAATGATAATCACTTACATTTATAGCCTCTTTCAGTTTACAAAGCTCTTTTCCTATCCATTACCTCCTTTAATCCTTACAACATCTGTGGGAAGGAATTACGTTCTTCTCTATTTGACAGATGAAGAAAACAAGGCTCTAAAAAGTAGCATTGTCATCCCAGGTTACACAATTAACATGTGGCAGAGATGGGCTTCAAATTCTGGTCTTTTACTTTCTTTTTGTTTTGTTTTGTTTTGTTTTGTTTTGAGACGGAGTCTCGCTCTGTCGCCCAGGCTGGAGTGCAGTGGCCAGATCTCAGCTCACTGCAAGCTCCGCCTCCCGGGTTTACACCATTCTCCTGCCTCAGCCTCCCGAGTAGCTGGGACTACAGGCGCCCGCCACCTCGCCTGGCTAGTTTTTTGTATTTTTTAGTAGAGACGGGGTTTCACCGTGTTAGCCAGGATGGTCTCGATGTCCTGACCTTGTGATCTGCCCGTCTCGGCCTCCCAAAGTGCTGGGATTACAGGCTTGAGCCACCGCGCCTGGCCCTTTTATTTTCAATCTTTCAGGAGTAGCTCACCCATCCAGGCATTTTTCTTTTTTCTTTTCTTTCCTTCTTTCCTTCTTCTTTCCTTCTTTCTTTCTCTCTCTCTCTTTCTTTCTTTCTTAGAGTTTCGCTGTTTTTGCCCAGGCTGGAGTGCAATGGTGCAATCTCGGCTCACCGAAACCTCCACCCCCAGGTTCAACCAATTCTCCTGCCTCAGCCTCCCGAGTACCTGGGATTACAGGTACATGCCACCACGCCCAGCTGATTTTTGTATTTTTAGTAGAGATGGAGTTATGCCATGTTGGCCAGGCTGGTCTTGAATTCCTGACCTCAGATGATCCACCCGCCTCGGCTTCCCAAAGTGCTAGGATTACAGGTGTGAGCCACCATGCTTGGCCCAGGTACTTTTCTATAAAAGTGGTACACTGGATAAATAATGCCCCTGCTCTCTCTCTTTTGGAGGAATGTAGGTAAGTTGTTGAGGTTAGTTATTTTGGTTGGAAGTGATTAAAAACTAACTCAAACTGGCTTAAGCAAAACTTGTATTGGGTAACCTTAAAAAAACAATTTGGAAGTATATTTTCTGACACAGATGGATCCAGATGCTCAAAGTATGTCACCAGAATGTATCTTTCTTTCTTTCTTTCTTTCTTTCTTTCTTTCTTTCTTTCTTTCTTTCTTTCTTTCTTTCTTTCTTTCTTTCTTTCTTTCTTTCTTTCTTTCTTTCTTTCCTTCCTTCCTTCCTTCCTTCCTTCCTTCCTTCCTTCCTTCCTTCTTTCTTTCTCTCTCTCTCTCTCTCTTTTTTTTTTTTTTTTTTTTTTTTTTTTGAGACGGAGTCTCGCTCTGTCGCCCAGGCTGGAGTGCAGTGGCCGGATCTCAGCTAACTGCAAGCTCCGCCTCCCGGGTTCACGCCATTCTGCCTCAGCCTCCCGAGTAGCTGGGACTACAGGCGCCAGCCACCTCGCCCGGCTAGTTTTTTGTATTTTTTAGTAGAGACGGGGTTTCACCGTGTTAGGCAGGATGGTCTCGAACTCCTGACCTCGTGATCCGCCCATCTCGGCCTCCCAAAGTGCTGGGATTACAGGCTTGAGCCACCGCGCCCGGCTCTTTCTTTCTCTCTCTCTCTGTCTTTCTCTCTCTCTCTTTCCCCCTTTCTCTCTCTCTTTCTTTCTTTATTTCTTTCTTTTTTTGCAAGAAGTCTTCTCACTCTGTTACCCAGGCTGGAGTGCAAAGGTGGGATCTCGGCTCACTGCAACCTCTGCCTCCTGGGTTGAAGTGATTCTCCAGCCTCAGCCTCCTGAGTAGCTGGGATTACAGGTGCCTGCTACCATGCCCGGCTAATTTTTGCATTTTTAGTAGAGATGGGGTTTTGCCATGTTGGCCAGGCTGGTCTCAAACTCCTGACCTCAAGTGATCTGCCTACCTCGGCCTCTTCGAAATGCTGGGATTACAGGTGTGAGCCACTGTGCCTGGTCTCCCTCTCCACTTCATAGCTTCCCTTTGTGTCGATCTTATTCTTAGACAAGCTCTCTGCTGAAGCTCTGTCTCCACTAGCTTCAGCTCACAGTTCCCTCAGCTCAACACACTCAACAGAAAGAGAACACTTCTTTTCTGTAAACTGCAATGCATGAGCTGGATATCATTCTCAACTCTTTGACCTGGGTTATGGGCCCACTTATGAACCAGTCACTGTGTCCAGGACAATGGAGTATTCTCATTGTTCAGGTCTGATCATTTGACCCCTCTGGAGTGGAGTATGGGGTGTGTGTGTGTGTGTGTGTGTGTGTGTGGTGTGTGAGAGAGAGACAGAGAGAGAGAAAAAGAGAGAGAGAGAGACCCACTAAGGGATCAAGTGAGGAGAAAGAAGATTCTTCAAATAAAAAGCACTGTTGTCAGGAGTGAGTGGGTGATAGGCGGATCTCTATAGGGTGTCTTTGCTCTGCAGAGCAACCACAGAGGAACTGGGGGTCCATCTTAGCAAGAATTCTCACTTCTTGTCTTGAGGAAGAGTAATAAGTGGACTTTTATGATTTTTCCCAGGACTGCTTAGCTTGGCTCAGTAGGCTAGACAATAAGGCAATAATTCAAGCAAAGTGAGGAGTAAAGAGTAATGAATAACCTAGTATGTTCAGGACAGGACCCAAACCAGGAGCAGCCCCAGAGGGGACTCTGAGATGCTCTTTGACGGTGGCCACCTCCCTGCTCCCTGCCCCCAGCACCTTCCATCTGCCTGTGAAGCTGTGAGCTCCGGCAGGGACCATGTCTGTTTTACTGACCACCTTCTCCCCAGTGCTTAGCCTGGTAACTGTGCCTGGCACATCACAGGGGCCTCACACATTTATTGGATGATTGAATAAATTAATGAACCAGGTTGATCAGTCTGACTGGCAGGATCTACCTACCTCTCTGGATAAGTCAACCCCCTTCTTTGACCTCTGTTCCCCGTCTGTAAAGTGGGAGAAGATATAGAAAGAAACGCTCTCCACAGACCCTGCAGCTCATGATTCCAGGATCGCAGGGTTCTCAGGAAACAGCCAGGATGCCTCTCAAGAAGCCAAATGGAAGGGGAAATCAAATGTATTGGGCACCTCATGTTCAGGTGCTTAATGAGACTAATTCACATGGTTCCCAGGTCTCCAAATTGTGGGATTTTATGGATCCATAACTTTAATAAAATTTGGGATTGAAATAGGCTATCTATTTTTTATTTTGGCAATAAAGACATTTTAAAAACCTCCCATTAACTATCACCACTATTTCTTAAAAGAAGTGGTGTGCTGTTTTTTGTTTTTGTTTTTGCACTAAGCAAGTAGGAAATACACAATCTCAAAATAAAAGAGCAGTCCCACTTCCCCACTGGAAAAAAAAGACAATTGGCAATCTTACATGCTTTTTTTTTTTGCAGATAAAAATGCATTTCTTTCTTTTATTTTTTTTTTTTTTGAGACGGAGTCTCGCTCTGTCGCGCAGGCTGGAGTGCAGTGGCCGGATCTCAGCTCACTGCAAGCTCCGCCTCCCGAGTCTAGGCCATTCTCCTGCCTCAGTCTCCCAAGTAGCTGGGACTACAGGCGCCCGCCACCTCACTCGGCTAGTTTTTTTGCATTTTTTTAGTAGAGATGGGGTTTCACTGGGTTAGCCAGGATGGTCTCGATCTCCTGACCTCGCGATCTGCCCGTCTCGGCCTCCCAAAGTGCTGGGATTACAGGCTTGAGCCACCGCGCCTGGCCAAAAATGCATTTTTTGTCTCTGTAGCCCAGGCTGGAGTGCAGTGGCACGATCATAGCCCACAGCAGCCTTGAACTCCTGGCCTCAAATGGTCCCCCCACCTTACCCTCCCTGGGATGTAAGGGAGGGTAAGTAGCTGGGATGTAAGTAGCTGGGATGACAGGCACAAGACACTGTGCCCAACTCCAGATATACATTTTGAGATTGACCCGTGTATGGGGTCCAGTATTTGAGACCTACTAGCATGGATTACTTTTTGCCACCCCACCCCACTTACATACCTGTGAAGTGACTTAATCCACCCACTTTACAGATGAGGAAACAGATTTAGGGAGAGTGGTATTGCAAGGTCACAGAGACAGTTTTAGACTCAGTTTGTCTGGGTTCAAACCCACATCATCTTGATAAATCCTAAGCCAAGGCTATTTTACAACAGGGAAAGAAATGACCCACACGGGCTCCCTTGGGGTGCCCCTGGGGTGTTCTGTGACCTAACCCTGTGCCTGGTCTTTGATGCTTTTTCCTTAACACATCTTTATGGTGTGCCTTTGTTCTTTAACACATCTTTATGGTGTGCCTACTTCACACCAGGCGCTGGGCTGGGGGCAGGGGAGAGTGTAGGGAGGAAAACCAAAAATATCCCAGCCCCTTTCTCTCCTGTCCCCTAGTACTCACTCTGGGTCCCGTTCCCCAGGCCTCCCTCCTTGCCCTGGCAGCCAACGAATCCCCATCGCAGGCGTGGGCTGCTACCAGTTTAGGGGCTTCCCTCTCCCAGGGGTGTTGGCAGTTTCCTAGGAGACTCTGGGAACCTTCAACGCCTCCAAGACCCAAAGGACTGAAAGCGTAATGGTGCAACTTCAGGCACTGTGATAGGTTCTAGGGGAGGTAATTGGGAGTAAGAGATCCAGTTCAAATCCTACCAGATAATACCCCCTCCAGCCCCTCCCCCCACTCCCACAGGCTTTGTGGGGCCTCACAGCCCCTCAGCTCAGGCTGGAAGAAGGGAGTCCCCTACATCAGGGGGCCCTACTGTGGAGGGGTGCTTGCTGCCCCGGCTGGGGGACCCCAGGGATCGTGGCCACCCTTCCCCCCAACTGCCAGAACCAGGAGCACCCTTTCCTGGTTCCGCCCCGCCCCGTCCCGCACGCCCGCGCGGGAGCGCGCCTCCGCCGGGCCGCGCCGGTGCACGAGAGCGCGCGCCTCGGCGCGGGAGCGCGCTCCGGGGAGAACCCGAGCAAGATGGAGGCCGCGCAGAGGCCGCCGCCTGGGCCGAGGCAGCCGCTGCTGGGAGCGCCAAGCCGCGGCGCCTAGGCCGTGCCAGTCCCGGATCCGCTGCCCCCGACCGTGCCCAGGTTGGTCTCCCCGCACCCTTTCCCCGCGGCCGCAGCCTCGCGCGCGTCCGGCCTGGGCGCGGGGCAGCCGCCCCCCCAACCCCGGCCCTACTCGGGCCCGGCCGCTCCCCAGCCCCCCGGGGACAGCCCCTGCCCACCGCCTGCTCCTCGCGGGCCCCGCTGCCCACCAGCCCCGGTCTTTCGTTCCTTTGGCCTGGAAACCCCCTCTCCCCAAACCTGGCCCGCCAATCCTAGGCTCCCTCCAGCCTACCTCCAGCCCTGGCTTCTGAGAACAGCCCCCCCGCCTCGCCCAGTGTCCAGCAGTCCCAGCCCCCGACCCCCCTCTAGCTGTATTCTAATTCTGCCACTTTGCCCTCTTAGACCCTCATACCAGCCCCCATTCCCCGTCCCAGCCCCCATATCACCTTCCCAACCACCCAGTCCCAGCCTCTTAAATTCCTTCTTCCCCCATCCTAGAAGCGCCCACCACCGCCTCATAGTCCCTTCCTAGACACCCAATACCAGGCTTCCTTCTACCCCTTAATACCAGTCCCCAAATTCCCTTCCGAGCTCCCTAAATTCAGCCCCTCTGCTAGTCCTCCAATACCAGTCTCCAGTCTCCATTCCACCTCCCCCTGTCCCCTCCTACTCTCCTAATACCAGCTCCCAAACCCCCTCCCAAACTCCCCCATGGCCACTTTCAAGCACCTCCCCCCACCCCTTCCAGGTCTCATATCCCCATCCCAGGGTCTCCCCAACTTTCTCATGGCCCCTTCCTAGGTCCCCCAATAGGAGACCTTTGCCAGTCCCCCTAGACACCGCCTCAACACTCTCATGACCCCTTCCTCTCTCCCCTTATCAGCTCCCAGACGCCCCCAGCTCTGCCCCAGGCCCCGCCCTCGCGGGTTCCTTGACTCAGGGCCGCTTCTCGCGTGCGTCCCCAGCTCCCGCCCGACAGCCCGGCGCTCCGTCCCGGGCCGGCGGCCCCCGCCAGCCGCCGCCGCCGCCGGCCCCGCCTCCGGGCACCATGCTGCCCTCGCAGGAGGCCTCCAAGCTCTACCACGAGCACTACATGCGGAACTCGCGGGCCATCGGCGTGCTGTGGGCCATCTTCACCATCTGCTTCGCCATCATCAACGTGGTGGTCTTCATCCAGCCCTACTGGGTGGGCGACAGCGTGAGCACCCCCAAGCCTGGCTACTTCGGCCTCTTCCACTACTGCGTGGGCAGCGGGCTGGCGGGCCGCGAGCTCACCTGCCGGGGCTCCTTCACCGACTTCAGCACCATCCCGTCCAGCGCCTTCAAGGCGGCCGCCTTCTTCGTGCTGCTCTCCATGGTGCTGATCCTCGGCTGCATCACCTGCTTTGCGCTTTTCTTCTTCTGCAACACAGCTACGGTCTACAAGATCTGCGCCTGGATGCAGCTCTTGGCAGGTAGGGGAGGGGGTGGGCGGAACCCCCAGAACAAGCGCCGGGGACGGGTCTCCTTCCTGCCAGGTCCCCTTCCTGAAGGAGTCAGGTAGATTTTGCTTCTCTGTGTTAAGACACTCACCTCCTTGGCTGACGGACCCTCAGTGGGTACTGGGGAGGGGGTGTGCTGGATAAAGACACCTTAGGGCAGGGGACAGAGCCTTGGGACTAGGCAGGTGGGTCTGTATGCTTGGATATGGGTAGACTGCATTTATTGCTGGGCTAGCATTAAGTTAGTGTCTCCAAGGGTCTCTGTTGGCTGTCTTGGGGAAATATTTATCTGAATGAGGGGTTACTGTAGGTATGATCGATTTCTGTTATGTTGAAAAAAAGCATAAAAGGTGAGTCAAGAGATCTAGCTTGGACTTTTAACTTGCTGACACTATCAACTTGGGTGTTTCACTTTACTTCTCTGAGGCTCGGTTTCCTCATCTGTAAAACAGTGGAGAAGGTGCCAAAAGGACAAATGAAAGAGTGTTTTGTAACCTTTAAAATGCTGTGATAAGGGCGAGAGGCTGTCTATTGTGCTTATCCAATGTTTTGAGATGTGAGTGGTCAAAATCATTGGTGACATGGGTCTCTGGAGGGCAGGTCTCCATCCCCACCTCCCGCCCCTGCACCGTGCAGGAAACTTCTGGTGCCATGCCCAATGGGAGTGAGTCCCCGGGACCCTCCGAAATGTTTGACCAAGACAGTCATCTTACCCTAAGAACCAGAGAAGGGCCTTTTGGGAATGAGAAATGCTGAGACAATTTTCCAGGACCCATTAGAGTCCCCCACTTCCACCCACCTTTCGATCAGAGATAGATTTTGAAGACTCAGCAACTTGGACTTTTGCCTAATTGCTGGCAGGGAAGAGTTGGGCTGAGGAAAGTGGGGCCAGGGGATGGGAGGGGTGGGGGAGGAGAGCTGGTGAAGGGAAAAGTTTGGAGTCTTCCAGGGATGAGAAAGAGAAGGGGGAAATGTGATTGTCATGCTGCAGAGATGGTTTTTTAAAATAAGCACCTCAGGACATTCAACAAGTGACTGCCATTCCAAAAGAGACCCCCTGGAGGAGGCATTATATCACTTTCTGATGATTCCATTGCTCAGAGCATTGCAGGGAATTAACTTTGGAGCATGGGGTGTAATCACTTGAATATCGTCATTGAGGAGAAACCTCTATCTTTTAAATGAGGACTGTAACTTTTGGAAATGGCTGGAAGTCACTCCAGGTCAAGTATAGAGAATACAATGGGTCATCAAATTGATAATTGTCACTTGAAATGACAGCCAAGTGTGAGGACAAAGTCATGAGGCTGGTCTGTTTCCACAAGAGGACTTTTACAAATGCAGGGAGGAATTACTGCCTCATTGGAAGAATTGCCCAAACTCCCAGAAGGACTACTTTGAAGAAGGCAGATGTGGACATCCTAATGGGCTTGTTTCAAATTCATCTCACTCAACTCAATTTAGATGTGGATCTTTGAAGAGGATGAGAAAGGTGAACTATAGGATGTGGGGGATATGGCTCCATACTTCTCTGTGTTACCCATGGAGGTGATATTATGTATTTCCGTTCTATTTCTCCTGCAAAGGCAAGCTGGAACCCTCAATTCATCAACCTTAATTTGGAGTCTGCAGATGAGTTGCTGACCTCTTGGCGTTCAAATTCTCTGTAATCTGTGTGGGTTTAATCTTGGGGATTTGATGAATTGTCCAACAACCCCCATATAATAATAGAATTTCAGGTACCTTAGAGATCAGCTCCTTCAAATCCCACTTTCCCCTCTCCCCGTTTTAGAGAGAGGAAACTGAGTATAGAGACGGGAAGGGCTTACTTGAGGTCACACAGCTGGTAAGGGAGGAAGCTAGTTCTACAGCCAGGGGTTCTTGACTTCTGGCCCAGGGCACTTTTCCTTGCATTACTGCCCCACCCATGTGGGCTGAGGGGGCAGTTGGCAGAGTTGGGCAGTTTATTCCACCTTGTTCAGAGATTTCTGAGTTCTCTGGGTGAGTGACTGATTCACTTTGCTTAATAAAGTGACACCAGGCCAGAGCACTGGACTACAAGTCTTGGGGTGGGGGTTCTTGGCTGACTTGGGTCTGTGACTCACCATGCATTGTTAAGTAAGCCTTTTAGTTTAAATCTCAATTTCCCATTTGTACAATAGGGGACTGGGAGCAGGTAGATAAGGTGATTTAAAGTATCTCTTGGCCAGGCATGGTGGCTCACACCTATAATCCCAGCACTTTGGGAGGTTGATGTGGGAAGATTGCTTGAGGCCAGGAGTTGGAGACTAGCCTGGCCAACATTGCGAGACCCTGTCTCTGCAAAAAATAACATAAAATAAGTAAAAAATAAAGTATCTCTTTCAGCCCTGTGGGGATCCTGGGACAACTCTTTCATCAAGATCATTCCATTCAGAAAGTGATAAATCAGTCATCCTCAGAGGAACTGTGGAGAATCAAAGGGCTCTGTTTGTGTCACATAAGAATTAAAGTGCTTAGCATATGATTTTGTACCTGTTAACTTTTTTTTTTTTTTTTAATTTTGAGACGGAGTTTCACTCTTGTTGCCTAGGCTGGAGTGCAATGGCACCATCCTGGCTCACTGCAACCTCCACCTTCCGGGTTCAAGTGATTCTTCTAACTCAGCCTCCCAAGTAGCTGGGATTACAGGCATCTGCCACAACGCCTAGCTAATTTTTTTGTATTTTTAGTAGAGATGGGGTTTCACCATGTTGGCCAGGCTGGTCTCAAACTCCTGACCTCAGGTGATCCACACGCCTCAGCCTCCCAAAGTGCTGGGATTACAAGTGTGAGCCACCGCGCCTGGCCTGTTCCTGTTAACTTTTATTCAAGTATTTTAGGGTCTTCTGAGTGCAGAGCATGGGGGCATTGGGAAAATACAAAAAGATATGTATTCTTTTATTTGTTCTTCACCTGCTCTGTAACCATCCCTATGCTTAGTCCTGTAATACTGATATGCGTAAGATGTCATCCCTGTCTCCAAGGATCTTAGGTCTATAAAATGCAATTCCTACTCTCAGGGAGCATACTGTCTGGTTAAGTCACTATATTAGTCAGCAGTCGACAGAAACCCAACTCGAGCTGGCTTAAATAAATTAGAAAAAAATAAAGAAGCTAGAGTTTATCAGCTCACTTAATTTGAAAGTCAAGAGTATTTGGCTTTGGGCATGGACAGATCCAGATGCTCACATCATGCCATGAAGACTCTGTCTCTCTCCATTTCTTGGTTCCTCTGTGCTCACTCATTTTAAATCCATTTCTGTCTTCAAGGTGACAAATAAGGCTACTAGTAGATCTAATTTACATTGTTTCAGCTTAGCGGTGCCTGTGGAAAAAGAATAATTCCAGCAAACGTTCCCGGGCTGAGCCGGATTGGCCCCGCTTGGTCAACTGTCCACCTCTTAATTAATCATGGTGACTTTGTCTAAGGCCTGAGCCACATACCTATCCTCGGAACCGCACATGGACTGATAGTGGAGAAAGGTCAATTCCCTCAAAGATAAATCAAGTATGAGCACCGGAAGAGGGGTAGCATGGGCAAGACAAGCGCCAACAGAAGTTTTCCTCTGGGCAGTCTGAGCACTAATATGTGCAGGCTGGAAATGCTGTGGAAACCCAGAGCAGCAGAGGGGGCTGCCAGCTTAGTTGGGAAGTGAGGCTTGAGCTGGGCGGGGTGTTACCAGGTGGGAGGTATGAGCGAGCATCCTGAATGGAGAGGAAGATCGTGGGCAAAGACATAGCAGTGAGAAAGACACATCTGGCTTGAGTGTGGCATCCACATAGGGGAGCAACATGAGGAGAGGTGAGGAAGGAATTATGGGGGCCACAGTATGCTGGGTCGAAGAATTTCGACTTTAATCAGCAGCAGTTGGATGCTACTATGACTTATTATTATTAAAGAAAAATAGCTAACATTTTACATGCATTATATAATTTGATCGTCACAACAATCTTGTGGAGTAGGTACCATTATTCATATTTTATAGGTGAGAAAGCTGAGCCTCAAAGAGGAAAAAGTCATTTGTCCAAGGTCATACAGTTGGTAAGTGGTGGAGCCTGAACTGTAACTTCATATGCCTGACTCTAAAACCTGAGATCAGCTGGGCTCGGTGGCTCACGTCTGTAATCCCAGAACTTTGAGAGGCTGAGGCAGGCAGATCACTTGAGCTCAGGAGTTCAAGACAAGCCTGGGCAACATGGTGAAACCCTGTCTCTACAAAAAATACAAAAATTATCCAGGCATGATGGCATGTGCCTGTAGTCCCAGCTACTCAAGAGGCTGAGGCGGGAGGATTGCTTGAGCCTGGGAGGTGGAGGTTGCAGTGAGCCATGATCATACCACTGCACTCCAACCTGCACGACAGAGTAAGACCCTGTCTCAAAAAAACAAAACAAAATAAAACAAAGAACAAAAATTCCCGGGATCTTGGTTAAAGGAGGATTAATGGTGGGGATAGCGACATGTTTTTGCCAGAAGAGTCAACTGCTAACTAAGTACAGAGGCAGGATATCTCTGCTACGTTTTTTACCTGGTTGTTCCCATTTACTAGGAATATCCAATGTGCCAGCTTCTATGCTAGACATTTTCACATTCATTGTCGTTTAATCCTCATCTGTTAAAATAACTTGCTGCAAGGTCACACATTTAATAAAAGGTGGAGCTAAAACTCAACACAAGTCTAATACAGATCTAGAACCTGTTTGTATCACTGAACTGGAACCTAAGAAGTGAATACACAAATTATAGAGCTCTAAGCTCCATGGACTAAATGTTACCTGTGGGCCCGGTGTAGTTAGCCAGAGAACACTCCCAACTGGGTTAGAGATTCAAGCTGAAGTATGGTTAAGGGTCAGGGTGCCAGGATAAGCTAGTCGCGTAAGAGCACAGGATTATGGCCAGGCACAGTGGCTCTGGCTTATAATCCCAGCATTTTCAAAGGCTGAGGCAGAAGGGTTGCTTGAGGCTAGGAGTTTGAGACCAGCCTGGGCAACATAGTGAGACCCCATCTCTACAAATAATTTAAAAATTAGCCAGATGTGGTGGCACTCGCCTATGGTCCCAGCTACTCAGGAGGCTGAGGTGGGAGGATTGCTTGAGCTCGGGAGGTTAAGGCTGCAGTGAGCCATGATCATGCCACTGCACTCTAGTCTGGGCAACAGAGCCAGACTGTGTCTCAAAAATAAAACAAAACGAACAAAGAATAAAGGACTTATAATCCTTGCTCTGCCACTTTCCAACTGTGGGCCTTGGAAAAATGGGTTTGCCTCTCTGAATCTCAGTTTCTTCATGTGTAAAAACAGAGATTATCATTGTACCTGCTTTGGAAATGAAGGGGGTAAAAATGCTGAGTGTGGTCCTGGTGTATGAGAAGCATTCGATAAATAGTTGCTGTTACTCTTGTGACACAGTCCGAGGGAAGAGCAGTTTATGAGGGATCCTTGATACTTAGAGTTTGGACTTGCCAGGATGACCAAAGGGCTTAAGAAGGCATAAACTATCAGCTGGAAAGAGTCTTATCAACCCATTTCCCCAACTCTTTCATTTTAAAGATGTAAGGACTGGGTCTGAGTCTCAGAGAGAACGGACAAGTTCATGGTGACACAGTGAGACTTGTACCCAGACCTCTCCTCATTCCATGGAAGGGAGGTGATTCTGACCACATTCATTCAAATACTAAGTGCTCTGGTGCCTGGACCACAGCAGAGAATAAAACGTGTAGAATGGAATGGAAGCTGGTGGACCCTGGAGGTGGGAGGTGGCAGGAAGTGGGGTTTGGGGGATCTAGAAGTGAGTACCTTTCAGCCTTCCAGATGTGTGTTCTTTTTTTTCTTTTTCTTTTTCTTTCTTTTTTTTTTGAGACCGAGTCTCCCTCTGTCACCCAGGCTGGAGTGCAGTGGTGCGATCTCAGCTCACTGCAATCTCTGTCTCCCAGGTTCAAGCGATTCTCCTGCCTCAGCCTACTGAGTAGCTGGGATTACAGGCACGTGCCACCACACCTGGCTAATTTTTTGTATTTTCAGTAGAGACATGGTTTCACCATGTTGGCCACAACATGTTAGGTCTCAAACTCCTGACCTCAAGTGATCCACTGGCCTCGGCCTCCCAAAGTGCTGGGATTACAGGCATGAGCCACTACACCTGGCCCAGATGTGTGTTCTTAATTATCAGGGTCTCTGGACTAGTAACCTCAACCAGGAACTCCGATCACTGTGGCATAGAATATTCATCTACATTTCTGTCCGTTTCTTTCTTTCTTTTCTTTTATCTGAAACTGTGTCTGGCTCTGTCACTCAGGCTGGGATGCAGTGGTGCGATCATGGCTCACTATAACCTTGGGCTCCTGGGCTTAACCAATCCTTCCACCTCAGCCCCCTCAGTAGCTAGAACTACAGGCACACACCACCATGCCTTGTTAATTATTTTATTTTATTATTTTTTGAGACAGAGTCTCGCTCTGTTGTCCAGGCTGGAGTGCAGTGGCATGATCTTGGCTCACTGCAACCTCCACCTCCTGGGTTCAAGCAATTTCTAGCTAATTTTTGTATTTTTTAGTAGAGATGGGGTTTCACCATGTTGGCCAGGCTGGTCTTGAACTCCTGTGATCTTGAACTCCAGAACACTCAAGTGATCTGCTCGCCTCAGCCTTTATTCTATTTTTTTTTTTTTTTTTGAGATGGAGTCTCGCTCTGTCACCCAGGCTGGAGTTCAGTGGCCGAATCTTAGCTCACTGCAAGCTCCGCCTCCCGAATTTACTCCATTCTTCTGCCTCAGCCTCCCGAATAGCTGGGACTACAGGCGCCCGCCACCTCGCCCGGCTAGATTTTTGTATTTTTTAGTAGAGACGGGGTTTCACCGTGTTAGCCAGGATGGTCTCGATCTCCTGACCTTGTGATACGCCCGTCTCGGCCTCCCAAAGTGCTGGGATTACAGGCTTGAGCCACTGCGCCCGGCCTATTCTATTTTTTGTAGAGCCAGGGTCTCACTATGTTTCCCAGACTATACAACTCTTGGTCTCAAGTGACCCTCCCACCTCAGCCTCCCAAAGTGCTGGGATTACAGGCCTGAGCCACTGCTCCCAGCACATTGCCCTGGGCCTTGTTTCAGATTTGATTTGGGATTTTATTCTTCCACTGTCTTTGTTGTATGTGCACGATACTGATAAACACATTGAGATAATTTCTTTCCTCTTTCCCTCCTCCTCTCCCTCTTTCCTCTGTTCCTCTCTCATTTCTTTCTTCCTCCCCCAACTCTCCCTTCCTTCCTTCCTCTCTCTTTTTTTTTTTTTGAGAGGGAGTCTCACTCTGTCTCCCAGGCTAGAGTGCAGTGACCCGATCTCGGCTCACTACAACCTCCACCTCCCAGGTTCAAGCGATTCTCCTGCCTCAGCCTCCCGAGTAGCTGGGACTACGGGCATCCGCCACGACTCCCGGCTAATTTTTGTATTTTTAGTAGAGACGGGGTTTCACCATATTGGCCAGGCTGGTCTCGAACTCCTGACCTTGTGATCCGCCCTCCTCGGCCTCCCAAAGTGCTGGGATTACAGGCTTGAGCCACCGTGCCTGACCTCTCTCTCTTTTTTTAGTACTTTTGAGTCGCTGTTTTACCTTCTTTCCTCTCTTCTGTTCTCCTTTCCTTCCCTCCCTTTACTTTTGCCTCACTTCCCTCTCCCCGCCCCTCTTCTTTTAATTCTCACATCAACCTTTACTGACGGCGTTGTGTGTGTGTCAGGCACTGTGCTAGCCTCTAGAAATCCTGAGTAAGAATCCTTGCTCCCAGGGAGCTCATAGTCTGATGGGAGAGGCAGGAACAAAAACAGATCATCACAATATGGTACAATACATGAAACGGGAGATTCATGCACAGGGTATTCTGAGGGCAGGGAGGGGACTTCGAACACAGTTAAAGAGAGCCAGGGAAGTCTTCCCAAAAGGGTAACATTGGAGCTGAGTCTTAAAGGATGAGTAGGAAAGAGGAACAGGATGATCAAAGGCATGGAGGTGGGAATAGCTGCTGTGTCTGGGGACTCTAAGCAACTAGGCCAGGAAAGGTAAGAGTTGAGACTGGGGAAGTGGGCCAGAGCTGAACTGTAGAGACCTTCTAAGTCATGGTAAGGAGTTTAGGCTTTATTTGTTTTTTTTTTTTTTTTTTTTGCTTGTTTTGAGACACAGTCTCACTCTATGGCCTGGTCTGGAGTGCAGTGGTGTGATCTCGTCTCACTGCAACCTCTACCTCCCGGGCTCAACCTCTATCTCCTGCTTCAGCCTCCCAAGTAGCTGGGACTATAGATGCCCACCACCATGCCTAGCTAATTTTTGTATTTTTAGTAGAGACAGGGTTTCACCGTGTTGGCCAGGCTGGTCTTGAACTCCTGACCTCGGGTAATCCACCTACCTCAGTCTCCCAAAGTACTGGGATTACAGGCATGAGCCACCATGCCTGAACCTAGACTTTTATTTGTAGACAGCAGTTCATTGTTGAAGGGTTTTTAAAAAATTTTTATTTTGGCCGGGCGCGGTGGCTCAAGCCTGTAATCCCAGCACTTTGGGAGGCCGAGACGGGCGGATCACGAGGTCAGGAGATCGAGACCATCCTGGCTAACACGGTGAAACCCCGTCTCTACTAAAAAATACAAAGAACTAGCCGGGTGAGGTGGCGGGCACCTGTAGTCCCAGTTACTCCAGAGGCTGAGGCAGGAGAATGGCGTAAACCTGGGAGGCGGAGCTTGCAGTGAGCTGAGATCCGGCCACTGCACTCCAGTCCGGGCGACAGAGTGAGACTCCGCCTCAAAAAAAAAAAATTTTTTTTATTTTAATTATTTCCAGACTTTTGACTTTTTGCAAAAGTAATACAAGTACACAAGACAAAATTTGGAAAGTAAAAAGGGTACACAGGCAGACATAAGTCTCCTTTCCATCCTCACTCCCACTTGTTTCTTCCAGAGACAACCCCCATTACCAGTTTCTTGAGTACCCTTTCCAAGAAATTTCTTAAATATGCAAGCAAATGCAAATAGCGTTTTTACATAATTAGTGTATTATTTATCTATAGCTGTATAACAAATTACCCCAAGCCGGGCGCACTGGCACTCATCTGTAATCCTAGCAGTTTGGGAGGCTAAGGTGGGCTGATCACTTGAGACCAGGAGTTTGAGACCAGCCTGGGCAACATGGTGAAACCCCATTTCTACAAAAACTAGCTAGGCGTGGTGGCACACGCCTGTAATCCCAGCTACTCAAGAGGCTGAGATGGGAGCATCACCTGAGCCCAGAAAGGTCAGAGCTGCATCGAGTCATGATTGTGCCACTGCACTCCAGCCTGGGTGATAGAGTGAGATGTTGCCAAAAAAAAAAAAAAAAAAAAAACCCAAAACATAAACAAACAAATCACCCCAAAATGTAGTCGCCTGAATCAACAAACATTTATGATCTTTGTTTCTATAAAGTCACAGTACTTTGGGAGCAGCTTAGATGGGCAGGTAGCTGTGACTCAGGGTCTCTCATGATGTTGCAACCGAGACCTCAGCTGGGGCTACAGTCATCCTAAGGATAACTGGGCTAGAGGACCCACTTTTAAGTTCATTCATGTGGGTGCTGGCAGGAGACCTGAGAATGAGTGCTCCGAGAGAGAAAAAGGAAGAAGCCACACTGCCCACCCCCTTTTTGTGGTATCAATTGTATTGAGATATAATTCATATGTCATATAATTCACCCATATCAAGTGAACTGTTACATGGTTTTTAGTACATTCACGGAGTTATGCAACCATGACCACAACCAGTTTTAGGATATTTTTCATTACCTCAAGAAGAAACCTTATATACTTTAGCTATCACCCCTTAACCCCTGACCCCCCATCCTCCTCAGCCCTAAGCAAACAGTAATTTACTTTCTGTCTCTATGTATTAGCCTATTCTAGACACTTCATATAAATGGGATCATATAACATGTGACTTTTTTTTTTTTTTTTGAGATAGGGCCTTGCTCTGTTACCCAGGCTAGAGCACAGTGTTGCAATCATAGCTCACTGCAGCCTCAATCTCTTGGGCTCAAGCAATCCTTCCACCTCAGCCTCCCAAGTAGCTGGTACTACTGGCACGTGTCACCATGCCCCGCTAATTTTTTTTAAATTTTGGTAGAAACGAGGTCTCTCTATGTTGCCCAGGCTGGTCTTGAACTCTTGAACTCAAGCAATTCTTCTGCCTCAATCTCCCAAAGTGGTGGGATTACAGGTGTGAGCCACCACACTGGGGTACTATATAGTCTTTTATGACTGACTTTTTTCACTTAGTATAGCACTTTCAAGGTTCATTCATGTTAGAGCACATATCAATATTTCATTTCTTTTTATGGCTGAATAATATCCCCTTGAATGGACATACTATGTTTTGTTTATCCGTTCGTCAGCTGATGGACATTTGGGTTGTTCTACCTTTTGGCTATTATGAAGAATGCTATAAACATTTGTATACAAGTTTCTTTTTTTTTTTTTTTCTTTTTGAGACAGAGTCTCACTGTGTTGCCCAGGCTGAAGTGCAGTGGTGTGATCTCAGCTCACTGCAACCTCCACTACCTGAGTTCAAGTGATTCTTGTGCCTCAGCCTCTCAAGTAGCTGGGATTACAGGCACATGCCACTACACTTGGCTAATTTTTGTAGTTTTAGTAGAGATGGGGTTTCACTATGTTGGCCAGGCTGGTCTCGATCTCTCGACCTCAGGTGATCCTCCCACCTTGGCCTCCCAAAATGCTGGGATTATAGGCATGAGCCACCATGCCCGGCCTTATGTATAAGTTTCTAGGTAGACACATGCCTTCATTTCTCTTGGGTACATACCTAGAAGTAGAATTGCCTGGACAAATGGGAACTCTGTATTTAAAATTTTGAGAAACTGACAGATTTTCCCAAAGTGGCTTGCCAACTCCAAGATCACAAAGATTTACCCCTATGTTTTCTTCTAAAGGTTTTGTAGTTTTGGCTCTTACATTTAGGTCTTTGATCCACCTTTTTTTTTTCCTTTGAGGCGAAGTTTTGCTCTGTCACCCAGGCTGGAGTGCAGTGGTGCGATCTTGACTCACTGCAACCTCTGCCCTCCAGGTTCAAGCGATTCTCTTGCCTCAGCCTCCCTATTAGCTGGGATTACAGGCACATGCCACCACACCTGGCTAATTTCTGCATTATTAGTAGAGACAGGTTTTCACCATGTTGGCCAGGCTGGTCTTAAACTCCTGACCTCAGGTGATCCACCCACCTTGGCCTCCCAAATTGCTGGGATTACAAGCGTGAGCCACACTGCCCGGCCTTTGATCCACTTTGAGTTAATTTTTGTATATGGTGTGAGATACGGGGTCCAACATCATTCTTTTGCATGTGGCTATTCAGTTTCCTAGGACCAAGATTGTTCTTTTTCTGTTGAATGGTTCTGGTATCCTTGTCAAATGTCAGTTGACCGTAGATACATAGATTGCTTTCTAGACTCTCAATTCTATTCAATTGATCTATATATCTATCCTTATGCCAGAACAGACTGTCCTTTAAAAATTTTTATTTTGCCAGGCACGGTGGCTCACACCTGTAATCCCAGCACTTTGGGAGGCCAAGGCAGGTGGATCATGAGGTCAGGAGTTCAAGACCAGCCTGACCAACATGGGGAAACCCTGTCTCTACTAAAAATACAAAAAATAGTAGCTGGGTATGCTGGCACATGCCTGTAATCCCAGCTACTCAGGGAGGCTGAGGCAGGAGAATCACTTGAACCCAGGAGGTGGAGGTTGCAGTGAGCTGAGATCATGCCATTGCATTACAGCCTGGGTGACAGAGTGAGACTCCATCTCAAAAAAAAAAAAAATTATTTTTAAAATTTATTTTCATTTCTTATTTTTTATTTTTATTTTTTGAGACAGGGTCCCACTCTTTCGCCTAGGCTGGAGTGCAGTGGTGTGATCATGGCTCACTGTAGCCTTAACCTCCTGGGCTCAACTGATCCTCCCACCTCAGCTCCCCAGTAGCTGGGACCACAGGCATGCACCACCATGCCTCACTAATTTTTAAAAAAAATTTTTTTTTATTTTTGAAGAGACAGATTCTCGCTATATTGCCCAGGTTGGTCTCAACCTCCTGAGCTCAATCAGTCCTCCCTCTCAGCCTCTCAAAGTGCTGGGATGACAGGCATGAGCCACTATGACCAGCCCAGGCTGTCTTGATTACTGTCACTTTCTAGTCAGTTTGAAATCAGAAAGTGTGAGTCCTCCAACTTTGTTCTTCATTTTCAAGGTTGTTCTGGTTATCACACTGCCTTTTATGTCCTGATAGCAGACATCACACACCATCACTTCTGCCACACTCTATTACAAGAAATAAGTTCCTAAATCCAGCCCACATTCTAGAGGAGGAGAATTAGGATCCTTCTCTTGAAGGGAGGAATGTCAAAGAATTTGTGGACGTATTTTCAAGCCACTGCTAATGGTAATATACTAAACACTTGGTTCTGTGGCTTGCTTTTTTACTCGACAATACATCTTGGAGATAGTTCTATATCAGTGTATAAAGAGCCACCTTTTTCTTAACAACTGCGTAATAAACTTTTCTATAGACGCATCATAATTTAATTAATATTTATTTACAAGATTTTGTTATAATGCTTCAGTGAATAATGTTATATGTAAATAATCTAATACATATGTAAGTTTAAGGATAAAGCCCTAGAAGGGGAATTGCTGGATTAAGTGGTATATGCATTTACAATTTGACAGATCTATCAACAGTGTCCTTCACAGAGGTTGTACAAAGTTACACTCCCATAAGCGATGTATGATCGTACCTGTTTCTCCATGTCCTTGCCAACTGAGTGTGTTATCAAATATTTCATTTTTTCCACCCTGATAGAAAACACTCTCTTATTGTGGTAATTTGCCTTTCTATTATTATGAATGAGATTGAATACCTCTTTTATATATGTAATTGTTATATATATGTATATTTTTTTTAACTGTCATTTCTTAAATTTTGAAAATCAATGTAATGGCATTTTTCCACTTTGATTTGTAAGAGCTCTTTATATACTAAGAAAAGTAGCCTTCTGTGTGTGAGATGAGTTACAAATATTGCTTCTCAGTTTATCTTTTGACTTTGTCTATGGATTTTTCCCCCATGGGGATATTGTTTTCTTTTTACTATAAGCAAATCATCAATTCCCTCTTTTATGGTTGCTGGGTTTAGTGTTATACCTAGAAAGGCTCTGAAGTGTTTCAAGTCTGAGGAGAACATGATTGGATCTGGTTGCTGGTGAAGAGGATGGATTGGAGGTATCAGGAGGACAGGGGTTGAACTAGTCTTTTTTTATTTTTTTCGAGATGAAGTCTCACTCTATTGCCCAGGCTGGAGTGTAGTGGCGCAATCTTGGCTCCCTGCAACCTCCACCTCCCGGGTTCAAACAATTCTGCTTTAGCCTCCCAAGTAGCTGGGACTACAGGTGCCCACCACCACACCCAGCTAATTTTCGTATTTTTTAGTCGAGATGGGGTTTTGCCATGTTGGCCAGGCTGGTCTGGAATTCCTGACCTCAAGTGATCCACCCGCCTCAGCCTCCTAAAGTGCTGGATTACAGGTGTGAGCCACCACGCTCGGCCCCAGAGGAGTTTAATGCATTATGAGTGCCCTGGATCAGGAATCTGTACCTGGCACATAGGTGCTTAATTAATGTCTGTTGAATGAATGAATGAATGATGATATCTGATTTAAGTCTCAGCTCTGCCACCCATTCCTTTGGAGGCAGCACAGTTTAGTGGTCAGAAAACCTGAATTTGGGCTGGGTGTGGTGGCTCACATCTATAATCCCAGCACTTTAAGAGGCCAAGGTGGGCAGACACCTGAGGTCAGGAGTTTGAGACCAGCCTGGCCAACATGGTGAAATCCCATGTCTACTAAAAATACAAAAATTAGTCGGGCATGGTGGCACATGCCTGTAATCCCAGCTACTCAGGAGGCTGAGGCAGGAGAATTGCTTGAACTGGGAAGGAGGAGGTTGCAGTGAGCCGAGATTGTGCCATTGCACTCCAGCCTGGGTGACAGAGCGAGACTCCATTAAAAAAAAAAAAAAAAGAAAGAAAGAAAACCTGAATTTAAATTCTGACTGTGGTGTTACCAACTAAGTGTTCTCAGGAATATTACCTGATTTCTGAGTCTCAGTTTACTTACCTATAAAATGGGGACAATAATAATAACTGCCTCATGGCACTGTTGAAGGATTGATTGTGAATTTGTGTGCACACCATGGCAGAAACAAAACACTTAATAAATGTGCCAGGCACGGTGGCTCAAGCCTGTAATCCCAGCACTTTGGGAGGCCGAGACGGGCGGATCACGAGGTCAGGAGATCGAGACCATCCTGGCTAACATGGTGAAACCCCGTCTCTACTAAAAAATACAAAAAACTAGCCGGGCGAGGTGGCAGGCGCCTGTAGTCCCAGCTACTCGGGAGGCTGAGGCAGGAGAATGGCGGCAACCCGGGAGGCGGAGCTTGCAGTGAGCTGAGATCCGGCCACTACACTCCAGCCTGGGCGACAGAGCAAGACTCCGTCTCAAAAAAAAAACAAAAAACAAAAAACAAAAAAACCAAACCAAAACAAAACAAAAAAACACTTAATAAATGTTAGCAATTATTATTTGTTGTTGTGTGACCAGAATCAAATCACTTTGGCTTCAACTTTCCAATATTCCATGGCCTGTGCTAGAACAAGGGAGAAAGGGTTTAAAAGTGGGAACAGTTGGGAGAGGAGCCTGGAGAAGTAGTTAGAGCTGGCTTATGGAGGGCCTTGACCGTGGCTTTGGAGTTCAGGTCTTATTCCTAGATGATGGACAATCACTTTCAGGCATGGAAATGACCAGGGTCAGTTGTGGGTTTAAAAGGATGACTTGGGAGGCTGCTATGGAGAATGGACCAGTTGGAGGCTTGATGGGAGCCGGGAGCCTGGGAAGAAAGCGGTCCAGGTGAGAGATGCCAAGGATGGTGGAGGGAGAGGAGGAGAAAGATTGGAGACCTATATAGAAGACCAATGGGTGTGTTGGGTTCGAGGACAAGGCAGTTCTTACGATGACTCCAAGTTTCTTACGGATAATTGGGTCTGTGGAGTGACATTCACAAAGGACATAGGATGAAGAACAGACCTGGGGTGGAGGAAGAGAAGGTCTGTTTGGGAAACACTGATTTTGAAGTTCTTATGGGATATGCAAGAGGAAAGGTCCAATGAGTGTTACTGCGGTCTGGGGATGAGGAGAAGGTCTCAGCTGTGGATGGCGATTTGAGGCATCATCGTATGAATCTGAGCATAGATGAAATTGCCCAGGGAGAATGTATGGAGGGAGAAGAGACAGCCTAGGGAACAGCAACCTTAAGGAGCAGTTGGAGGAGGAGTAGTCAGAAAAACCAACTGTGAGGCAGGAGTCAGAGCAGGAGGAGGCAAATTAGCAACTGAGGGCCTGAGGAAGATAGGCTCGAGGAAGGCCACATGTCTGCAGGAGAAGGTGGACTTGGAAGGGATGGGGAGAGCAGCGGGAGGGTTTTCACCAAATCCTAGAGGTGTATGTGGCAGAGCCAGCCTAGGACAATAGGGTTACCCCGAGGAGGGACAGATGCCAAGGTTATTAACAGGCTGTGGACTCCGTGCAGGCTGGGCCTAGGGTGGCAGATGAGAGTAAATGCTGTTACCAAATAATTACCGCACAAAGTGATGGGGGTTCCATCTCTCCACAAGTCATCTGTGATGCCAGATGCCATTATTTGTGTTCCCAACAGTGCCCCCCTCCAAAACTGTGAGCCCCTCAAGGTCTGGAACCATGAGTTGAGACCGAATGACTTAGAGGAAGAGTGTCCCAGGGAGAAGGGGTGAATTTGACACGTTTTCAGGGACAGAAAGGATGGCAGTGCGGCCAGAGTGCAAGCGAGAGGCTGAATGGCACCAGAGGAAATGGAGGGAGGCTGGGGCCTGGAAGCCACTGTCAGCTGTTGTCAGGAATTTACTCTGAATGCCATGGAGAGAGAGTTAAGTAGGGGAGCTAGTTTCTTTCTTCTTTTTGAGACAGGGTCTTGCTCTGTTGCCCAGGCTGCAGTACAGTGGCACAATCATAGCTCACTGTAACCTCAAATTCCTGGGCTCAAGTGATCCTCGCATCTCAGCCTTCTGAGTAGCTGGGATTACAGGCGCACACTACCACACCTGGCTAACTTTTTTTTTTTTTTTGAGGCGGAGTCTGGCTCTGCCGCCCAGGCTGGTTTGCAGGGGCGCGATCTCAGCTCACTGCAAGCTCCGCCTCCCAGGTTCACGCCATTCTCCTGCCTCAGCCTCCTGCTATATTTTATTTTAGAGATGGGGTCTCATTATGTTGCCCAGGCTGATCTCAAACTCCTGGGCTCAAGTGATCCTCGCATCTCAGCCTTCTGAGTAGCTGGGATTACAGGCGCACACTACCACACCTGGCTAACTTTTTTTTTTGAGGCGGAGTCTGGCTCTGCCGCCCAGGCTGGAATGCAGGGGCGCGATCTCAGCTCACTGCAAGCTCCGCCTCCCAGGTTCACGCCATTCTCCTGCCTCAGCCTCCTGCTAAATTTTATTTTACAGATGGGGTCTCATTATGTTGCCCAGGCTGATCTCAAACTCCTGGCCTCAAGCAATCCTCCCATTTCACTCTTCCAAAGTGCTGGGATTACAGGCATGAGCCACTGTGCCTGGCCATGATACCATTTGTTGTTTAATGTTCATTCTGGATGCTGAATGGGGAACAGGTGACGGTGGGGCAAGGGTAGAAGCAGAGAAACTAGTTTGAAGGTGACTGTGGTGATCAGGGAGGAAGGTCATGGGCCTTGGAGCCAGGTGGTAGCTGGCAGTGGAAATGGAGAGAAGGGGTCTGGTGCTGGACGTTTTTTGGAGGTTGAGCCAGTCAGCCTTGCAAATGGATTGGGTGTGGGAGGTGAGGGAAAGGGAGGATCTAGGATACCTCCCAGGCTGGCCTCAGCATCTAGGTTGTTGGATGGGACAGGAGTCACCTCCTAGGAGCTGACAGGGACATTAAGATTGGGCCTGAATCGCTCAGATTTTAAAAGGAGAAGTTCGGTCTCCCTTGTAAGATAAGCCCCTGCCCTGGATGGGCAGGAACAGAGCCGGGTGCTCAGACCTGGTAGGGAGGGCCTGTGGACAGGCATCTCCAACCCACCTCCTGAACTTCCTTCTCCTAGGGGATCTCCCTGTGAGACATTGTTACCACGGCCCCCTTGTGTCCTGGGGAAGCCATTCCCTTTGAAAGCTGTGGCCCCCCTGGCCAGACCTGGTGGCTCACGCCTGTAATCCCAGCACTTTGGATGAGGTGGGCGGATTACCTGAAGTCAGGAGTTCAAGACCAGCCTGGGCAATGTGGTGAAACACCCTCTCTAAAAACATACAAAAATTAGCTGAGTGTGGTGGCATGGGGCTGTAGTCCCAGCTACTCAGGAAGCTGAGGCAGGAGAATCGCTTGAACCTGGTAGGCAGAGGTTGCAGTGAGCCAAGATCACGCCACTGCACTCCAGCCTGGGTGATAAGAGTGAGACTCTATCTCAAAAAAATAATAATAATAAAAATAAAAATAAATGAAAGCAAGCAAGCAAGCAAGTTGTGGCCCCAGTGTGGACAGAAATCATTCACTGGACTCCCTTCAGTCCCAAACCCAGCCAGGTCCTTCTGGAAAACCCATCCTAAATTGAAGGAGAGACTGTCAGAGGACACAAGCAGCTGGCTGTGTATTCTGTGCTACACTGATTCTTTGTATATCTCACCTTTTCTAGGAGTTTTATTGCTTTTAAAAAATTATCATTGTTCTTTGTGGAAAAATTGGAGAATATATTTTGAGCAGAATTACACCCATAGTCTTACTCTCTCAGCAATAGTCATTCTTAACTGCATGGTCTATGCTCATAACAGTATAGAGTGCTGGTTAGAAGCAGGCTGTCTGGGTCCAAATCCTGCAACTTAACAGTTGTGTGACCCTGGATAACTTGGATAACCTCAAACCTCTTGCACCTCAGTGTCCTCATCTGTAAAAAGAAGATAATAACAGTATCTATGCCATAGAGTTGTAGGGATTAAATGAATTAGCATGTGTAAAGTACTTATAGTGCCTGGAGTGGTAAATTCTATATAATTATTTGCTGTCACTGTGTGAACATTTTTCCCAAAAAGAAATTACGTTGTGTGTTATTTTTAAAAATCTTTCGAGACCTAACACATCATGAGTATTTCTTATATATCATTAAACCTTCCTCAATACACTTTTAGTAGCTGAGTAATACTCTGTGATATGAAAGAGCTGTATTCCTGTATCGATATAGTAGGGGTTTTTGTCTTTCCTCCCTTCCTTCATTATTTCTCCTCCCCTTGCTCTTATACCCTTCCTCCTCCTCTTTTTCTTCTTCCCCTCCCTCTTTCTCTTTTATAGACAGCAACGTGATGAACATCCTCACAGTTAAAGCTTAGAGGACATCTGTGAACATTTTCTTATGATAAATTCCTGGAAATTGCCAAGCTCAGTCAAAAGGGGTTTAAAGGTTTCATTTTTCTGTTTTTGAGATTAATCCATGATTTCTATAAGTTACATTTGACCTCTGCATTGCCTTTCTTTGCTGCTTTAATGATTTCATTCCAAGTGAACGAAAATCTCTGGCAATAGTCATTTACTAGCAGTCAACCCCCACCCACTTTATGGTTTCTGTCGGTAATTTATTTACCTGGCTTCAAATTCAAAAGGTGCAACAGGTTATCAGAAAAAAATCTCCTTCAGCTACCCAATGCCCCTCTTTAGAAGGAACCAGGGTTGTCAGTGTCTTATAAATACGTCTGAAAATATTTTATGTACCTGCAAGAAAATATACCCCCACATACATATGATTTCCCGCCTCTACTGCAATGGGAACATTGTGCAGTATTTGTTACTGTGAGCCTTGCCTTTTACTCAGCAGGGTATCCAGACATCATTCCATATCAGCACATAAGGAGCTTCCTCATTCTCTTTAATGACTGATTATATTATTGAATGCTACTGCAAAGGGGCACTATACCTAATCAGTTACCTATCAGTGGGCATTTAAGTTATTTCCAATGTTTATTTCTTACACATCATAGTTTGCAACCCTTTTTTTTTTTTTTTTTTTTTTTTAAGAAAAGGTCGGCTGGGCGCGGTGGCTCAAGCCTGTAATCCCAGCACTTTGGGAGGCCAAGACGGGCGGATCATGAGGTCAGGAGATCAAGACCATCCTGGCTAACATGGTGAAACCCCGGTTCTACTAAAAAATACAAAAAACTAGCCGGGCGAGGTGGCGGCGCCTGTAGTCCCAGCTACTCGGGAGGCTGAGGCAGGAGAATGGTGTAAACCCAGGAGGCGGAGCTTGCAGTGAGCTGGATCCAGCCACTGTACTCCAGCCTGGGCGACAAAGTGAGACTCTGTCTCAAAAAAAAAAAAAAAAAAAAAAAAAAAAGGAAAGGAAAGATCTTGCTCTGTCACCCAGGCTGGAGTGCAATGGAACAATCTCAGCTCACTGCAACCTCTGTATCTCAGGTTCAAACGATTCTCCTGCCTCCCAAGTAGCTGAGACTACTGCATGGTGGCATGCACCGCCATGCCCAGCTAATTTTTTTGGTACTTTTTGTAGAGACAGGGTTTGCCATGTTGCCCAGGTTGGTCTCAAACCCCTGGGCTCAAGCGATCCACCTGCCTCAGCCTCCCAGAGTGCTGGAATTACAGGCGTGAGCCTCTGTGCCCGACCCTATGCAACCTTTTTTTTTTTTTTTTAAAGTCATACATCTACAGCCCAAAGAAAATCACAAAGTGAACATGACTATGAAAAAAGCAGCCAGGTCATAAACCTCATTCCTCCTTCCAGTCACTCCTCCAAAGGTAATCCTGACCCTTTATTTTATTATTTTTTTTTTTTTTTGAGATGGACTCTCGCTCTGTCGCCCAGGCTGGAGTGCAGTGGCACGATCTCAGCTCGCTATAAGCTCCGCCTCCCAGGTTCATGCCATTCTCCTGCCTCAGCCTCCTGAGTAGCTGGGACTACAGGTGCCCGCCACCACATCCAGCTAATTTTTTGTATTTTTAGTAGAGACGGGGTTTCACCATGTTAGCCAGGATGGTCTTGATGACCTGGTGATCTGCCCACCTTGGCCTCCCAAAGTGCTGGGATTACAGGTGTGAGCCACCGCGCCCAGCTTGACTTTTAACCCTATGGACTGGTTTTGCCTGTTTTTGAAATGTATATAAACGGAATCACACTTTTGCTTCACATCATGACTGTAAAATTCATCCAGGTTGTTGCAGGTAGCCACAGTTTGTCCATCTTTACTGCTGTTTACTATTTCATTGGATTAAACTGCACAATTTATTTATCCATTACATTGTTAATAGACATTTGTGTTTTTTCCAATTTGGGACTGTGAGTAAAGCTCCTACGAACCTTCTAGCACATGCGTTTTGGTGAACTCATCTACACAGTTCAGCTGCGGACAGCCTGAAAAGAGGGGTCTGGGTCTAGGGGATGGTTCAGTGGGTTCAGCCCCAGCTGATGCTACGGCAAGCAGCTTTTGGAGACTGTAATACCTGGTGCTGGAATACCTTCCAGTGCCTGCCCCCTTTGAACTTGTAGACTTTTTCCTTCTCTTGCTGAGGAGGGTCCTAGCACACAGGGGACACGTGGCGTGGAGTGGGCGGGTGAAGGTTCCTTTGGTAGCTTCTGCAGCCCCGCACTGTCCTCCGGTGCCCCTCCAGCAGCAGAATCTTCTGCCCCCACTGAGGCCTGTTTCTTCCCTCTTGCTGAATTTCCATCTGCAGGGCCTGGGGGACAGGGACCCAGGTGAAAAAGCTGGAGGTGGCAGATCAGAGAGGCCACATCAGGGGAGAAGGGACTGGGGCCTCCGGAGAGTCTGTTCAAAGACAGAAGACCCTGAGCACACCCAGCCTGATCCCCTGTAACAAGTGGCAGTTGTGTTGAGTCATGCACAGAGGGGCAACTGAACACAAAAAAGGCCTCCCTCTAGGAGTGCCCAGCTCAGCAGGGGCCTCTTGAGGATGGTGTAACAGTGTTTTAATGAAACTCTATTAAAAAGCTAAGCATAGGCCAGGCACGGTGCCTCATGCATGTAACCCCAGCACTTTGGGAGGCCAAGGAGGGAGGCTTGAGGCCAAGAGTTTGAGACAAGCCCAGAAAGAGAGACTGCATTTCTACAAAAAATTTAAAAATTAGCTGGGTGTGGTGGCTTGTGCCTCTAGTCCCAGCTACTGGGGAGGCTGAGGCAGGAGGATCACTTGAGCCCAGTTGTTTGAGGCTGCAGTGAGCTATGATCACACTGCTGTACTCCAGCCTGGGTGAGAGATCAGGACCTTGTCTCTGAAGTATAATAATAATAACAATAACTCAAGGCCGGGCATGACGGCTCATGCCTGTAATCCCAGCACTTCGTAAAGCCGAGGCGGGCAGATCACCTGAGGTCAGGAGTTCGAGACCAGCCTGGCCAACATGGTGAAACCCCGTCTCTACTAAAAATATTTTTTAAATTAGCTGGGCATAGTGGTGCATGCCTTTAATGCCAGCTACTCAGGAGGCTGAGGCACAAGAATTGCTTGAACCTGGGAGGCAGAGGTTGCAGTGAGCCGAGATTGTGCCACTGCACTCTGGCCTGGGTGACAGAGTGAGACTCCATCTCAAAACAACTAAAAAAACAATAGCTCAGCATAAAATGCATTATGAAAAGGCTTTACACAAAGGTACATTGGTAGTACAAGCTTTAATGAAAACAAGCACCTGGGTATAAAGTATACGTTCTCTTATTCTTTACTTCTTCTTAGACTCATCCTAGTTTTATTCCCTAAACTCAAGTAATCTTCTTCCTTTGAACTCTCCTTTAGTTTTTTGTTTTTGTTTTTTTGTCTTTCTTTTCTTCTCTCTTCTTTTCTTTTCTTTTCTTTCTTTTCTTTCTGAGATGGAGTCTCGCTCTGTTACCCAGGCTGGAGTGCAGTGGCCCATCTTGGCTCACTGCAACCTCCCCTTCCCAGGTTCAAACAATTCTCCCGCCTCAGCCTCCCAAGTAGCTGTGATAACAGGTGCGCATCACCATGCCTGCCTAATGTTTGTATTTTTAGTAGAGACGGGGTTTCACCATGTTGGCCAGGCTGGTCTCGAATTGTTATTTCAGATGATCCACCTGCCTCAGTCTCCCAAAATCCTGGGATTACAGGCATGAGCTGCCACGCCCAGCCGAGTTTCTTAGTTCTTAAAAGCTCTCCTTCCCTGCCTCCTTCCCTGTCTCCCCCATGCCACTTCTCAGAGGTAACCGTCATTAAGCTGCTTCTCTATTCTTCCAGAAATGCTTATAGATACGCAAGCTTATATGCAGGCATACCTCGTTTTATTGTGCTTTGCTTTATTGCGCTTTACAGATATTGCATTTTTAATAAATTGAAGGTTTGTGGCAACCCTGAGTCGATCAAGTCTGTTGGTGCCCACTTCGTGGCTCTGTGTCACATTTTTGGAATTTTCACAATATCTCAAACCTTTCTATTATGATTATACCTTTTATGGTGATCTGTGATCAGTGAGCTTTGATGTTACTATTGTAATTGTTTTGGGGCACTATGAACTGCGCCCATATAACACAGCAAACTTCATAAATAAATGTATGTATTTTGATTGCTCCACCTGCTGGCTGTTCCCCTGTCTCTCTCCCTCCTTTGGCTTCCCTATTCCCTGAGACACAGCAGTTTTGAAATTAGGCCAATTAGTAACCCTGCAATGGCCTCTAAGTGTTCAAGTGAAAGGAAGAATCATATCTCTCTCACGTTAAGTCAAAAGATTAAAATGTGGGCTGGGCACGGTGGCTCACGCCTGTTATCCCAGCACTTTGCAGGAGGCTGAGACAGGAGGATTTCTTGAGATCAGAAGTTCAAGACCATCCTGGGCAACATAGTAAGACTGTCTCTAAAAAATAAGTAAATAAATAAATATTAGAAAACAAAAGCTGTTAATGATGAAGTAGTGAGGAAGGCATGTCAAAACTGAGATAAGCCAAAAGTGAGGGCTCTTGTGCCAGTTGGCCAAGTTGTGAATGCAAAGGAAAAGTTCTTGAATGAAATAAAGTGCTACTCCAGTGAACACATGAATGATGAGAAAGAAAACAGTGCTATTTCAGATACAGAGAAAGCCTTAGTAGTCTGGAGAGAAGATCAAACAAGTCATAGCATTCCTTTAAGCCAAAGCCTAAACCAGAGCAAGGCCCTAACTCTGTTCCATTCTGTGAAGATTGAGAGAGGTGAAGAAGCTGCAGAAGAAATGTTGGAAGCTAGCAGAGGTTGGTTCATGTGGTTTAATAAAATGAGCCATTTCCATAGCATAAAAGTGCAAGGTGAAGCAGCAGGTGCTGATGTAGAAGCTACAGCAAGATCACTGATGAAGATGGCTAAACAACAGATTTTCAGTGTAGATGAAACAGTCTTCTGTTGGAAGAAGATGCCATCTAGGTCTTTCATAGCTAGAGAGGAGAAGTCAGTGCCTGGCTTTAAAGCTTCAGAGGACAGGCTGACTCTCATGTTAGGGACCCATGTAGCTGGTGACTTTAAGTTGAAGCCAGTGCTCATTTACCATTTGAAAATTCTAGGGCCCTTAAGAATTATGCTAAATCTATTCTGCCTGTGCTCTATAAATGGAACAACAAAGCCTGAATGACAGCACATGTGTTTACAGCATGGTTTACTAAATATTTTAAGTCTACTGTTGAGACCTATTGCTCCGGATAGAAAAAAACAGATTCCTTTCAAAATATTAGTGCTCATTTACAATGCATCTGGTCACACAAGTGCTCTCAGGAAGATGTACAAGGAGATTAATGCTGTTTTCATGCTTGCTAACACAATATCCATTCTGTAGTCCATGGGTCAAGGAGTAATTTTGACTTTCAAGTCTTATTATTTAAGAAATACATTTTGAAAGGCGATAGCTGCCATAGATAAGTGGTTCCTCTGTTGGATCTGGGCAAAGCAAATTGAAAGCCTTCTGGGAAGAATTTACCACTCTAGATGTACCATTAAGAAAATTGGTGATTCATGGCTGGGCACGGTGGCTCACATCTGTAATCCCAGCACTTTGGGAGGCCAAGGTGGGCGGATCACAAGATCAGGAGTTGAAGACCAGCCTGGCCAACATGGTGAAACCCCGTCTCTACTAAAAATACAAAAATTAACTGGGTGTGGTGGTGCGCGCCTGTAGTCCCAGCTACTCGGGAGACTGAGGCAGAAGAATCGCTTGAACGTGGGAGGTGGAGGTTGCAGTGAGCCAAGATCATGCCACTGCACTCCAGCCTGGGCCACAGAGTGTGACTCCATTTCAAAAAAAAAAAAAAGAAAAAAGGTTGGGGGGCCGGGTGCAGTGGCTCATGCCTGTAATCCCAGCACTTTGGGAGGTCAAGGTGGGCAGATCACCTGAGGTCAGGAGTTCAAGACCAGCCTGGCCAACATGGCGAAACCCCATCTCTACTAAAAATACAAAAATTAGCCAGTGTGGTGGCACACGCCTGTAATCCCAGCTACTTGGGAGGTGGAGGCAGGAGAATTGTTTTAACCCGGGAGACGGAGGTTGCAGTGAGCTGAGATTGTGCCACTGCAGTGCAGCCTGGGCAACAGAGCAAGACTCCGTCTCAAAAAAGATATAATAATAATAATAATAATAAATGGAACATTGGTGCTTTATGAGAGGAGGTAAAAATATCAACATGAGCAGGAGTTTGAAAGAGGTTAATTCCAACCCTCATGGATGACTTTGAGGGGCTTAAGACTTCAGTGGAGGAAGTAACTGAAGATGTGGTGAAAATAGCAAGAGAACCAGCGTTAGAAGTGGAGCCTGCTGATGGGCCTGAATTGCTGCAATCTCATGATCAGACTTGAATGGATGAGGAGTTGCTTCTTATGGATGAGCAGAGAGTGGTTTCTTGAGATGGAATCTACTCCTGGTGAAGATGCTGTGAGCGCTGTTGAAATGCCCACAAAAGATTTAAAATATTACATAAACGTAGTTGATAAAGCAGGAGTAGGGTTTAAGAGGATTGATTCCAATGTTGAAAGAAGTTCTGTAGATAAAATGCTATCAAACAGCATCACATGCTACTGAGTAAAGTTTTGTGACAGAAGAGTCAATCGATGTGGCAAACTTCATTGTTATCTTATTTTCAGAAATTGCTACAGCTACTCAAACCTTCATTACAACTTGCTGAAGGCTGGCTCAGATGATAATTTAGCAATAAAGTATTTTAAAAATAAGGTATATACATTGGGTTTTTTTTTTTAGACATATGCTATTGCACACTATTAGAGTATAGTGTAAACATGACTTTATATGCACTGGGAAACCAGATAATTTGTGTGACTTGCTTTATTGCAATATTTGCTTTATTATGGTGGTCTGGAACCAAACTCGCAATATCCCCAGGGTATGCCCGTGTGTGCGTGTGTCATTTGAAAAATTAATTTTTACAATTATTGGTTTTCTGGGTTTTTAAAAAATTATTCCATCACACTAGTCTACCGTATATGGGTTTTGTTTCTGAGACAGCATCTGGCTCTGTTGCCCAGGCTAGAGTGCAATGGCATGATATTGGCTCACTGCAACTTCTGCCTTCTGACCTCAAGCAATCCTCCCACCTCAGCCTCCCGAGTAGCTGAGACTACAGGCGCTTGGACCATGCCTGACTAATTTTTTGTAGAGATGGGGTTTCACCATGTTGCCCAGGCTGATCTTGACTCCTGGGCTCAAGCAGTCGTCCCCCCTCACCACTCCCAATAACTGAGACTACAGGCATGCACCATGACGCTCACTAACTTTTTGTATTATTTTTTGAGTAGAGACAGAGTTTTGCCGTGTTGCCCAGGCTAGTCTCAAACTCCTGAGCTCAAGTGATCCACCTGCTTTGGTCTCCCAAAGTGTTAGGATTATAGGCATGAGCCACGATGCCTGGTCAAAATTGTGTTTTTAAATTTCACAAGTAGCATATGAATATACACACTCTGTAAAAAGCTGAAATATTACAAAAAGACTAAAGTCCCCACCCGAGCCCCACCCAGAGGCCACCACTCTTATAAACTTCATTTCTGTCTTCCCTGATCTTCTTCTGCACATTTACACACATATCCATAAGGAAACTATATCATGTCATCTTCTGTGTGCTTACTTCTTACATCTACTTACTTCTTTCTCCCTTCCCTTCCCTTTCCTTCTGTCTCCTTCCCTCCCTCCTTCTCTTTCTTCCTTCCTTTCAGTGAAATACATGTACATGAAATTTACCATTTTAACCTTTTTTTTTCTTTTTTTCTTAAAACAACAAAAATTTATTCTTGTTCTGAGGCTAGAAGTCCAATATCAAGGTGTGGACAGGGCCTGACGCCCCCTGCAGACTCTGGGAGGGAAACTTCCCTGATCTTGTCTCCCTTCTGCTGGCTGTCAGCTCTCCTTGGCATTGTTGACTTAAAGCAGCATCGCTTCAATCTCTGATCTTCACGTGTTGTGTGTGTGTGTTTGTGTGTGTGTGGGGGTGTGTGTGTTTCTCTTCTCTTCCTATAAGGACACCAGTGATTGGACTTAGAGCCCACCCTAATGACCTTATTTTGCCTTGCATCTTAATTATATCTACAGGCACCCTGTTTCCAAATGAGATCACATTCACAGGTACCAGGGATTAGGACTTGAACATATCTTTTTGGGGGAATGCAATTAGACTCATTATATTCACCATCATTTTAAGAGATGCTTGAAGGAAGGAGATGATATGAGGGATGTAAGACCACAGCCAACTATAATTGTGAGCACAATAAAGACAGTTATTCAAACTATTGTCAGATTCTTCTGGGGACATTCTTTTTTCCCCCATTTTCTTATTGTGGTAAAGTACACATGACATAACATTGATCATTTTTACTGTCTTTTGGTGCACAATTCTCTAGCATCAAGTACATTCACATTATTGCTCAGTCATTACCACCATCCATCTCCAGAACTCTTTTAATCTTGCAAAACTGAAACTTTGTGCCCATTAAACACTAACTCCACATTCCTCCCTCCCCCAAGCCCTGGCAACCACCATTTCACCTTCTGTCTCTATGAATTTGGTTACTCTAGGTAGCTCATATAAATGGAATCATACAGTATTTGTCCTTTCATGATTGGCTTATTTATATACCTTGTGAAGTGTCTTCAGGATTCCTCCATGTTGTATCATGTGTCAGAATTTCCTTCCTTTTTAAGGTTCAATATATTTCATTGTATGTACATACCATCCCCTACTTTTTTAAAACTAGAGGGATCATGCCTATGTATGGTCTTTCTACCTGCTCAATATGTCAGAGAAGAGAAGTAGTTAACAGCATGGACTCAGGCCCCAGGAAGCCTAGGTCAGACTTATCATTTAACCTTTCTGTGCCTGTTTCATAACATATAAAAATGAGGTAACAATGAATTAATACACATAAAGCAGTTAAAACAGTGTCTGGCACATTTCCCATTTTTTCAAACATGGAAACACATTTGATTTTTTTAAAATTATGATTGCTTTTTTTCAGATGATGTCGTGTCAAAGAAATTTTGCTCTTTCAGTCCTTAAAGTGCTACCCATTCTTTTTCATTGTTGCAATGCATTTCATAGTATGCATATCCAATTTTATAAAAAACATAGATGAGTGGACTTCTGGTTTCTGGTCAGGGATGTAAGAAGCTTGGAAGTTCCTTCTCTATCCTAACAGCAAGTAAAAAGCCAAACAAACTGAAAAATCAACACTCTTGCTAGATCCATGAGAGACGTAAGGTCACAGGGCAAACTGCTGCCCCCAAAATTGGAGAGACAGACAGGTGGGTGCAGAGAATCACAACTTCCAGGAGCAGAAGGAACCCATGAGCAGAAACTTTTATGGGAACCAATGCCCAGGCAAGGGAAAACTGAATTGTAATTGACAAATTGCTGGAGGCTCAGTGTGGACAAGTGTGACATTAAAAACTCCCAGGGGACCCAGTCATTGAGGGGCTCCCACACTTTTGTAAGTTTTACTTCCTGAAGCTCTACCAAGTTGTCACGGTGAATATTGGAGGAAAATCCCCTCATGGTTCTGGCAAGAGGAGGGAAAAGGAAACAATTCTGATGTATGCCAGGCCTGTCCTCAGGAGAAACTAGGTAACCAGAGCCTAACCTGCTAGGATTATCAGAGAGAGGCTAACTGATCTTGGGGGAAGGAAACTCCATCTGCCTGTAGCCATGCTGTCCCCACCAAGGAGGGCAAGAAAAAACAGCACCAACTGAGAAGTTAATTTGTGAAATTAACAGTCCAGGGCAAAGGCTCACTAAAAGATGGAGACCTCTTTGTAGGACTATAGAATGCTTCCCCTCTCCCCACATCTTACCACCACATCACTAAAAGCCTACTTATAGCAGTTTCTTTTACTCAGTACATTATTTCCAGCTATCAAGAAAAAAATTACAAGGGATACTAAAAGGCAAAAACACAGTTTGAAGAGACAGAGCAAATATGTGAACCTGGCTCAATCATGGCAGGCATGTTGGAATTATCAGACCAGGAATTTACACATATAACTATAATTAATATGCAAGGGCTCTAACAAATAAACTAGCATGCAAGAACAGATGGGCAGTGTAAGCAGAGAGATGGGCAGTGTAAGCAGAGAGGACCAAAAATAAATGCTAGAGATCAAAAACACTGTAACAGAAAGGAAGAATGCTTTTGATGGTCTTTTAGTAGAGTGGACATGGCTGAGGAAAGAATCTCTGAATTCAAAGATATGTCAATAGAAACCTCTAAAAACAAAAAGCAAAGAGAAAAAGACTAAAACAAAGTAACAAACAAACTTGAATATCCAAGAACTATATGATGGCTACAAAAGTTGTAACATTTACATATTTAGAACAACAGAAAGAGAAAAAAGAAAGGAACAGAAGAAATATCTGAATAATAACTGAAAATTTCCCCAAATTATTGTTAGACACCAAACCATACATCCAGGAAGCTCAGAGAACACCATGCAGAATATGCCAAAAAAAAAAAAAGAAAAAGAAAACAAACAAAAAACCCTACACCTAGACATATACTCAAACTAGAGAAAATCAAACATAATGAAAAAATTCTGAAACAAGCCAGAAGGAAAACAAGAAACATACCAACTAAAAACAACAAAACACAAACATCTTACCTACAGAAAAGCAAAGGTAAGAATTACATCTGACTCAAAAACTGTGCAAGCAAGAAGAGAGTGGAGTGGAATATTTAAAGTGTTGAGAGGGGGAAAAAAACACTAGCCTAGAATTGTGTACTCTCTGAAATTATCTTTCAAAAGTGAAGGAGAAATAAAGACTTTTTCAGACAAACAAAAGTTGAGGGAATTTGTTACCAGTAGACTTGCTTTGCAAGAAGTGTTCAAAGAAGTTCTTTAGAGAAAAAATGGGAAACAGTATAGGTCAGAAGCTCAGATGTATATAAGTAAGGGAAGAGTATTGAAGAAGGAATAAGTTAAGGTAAAATAAAACCTTTCTCACTTTGGGAGGCTGAGGTGGGCAGATTACCTGAGGTCAGGAGTTCGAGACCAGCCTGGCCAACATGTTGAAAGCCTGTCTACACTAAAAATACAAAAATTAGCTGGGCGTGGTGCCAAACGCCTGTAATCCCAGCTACTAGGGAAGCTGAGGCAGGAGACTAGCTTGAGCCAGGGAGGCAGAGGTTGCAGTGAGCCGACATCACGCCACTGCACTCCAGCCTGGCCCACAGAGTGAGACTCTGTCTCAAAAAAAAAAATAAGTAAATATAAAAACTTTTCATTTTCATTTTCTTTTTTATTTTTTTTCAAGACAGGGTCTTGCTCTGTCTCTCAGGCTAGAGTGCAGTCGCATGATCTTGGCTCACTGCAACCTCCGCCTCCCGGGTTCAAGAGATTCTCCTCCTGCCTCAGCCTCCCGAGTAGCTGGGACTATAGGCACCCGCCACCATGCCAGGCTAATTTTTTGTATGTTTAGTAGAGGCGGGGTTTCACCATGTTAGCCAGGATGGTCTCCATCTCCTGACCTTGTGATCCGCCCGCCTCGGCCTCCCAAAGTGAGCCACTGCGCTCGGCCCTCTTTTTTTTTTTTTTTTTAATTTTTTAATTTTTATTTATTTATTTATTTTATTTTTGAGACGAAGTCTTGCTCTGTCGCCCAAGCTAGAGTCCAGTGGCGCGATCTCCGCTCACTGCAGCCTCCGACTCTCCGGTTCAAGCGATTCTCCTGCCTCAGCCTCCCGAGTAGCTGGGACTACTGCCATGCAGCACCACGCCCGGGTAATTTTTGTATTTTTGGTAGAGACTCCTGACCTCGTGATCCACCTGCCTTGGCCTCCCAAGGTGCTGGGATTACAGGCATGAGCCACCGTGCCTGGCTCTTTTTCTTTTGTCTTTTTTTTTGAGACAGTCTTGCTTTGTCGCCCAGGCTGGAGTGCAGTGGCGGGATCTCGGCTCACTGCAAGCCCCGCCTCCCGAGTTCAGGCCATTCACCTCCCTCAAACTCCCGAGTAGCTGGGACTATAGATGCCCACTACTATGCCCGGCTAATTTTTTGTATTTTTAGTAGAGACGGGATTTCACTGTGTTGGCCAGGATGGTCTCGATTTCCTGACCTCATGATCCACCCGCCTCGGCCTCCCAAAATGCTGGGATTACAGGCCTGAGCTACCATGCCTGGCCTTTTTCTTTTTTTTTTTTTTGAGACAGAGTTCCTCTCCTGTTGCCCAGGTTGGAGTGCAGTGGCACTATCTCAGCTCACTGCAGTCTCCGCCTCCTGGGTTCAAACTATTGTCCTGCCTCAATCTCCCGAGCAGCTGGGATTACAAGCACGTGCCACCATACATGGTTGATTTTTGTGTTTTTTGATAGAAACAAGGTTTCATCATGTTGGCCAGGCTGGTCTTGAACTCCTGGCCTTAGGTGATCTGCCCACCTTGGCCTCCCAAAGTGCTGGGATTACAGGCATGAGCCACCATGCCCAGTCAAAAACTTTTGTTTTTGTTATGCATAATTGATCTAACAGATAACAGTTTGTTTAATTAGAGCAACAATGTTTTCACTTATACACACACACACACATATGCTTATTTATGCTTAAAGTGAATGAATGATAATAGTCATACATAGGATTATTCTGTTATTATAAGGTACTTGTTGGCTGGGTGTGGTGGCTCAAGCCACTGTCTGTAATCCCAGCACTTTGCGGGGCCAAGGCGGGCAGATCACAAGGTCAAGAGATTGAGACCATCCTGGCCAACATGGTGAAACCCTGTCTCTACTAAAATAATAATAATAATAATAAGGTACTTGTACTGCCTGTGAAGTGGTATAGTGTATTTGAAAATTGACTTGCATTAGTTGGAAATATATATTGCAAACTTTAGGACAATTACTTAAAAAAAATTTTAAGTATAACTGATTTTCTAAGAAAAGAGAGAAAAATGGAATCATTTAAAATGTTCAATTAAAACCACAAAAGACAGGAAAATAGTAGAAAATAAAAAAGAGATAGGGCAACAAATAGAAAATAGTAACAAATATGGTAGATGTTAATCCACCTGTATCAATAATCATTTTGAATATAATGGTCTAAATGCACCAATTAAAAGACAGAGATTATCAGGATGGATTTTTTAAAAGACTCAGTTATATGTTGTCTCTTAAGAAACCCGTTTAAATATAAAGATACATATTGATTAAAAGTAAATAAATGGAGAAAGATATACCATATTAATAATACTTAAAAAAAAAAAGTGGAGGCCAGGCACGGTGGCTCACACCTGTAATCCCAGCACTTTGGGAGACCGAGGCGGGTCCTGAGCACACGAGGTCAGGACATCGAGACCATCCTGGCTAACACGGTGAAACCCTGTCTCTACTCAAAAAATAACAAAAAAATTAGCCAGGCGTGGTGGCGGGCGCCTGTGGTCCCAACTACTTGGGAGGCTGAGGCCAGAGAATGGTGTGAACCTGGGAGGCGGAGCTTGCAGTGAGCCGAGATCATGCCACTGCACTTTAGCCTGGTTGACAGAGCGAGACTCCATCTAAAAAAAAAAAAAAAGAAGTGGAAAAAAAATTTGCCAAGTGGGGTGGTGTACACCTGTAGTCCCAGCTACTCAGGAGGCTGAAGTGGGAGGATCACTTGACCCCAGGAAGTCAAAGCTGCAGTGAGCTATGATCGTGCCACTGCACTCCAGCCTGGGCAACAGATCAAAACTGTCAAAAAAGAAGAAGAAGAAGAAGAAGAAGGACAAGGAAGTGTGAATGACTATATTAATTTAAGACAAAGCAAACTTAATGGCAAAGAAAGTTATCAAGGGTAAATAGAGTCACTACCAAATGATAAGACACAATGATCCTTAACATGAATGTGCCTAACAACAGAGCACCAAAATGCGTGAGGCAAACTGATAGAAATGCAAAGAGAAATAGATGCATCTACTCTTATAGTTGGAGACTTCAAGACCTCTCTATCAGAAATGGAAAAATCCAGGCAGAAAAATCAGTAAGGACATAGTTGAACTTAACAACACCATTAATTAAATGCATATAGTGGATATCTGTAAACTACTTCATTTGACAACAGCAGGATACACATTCTTCTCGAGTTCACATGGGACATTCACCAAGACAGATCACATTCTGGACCAAAAAACACACCTTAACAAATGTAAGAACCAGAAATTTTACAATATCTGCTTTCAGAACACATTGGAGTTAAAATATAAATCAATAACAGAAAGATAGCCAGAAAATACCAGAATACTTGGAGATTAAACAACACACTTCTCAATAACACATGGATCAAATAAGAAATCTCAAGATAGAGGCCGGGCATGGTGGCACACCCCTGTAATTTCAGCACTTTGAGAGGCCGAGGCAGGCGGATCAGGAGTTCAAGACAAGTCTGGCTAACATGGTGAAACCCCACCTCTACTAAAAATACAAAAAATAACTGGGCATGGTAGCACATGCCTGTAATCCCAGCTACTCGGGAGGCTGAGACAGGAGAATTGCTTGAACTTGGGAAGCAGAGGTTGTAGCGAGCCGAGACTGCACCACTGCACTCCAGCCTGGGTGACAGAGCAAGACTTCATCTCAAAACAAACAAACCAAAAACAAAACAACGACAACAACAACAACAACTACTCAAGATAAAGTTTAAAATATTTTATTTATTTATTTATTTATTTAAATTAGTGACGGAGTCACACTATGTTGCCCAGGCTTGTGTCAAACTCCTAGGCTCAAGTGATCTTTCTGCCTCAGCCTCTCAAAGTGCAGGGGTTACAAGTGTGAGCCAGCTTATACTTAGGCTGAGGCAGAAGGATTCCTTGAGCTCAGGAATTGAGGCCAACCTGGGCACCATAGGGAGACCTCATCTATAAAGAAAAAAATTAGCCAGGCATGGTGGCCCATGCCTGTGGTCCCAACTGCTCAGAAGGATGAGGTGGAAGGATTGCTTGAGCCCAGGAGTCTGAAGCTGCAATAAGCCATGATTGTGCCACTGCACTACAACCTGCTGATGAAGCAAGATTCTATCTCAAAAAAAGAGAGAAAGAACGAGAGAGAAAGAAGAGAAACAAAAGTTAGAGCATCAGTTGCTCTAACTTTTATTTATTGTTTTATTTATTATTATTTATTGAAAACAAGAAATCAATAAATAAAATCGACAAAACCAAAAGTTACTTTTGTGAAAAGATCAACAAAAGCAATAGTCCTCTACCCAGGTTAAGAGAGAAGTTGAGAGAGAGAGAGAGAAACTCAAATTTGTAATATCAGAAATGAACAAAGAGGCCAGGTGCGGTGGCTCATGCCTGTAATTCCAGTACTTTGGGAGGCTGAGGCGAGTGGATCACCTAAGGTCAGGAGTTGGAGATCAGCCTGGCCAATATGGTGAAACCCCATCTCTACTAAAAATATAAAAATTAGGTTGGGTACAGTGGCTCACGCCTGTAATCCCAGCACTTTGGGAGGCTGAGGTGGGCGGATTGCCTGAGGTCAGGAGTTCAAGACCAGCCTGTGCAACATGGAGAAGCCCCATCTCCACTAAAAATACAAAGATTTAGATGGGCAAGGTGGCATGCACCTGTGATCCCAGCTACTCAGAAGGCTGAGGCACAAGAATTGCTTGAACCCAAGAGGCAGAGGTTGTAGTGAGCTGACATTGTGCCACTGAACTCCAGCTTGGGCAACAGAGAAAGAGACTCTGTCTATAAATAAATAAATAAATAAATAAACAAACAAAAATTAGCCAATGTGGTGATGCATGCCTGTAATCCCAGCTACTTGGGAGGCTGAGGTATGAGAATCACTTGAACCCAAGAGGTGGAGGTTGCAGTGAGCCATTGCACTCCAGCCTAGGTGACAGAGTGAGACTCTGTTTCAAAGAAAAAAAAAGGGGGGGAAATGAACAAATAAACATCACTACAGATCTTGTGGACATAAAAAGGATAATAAAGAAATGTTTTTTTAAACAACTCTATGAACACAAATTTGATAACCTAGATGAAATGAACCAATTCCTAGAAAGACAATCTGCCAAAACTCACACAAGAAGAAATAGGCAATATAAATAAACCTATATCTATTGAAGAAATTGAATTAGTAATCAATAACCTTCCAAAAGAGAAAGCACCAGGCCCTGATGGGTTCACTGGGGAATTCTACCAAACATTAAAGGAAGAAATTACAAGAATTCTCTACATTCTTTCAGAAAATAGGTACAGAGAGAAAACTTCCTAACTCATTTTATGAGGCCAGCATTACACTAATACTATAACCAGAGAAAGATATTACAAGGAAAAAAACCTGTAGACCAATATCTCTCATGAACATAGATACAAAATCATCAACAAAATATTAGCAAGTCAAATCAATAATCTATAAAAAGAATGGTACACCTAGACCAATTGGTATTTATTCCAAGTATGCCAACCTGGTTTAGCATTAAAAAACAATTAATGTAATCCATCACATAAACAGGCTAAGGAAGCAAAATCACATGATTTTATCAGTAGTCACAGAAAAAAAGCATTTGTTGAAATTTAACACCTATTCACAATAAAAACTCTCAATGAACTAGGAATGGGGGAAACTTTCTCCAGTTGACAAAGAAACCTACAACAGACATTATAATTAATGGTAAGAAACTAGATGTTTTCCCACTAAGATCAGCAGGAAGGCAAGGGTATCCCCTCACCACTGCTTTTTGAAATCATGCTGGAAGTCCTTAATGCAATAAGACAAGAAAAGGAAATAAAAGGAATGCAGATTGGGAAGGAAGAAGTAAAACTATCTTTGTTTGTAGATGATATAATCATCTATGTAGAAAATCCCAGAGAATCAACCAAAAGAAAAAGAAAAAAAAAACCCAACCTCTTATAGCAAGATTGCAGAATACAAGGTCAATATAGAAAAATTAATCATTTTCCTATGTACCAGAAACGAACAAGTGGATTTTTTTTTCTTTTTTGAGACAGAGTCTAGCTCTGTCACCCAGTCTGGAGTTCAGTGGCTCAATCATAGCTTACTGCAGCCCGGGCTCAACCAATCTTCCCACCTTAGCCTCCTGAGTAGCTGGGAACATGCCACCACACCCGGCTAAATTGTTTATTTTTTGTACAGTCAGGATCTCTCTCTGTTTCTCAGACTGGACAAAGTGGACAATATCATTCTAATTACCACCCCAAAAATGAAATATTTAGGTACAAATCTAATAAAATATGTACAAGATTTATATGAGAAAAATTACCAAACTCTAATGAAAGAAATAGAAGAAGAGCTAAAATAAAAGGAAATACATACCCATGTTCATGCGTAGGAAGACTCATTATTTTCAAGATACTAGTTCTTTCCAACATGATTTTAGATTCAATGCAATCTCAATCACAATCCTGGCAAGTTATCCTGTCCCTATTAGCAAACTGATTTTAAAGTTTGTATGGAGAGGCAAAAGACCCAGAATAACCATATAATATTCAAGGAGAACAAAATCAGAGGACTGATATTACCCCCACTTCAAGACTTACTATAGGTTCAGGCCGGGCGCGATGGCTCAAGCCTGTAATCCCAACACTTGGGGAGGCTGAGACGGGCGGATCACGAGGTCAGGAGATCGAGACCATCCTGGCTAATATGGTGAAACCCCGTCTCTACTAAAAAATACAAAAAATTAGCCGGGCGTGGTGGCGGGCGCCTGTAGTCCCAGCTACTCGGGAGGCTGAGGCAGGAGAATGGCGTGAACCCGGGAGGCGGAGCTTGCAGTGAGCTGAGATCCGGCCACAGCACTCCAGCCTGGGTGACAGAGCAAGACTCCATCTCAAAAAAAAAAAAAAAAAAAAAAAAAAGACTTACTATAAAGCTACAGTAACTAAGACAGTATGTGGCTGGGTGCAATGGCTCACGCCTATAATCCCAGCACTTTGAGAGGCCGAGGTGGGTGGATCGCCTGAGGTCAAGAGTTCGAGACCAGCCTAGCCAACATGGTAAAACCTCTTCTCTACTAAAATTACAAAAATTAGCCAGGCTTGGTGGTGTGTGCCTGTAGTCTCAACTGCTCAGGAGACTGAAGCAGGAGAATTGCTTGAACCTGGGAGGTAGGGGTTGCAGTGAGTCTAGATTGTGCCACCATACTCTCATCTGGGCACCACTGTACTCTAGCCTGGGCAACAGAGCGAAACTCCACCATCTCAAGGGGGGGGAAAAAAAGACAGTGTGGTACTGGTGAAAGAATGGACAAACTGATTGATAGGACAGAATGGAGAGCCCAGAAACAGACCCACATAAATATAGTCAGTTGATCTTTGACAAAGGTTCAAAGGCAACACAATGGAGAAGAGATAGTCTCTTCAACAAATGATGCTGGAACAACTGAATATCCACATGCAAAATGATAATAATAATAATAATAATAATATGGACATAGACCTTACATTCTTCAAAATGTTTCACAGACATAAATGTGAAATCTATGAAACTCATAGAAAATAATATAGGGGAAAAAAAGCTAGATTACCTTGGGTTTGGCAATGACTTTTTAGATACAACCCTGAAGGCCCAATTCATGAAAGAAAATGTTGGTAAGCTGGACTTCATTTAAGTTAAAAAGTTCTGTTGTCAGAGACACTGTCTAGAGAATGAAAAGACAAGTCACATACTGCGATAAAATCTTTGCAAAAGACATATCGGCCAGGTGCCGTGGCTCACACCTATAGTCCTTGCACTTTGGGAGGCTGAGGTGGGTGGATCACTTGAGGCCAGGAGTTTGAAACTAGCCTGACCAACATGGCAAAACCCCATCTTTACTAAAAATACAAAACTTAGCCAGGTGTGGTGGCATGTGCCTGTAGTCCCAGCTACATGGGAGGCTGAGGCAGAGAACTGCTTGAACCCAGGAGGTGGAGGTTGCAGTGAGCCAAGATCTCCCCACAGCACTCCAGCCTGGGTGACAGAGGGAGACTCCCTCTAAAAAAAAAAAAAAAAAAGACATATCTGTTAAAGGATTGTTATCTAAAATACACAAAGAACTCTTGAGGCTAGGTGCAGTGACTCATGCCTGTAATCCCAGCACTTTGAGAGGCCAAAGTGGTCACATCACCTGTGGTCAAGTTCGAGACCAGCCTGGCCAACATGGTGAAACCCCATCTCTACTAAAAATACAGAAATTAGCCAGGTGTGGTGGAGCATGCCTGTAGTCCCGGTTACTTGGGAGGCTGAGGCAGGAGAATTGCTTGAACCCGGAAGGCAGAGATTGCAGTGAGCCGAGATCACACCCCTGAACTCCAGCCTGGGCAACAGAGCAAGACTCCGTTTCAAAAAAATTTAAAAAGAACTCTTAAAACTCAAAAATGAGAAAAGAAACAACCTGATTAAAAATTGGGCAAAAGACCTTAACAGACACCCCAAGGAAGATATATAGATGGCATGTTAGCATATGAGGAGATGTTCCACACCATATGCATCTGGGAAATACAATTTCAAACAACAATGAGATAGCACTACATACTTATTAGAATGGCCAACATCCAGAACACTGACACCAAATGCTGGTAGGATGTGGAACAACAGAAACTCTCATTCCTTGCTAGTGGGAATGCAAAATGGTAAAGTCATTTGGAAGGCAGGTTGGCAGTTTCTTCTAAAAATAAACTTACTCTTACCATATGACCCAGCAATCATACACCTTGGTATTTACCCAAAGGAGTAAAAAACTCACGTCTACACAAAAACCTCCACATAGATATTTACATTAGCTTTATTCATAATTGCCAAAATTTGGAAGCAACCAAGATATTCTTCAGTAGGTGAATGTATAAATAAACTGTGGTACATCCAGAATATAGAATATTATTGAGCACTAAAAAGAAATGAACTATGAAGCCATGAGGAGATATGGAGGAACCTTAAATGCATATTACTAAGTGAGAGTCCCAGTCTGAAAAGCCTACATACTGTATGATTACAATTACATGACATTCTGGAAAAAGGCAAAAGTATGGAGGTACTGAAACAATCAGTGTGGTTGCCCAGGGTTGGCAGGAGGAAGGGATGAATAGGCAGAGCACAGAGGATTTTTTTAGGGAATGAAAATACCCTGTATGATATACTACAATGGTACGTAAACGTCATTACACGTTTGTCAAAACTCATAGAACGTACAACACCAGGAGCAATCCTTAATGTGAACTATGATCTTTCGGTGATAATGTGTCAACGCTGGCTTATCTATTGTAACAAATATGCCATGCTGGTGGGGGATGTTGATAGTGAGGAAGGCCGTGCATGTGTAGGGTCAGGGACTGGATGGGAAATCTTTGAATATTCTACTCAATTTTGCTGTGAACCTAAAAATACTCTTAAAAAAAGGCTATTTAAAAATTGATGGGATTATACTATATACAGTATTCTGTACCTTGACTGCCTTTATTTTTTAATCTTTTGTGGAGACAAGAGTCTTGCTATGCTGGTCTTGAACTTCTGGGCTCAAGTGCTCCTTCCACCTCAGCCTCCCAAAGTACTGGGATTACAGGCATGAGCCACCACTACTGACCTTCTTTTTATTTACTAATATATCTTAGAAGATTTTCCATGACAACATATACAGTTGTACCCCATTCAATCAAAGGGATTAATACTATGCCATGGCATAGATACCACCATAAGTTATATAGCCAGATGCCTCTTAGTAGACATCTGGCTATATAACTTGGTCCCTTGTTATAGATGGTGGTGCAGTGAACACCTTTGTGTTCATCCTTTGTATACAATCAAGGGTTTAGCCATAGGATAAAGTTAAGTCAAGGGGTAAGTACATTTACAAGAGTGCACGTGTCACCCTCACACCCCAAAACCAGTGGAGATGTCCTCCCATTACAGTCGTTGATGGTGACCACTCAGTCTACCTTGTGGCCTTGAGAAGCAGGTATCACCAAGAGGTGACAGGACTTGCCCAATGACACACAGTTAAATGATTTTTCCCAATAAATGCACATGATACAAAATTCAAAAAGAACACAACATTATGCCAGTTAGGACTAGGTTTGACTGCATGTGAAATGAAAAACCAAAATAATTGCGATTTAATAACCCAAGGCTGGGTGCAGTGATTCACATCTGTAATCCCGGCATTTTGGGAGTCCAAGGTGGAAGGATCATTTGAGGCTGGGAGTTCGAGACCAGCCTGGGCAACATAGCAAGACCCTGTCTCTACCAAAAAAATGTTTAAATAGCTGAGCATGGTGGGAAATGCCTGTGGTCCCAGCTACTTGTGAGGCTGAGGTGGGAGGATCACCTGAGCTCAGGAGTTCAAGGGTGCAGTGAGCCATGATCCCACCATTGCACTCCAGCCTTGGTGACAGAGCAAGACCCTGTCCCTAAAATAAAATAAAATAAAATAAAATAAAAAATACCCAAGGTTATATCTTATATAAAACAAATGCCCTAGAGTGAGGCATTCCAGAGCTGGTATGGTAGCCCCTGAAGTCATTAGCAACTTTCTGCTTTCTGCTCACCACTACTGGGGTATGGCCCCTATCTTTATTGTCAGAATGCCTGCTAGATTCCTGATCATCACATCTGCATTCCAGGCAGCTGAAAGGAGAGATGGATGAAGAAAAATGGGACAAAGCATATCCGGTAGCATCCTTATAAATTTGTTTATATAAAGTTGTTTCCTTAATGCCACAAAACATATCTACGTGTATTTTGCTTAGTTATATGGTCACATCTAGCTGAAAGGGAGGTTGGAAAATGCAGTGTTTATTCTCCACAGTCAAGGTCTTAGCTAAAAATTGAGGGTTCTAAACACTAAGGAAGAAGGGATGAATAGAAATTGTAGCAAGCTGTTTGTTTCTGTCATGGTTAAATTGCAAAAAAAATAAACTTACCTCCTTCCTGAGGCAGCCATTGTTAACATTTTTTGAATATCTAGAAAAAGCCCTTTGTTCAGGACTTTTTTCCCATTCTGCCAAGAGTCACCATGACCTGCTCACACTCCACCCTTACCAAATAGCCGCGCCACTTCTCATCTCTCATTTGATTCTTACACAAGCTCTATGAAATGGGTTGGGCAAATGCCATGATCCTCATTCCATAGGGGAAGAAACTGAGGCCCAGAGGGGGAAACTGACGGCCTAAAATCGCCAAGTAGAGGATGGAGCTGAGCCTCCTGTGGAGGCAGGACAAAGCGGGGTGTGTTTCTCAAACACAGAATACATGCAAGATGCATTGGGCAGTCAGTGGCAAGCACATCGTTCCATTTCCAATTTCTTCCATAACTTTAAGGAGGAAGTTTCAGTTTGGTGCTAATGCGTCTTTAACTCCTCTCACACTTACTAATAGGTCTTTTAAACAAAGAGAAATCGGCCCTCAGGCTTAGAGCACTCAGCAGGCAAAAGTATCTAGCTAGATTCTAAGAACATTGTTTTGATTACATTACACCTATATTTTTCTGTTTATGGCAAATGATCCTGGTTTCCTTTTCTTTGAAAGTAATTTAAATTTACTTTTTAAGTAAATGCATCTAAGTTAAAAAGTGAGTTTATTCAAAGAAAAACATGCAGTGAGGAACTATCTGTGCTTCAATACAGATTCCCCCATTCACCAGCTATGTGACATTTGGTGTCACTTACCACCTATGTGACACTTGGATAAGACACTTGGTGCCTCTGAGCCTCAGTTACCTCATACGTATAGTGAGGGCGGTATTTTTTCCCACCTCAGGGATTTTTTTTTTTTTTTTTTTTTTTTTTTTTTGAGACAGAGTCTTGCTCTGTCGCCCAGGCTGGAGTGCAGTGGTGCGATCTTGGCTCACTGCAAGCTCCACCTCCCGGGTTTACGGCATTCTCCTTCCTCAGCCTCCCGAGTAGCTGGGACTACAGGTGTCCACCACCATGCCTGGCTAATTTTTTTGTATTTTTAGTAGAGACGGGGTTTCACCGTGTTAGCCAGGATGGTCTTGATCTCCTGACCTCGTGATCCGCCCACCTTGGCCTCCCAAAGTGCTGGAATTACAGGCGTGAGCCACCACGCCTGGCCGAATTTTTAAAATTAATTATAGGATTAAATGAGATAATGGATGTCAAGAGCTTAGCACCCCGGCACATAGTTAAGCACTCACCACTTTATTTATTTATTTATTTATTTATTTATTTATTTATTTATTTATTTATTTTTGAGAGGGAGTCTTGCTCTGTCACCCAGGCTGGAGTGCAGTGGCGCAATCTCGGCTCACTGCAACCTCCACCTCCTGGATTCAAGCAATTCTCCTGCCTCAGTCTCCTGAGTAGCTGGGATTACAGGCATGCGCCACCACACCCAGCTAATTTTTGTATTTTTAGTAGAGATGGGTTTCACCATGTTGACCAGGCTGGTCTCGAACTCCTGACCTCAGGTGATCTACCCGCCTTGGCCTCCCAGAGTGCTGGGATTACATGTATGAGCTATCGCGCCCGGTCACTCAACACTATTTTTAACAATATTATCACAATATTTTCATCTTAATTTTGTCATAACACCTCCTGGCTGCTCGGAGCAGAGAAAGTCAGTAGGACTGTGGGGTAGGTAGCTGGATAGAGATACCCCATCCTAGAGCCTCTGCCCTACACCAGTGGTTTTCAGCCAGGGATAATCCCCTACACTGGGGACTTTTTTTTTTAAAAACTGTGTCTCACTCTGTTACCTAGGCTGTAGTGCAGTGGTGCAACCTTGGCTCACTGCAGCCTTGATCTTCCGGCTCCCACCTCAGCCTCCTGAGGATTTGGGACTACAAGTGCATGCCACCATGCCCAGCTAATTTTTGCATTTTTTTGTAGATATAGGTTTTCACCATGTTGCCCCAAAGTGCTGGACTACAGGCATGAGCCACCCATGCCCAACTGACATTTTTTAATCAGCATGACTGGGGTTGGTGGTACCCCTGGCATCTGGTGGGTAGAGGCCAGGGACGAAGCTAGCATCCCACAATGCGTTGGTTGACCCCTACTGTGAAGAATCATCTAGCTTGAATGTCAAAAGTATTGGGGCTGAGAAACCTCGCGCCGTCCTACACCCGTGTATGCGCCTAGCAGCAGCTCGCTCTTCAGCCAGCTCATTATTCCAAAAGAGACTTGAGCTTGGAATCCAAAAGCCTCGGCCTCAGTTTCCTCATCTAGCAAATGGGAATGCTGAACCCTGCCTTATCTGCAGTCATTCTATCTCCTGATGGTTGGCCCTCTTGGGCACTTCCCAGGCCTAGGCTATCTCTACTGGTCCCTTCCTATCTTTCCCCCAGGTGCAAGGAAACCCATCTAATTGGCTTTTCATTTGTTTGACTTCTGATATTCCCATTGCCAGAGTGGCCTCTGGGGCCCCACAGTCACCATCTGAAACCCTGCACTGTGAGTGCCCCAGCCATCTCTGAGTAGCCCTGTTATTGTGGGTGGCAGCTGCTAGTCTTTTTCCTTTGAAGCACACCTTGACATGCGTAACTTTTCTATTTGTGTGTTGACTTGTTGGCTGTATTCCTCCCCACACGCCTCCGCCCTGAAGACAGACACCAAGCCTGCTGTCCCCGGCACACTGCACAGTGCCTGGCACATAGTGGGCATGCAGGAATGTGTTTGTGGGATCTATGAGGCGAGAGGCAAAAAGAGCGGATAAGATGAGGGGATCGATATAGAGAATGCAGAAAAGGGAGAAAAGAAATAGAGAGGAGGAGGAAGTTCAATGAATGTTAAATGCTGAGAGATCTAAATAAAGGGGAAAGCGGGCGGGGCGGGGGTCCAGACTGAGACTTGAGCTCAAGGTAGACAAGCCAGAGAGAGAGAGAGAAAGGGATGGGAAGAAAGATGAAAAGGGCGGGGAAGAGAAAGGAATGGAGACACAGAACGAAAGAGAGAGACAGAGGCAGAAAGAAGGTGCAGGCGGAAAGCAAAAGGAAGAAAACCTCCCCGAGGCCTCAGTGCTCAGGTTGCGGAGGGGAGGAAGACCACCCGCAGGAGCCTGCAAGGCGCGGCTGGGAGCGCCAGGATGCAGACGCGGTTTCCATGGAGACGAGAATGCTCCCGGCGGGAGCCACCGACTGCTGCGGGACTCGCGCCTCTGGCACCTTGGGAGTGGACAGTCAGAGAGGAGGCGAAGGGACGGTGTGGGTTTGCCATCTCTTCTGGCTCTTTCCCACTCCTGCCTCTTGCTGGAGATTTAGAGCCTGGAAATAGGGAGGCAGGAGCGCACCAGCCTGGAAAAGGGCCCTGGTGACTCCGAGGGCGGGGGAAGGACTGGGGCTGAGACCACTCCCCGCCCTGCCCCATTCCCTTCCTTGGTGTTTGACCCTCCTTTCCTTTCAGATAGGGTCCTGGAGGGTCTGGCAAAGTGCAGCGCTATGTGGAGAGATGATGACCAGGCCTTCTCCACAGGCCCCTCTTCCTCCTCCTGCCCTGTTAATGCTGGAGCACCAGGGCTCAGTCCTAAGCCTTCTGTTCGGTTTCCACCATGTCCAGTCCTCGGGATTTAAGTACCTACAAGTGCCCATAGTTCCCAAATTTGCATGTCCAGTTCTGGCTTTCTCCTGAACTCTGGCCTGTTCAAAGTTGCTAGTTGGTTAACTCATCCAGCTTGTTCCCAACACAGGGCTTTGCTTTTGCCATTCCCCTTGGCTGGAACTCTTTTCCCAGCCCTTAGGTGGTGAGTTCCACTGGACTGGATAATTGGTTTGGAGGAGGAGCATTGGTGGGGGGAGGAGCCCTGCTGCAGTGCCTGTTGGACCACAGTATTGTGGGGGGAGCCTGCATCTGGAAGAGGAGCACGTGTTGGGAGAGGGGGAGGATTGGCTGGAATCTGGCAGGGCCACGATGGGGAGGAGGGCCCACTCCGTTGGAAGCCAGAAGAGGCTGGAGCCTGGGAGCATTCCCTCCACAGTAGATGTGGGAGGGAGCTGGCACAGCCAAGGGCCCCTTCCCACCCTGGGGACTATATGGGCCAGGTGGACAGTGGGCAGAGCTGACCATTACCCCCACTTTGCATCGCTGTCATCTAAAACCCAGGCTAAGCATTCCGTGGGCCTGGTGCAGGCTCAAGGTCCCCACGGTTCCAAACAGAGCTCTATGGAACCTTTGGGTCTCAGACACAGTAACCCAAATGCTGGCAGGACTGGCAGTACGAGGGCCCCATCAAGCCGGTGACACAAAGCTGGTGGAGGGGAAGACCCCATCTCCACAGTGGCCTGCTGAATCCAGGGGTTCTGACTGCCCTGTGACGCAGTAGGTGCCACTCTCCAAGCCAGTCAGTGTTACCAGAGGAACGCAATGTGCTCATTAGCTCAGGCGTGGGTCTCATCCACTAGGCTAAGTGCTGGCCAAGGGCCCACCCGGGCTGGGACTGGGACAGGTGGGTTGCTAAATCCAAAGCAGGTGGATGCTAGCTAGGGAACCATTGCCAAGGCCCTTCTGAGCCTGCCCCTTCTCTTCCTCTTTGCCTTTGTCCCCTTCACCTGAAACCAACTCTCCACATTACTTTCTTATTTGTGTAATTATTACTTTGGGCATCATGTTTTGATAACAGCCAAGATTTAACCAGAACTTACTGTGCCAGGTACTTTACATTTTGCTGCCTTTCATAATCTTTACAACCATTTGAGGATGCCATTATTATTCCCATTGTACATATGAGGAAACTGAGGCTTAAAGGTGAAGGAACTTGCTCAGTGTGGCACTTCTAGAAAATAGCTGAGCCAGGATTTGAGACCCAGCCTTTTTAATCACTTTGCTATTACGTACCTCTCCCCACACTACGTTGCAAGCTCCATGAAGCTAAAATCCAAGTCTCCCTACCCCCTAGGCCTGGTCTAGTGCCTGGCATATGGCAGGCCCTGGATAAATGCTACCTGAGTGTCTGGCACTGTGCTAAGTGTCTTACACGCATTACTTCATTTAATCCTCCTAATCACCCTGTGAGGTAAGTACAAGGATATTGACTGAAACAGGCCTATTCAGGTTCAGCGGCATCCCCCAAGGTCATACAGCCAAATTAGGGGAAGAACTAGGCTAAGTCCTATCATTGGCACTTCATAGTCTGTGCTCTTACCAAAGTGCTCAACTGCGTGAATGAACGTGTATTCCAGCATCGTGAATAAAAGGAAAATGGTGCCCAATAAACATTTGATGAGTGAAGGACAAGAATTTTAAAAATAGCAATGAGGGCGGGCATGGTGGCTCACTCCTATAATCCCAACATGTTGGGAGGCTGAGGTGGCAGATCACTTGAGGTCAGGAGTTCGAGACCAGACTGGCCAACGTGGTGAAACCTCATCTCTACTAAAAATATAAAAATGAGCCAGGCATGGTGGGAGGCACCTGTAGTCTCAGTTACTCAGGAGGCTGAGGCAGAACTGCTTGAGCTGGGAGGTGGAGGTTACAGTAAGCAGAGATCACGCCATTGCACTCCAGCCTGGGCGACAGAGCGAGACTCTGCCTCAATAAATAAGTAAATAAATAAATAAATAAAAAAGAGGATGGGAGAGATGGGAGAGGGAGTTGGTCCCGATGCTAGAGGAAGTTGAAGGAGGTAGCTGTGGGTGGCTATGTTCTCATATTCCCAGAAGGCTACCTGGAAGAGTTGATCTGATGGGGAAGGGAGAGGGTGTTGCAGGTTCCAGAAAGTTTCTGCTACCCGTCCTAGACCTCTTTCTCCCTCTCTTTTCCCTGCCCCTGCCCTCTCTCCCTCTCTGGAAGTGGGTAACAAGCACGTGGTTGGATTGACTTGCCCGCAATAGGGTGGGGCCCAGACTGCGGACACTAGGGAGTAATGATCTTTTCTCTTCCTTCCTGACCGTGGTGGTGGGCCCGGTGCTCTGCCCCTCAGCTCTGTGCCTCGTCCTGGGCTGCATGATCTTTCCTGACGGCTGGGACGCTGAGACCATCCGGGACATGTGCGGGGCCAAGACAGGGAAGTACTCCCTGGGGGACTGTTCAGTGCGCTGGGCATACATCCTGGCCATCATCGGCATCCTCAACGCCCTCATCCTCTCCTTCCTCGCCTTTGTGCTGGGCAACCGGCAAACAGACCTGCTGCAAGAGGAGCTCAAGCCAGAGAACAAAGGCGAGTGTGCTGTGGGCTGGGGGGCAGTGGCGGGAGCCAGTCCTGCTCCTGGGAGGCAGGATAATTTCAAATAAAAGGAGTAAAAGGGTTGGTTGCATGAATTGGAAACCCCGGCTGGGCGTGGTGGCTCACGCCTGTAATCCCAGCACTTCGGGAAGCCAAGGCAGGTAGATCGCTTGAGCCCAGGAGTTCAAGAGCAGCCTGGCCAACATGGTGAAATCCCGTCCCTAAAAAAATACAAAAACTAGCTGGGTGTGGTGGCGAGCACCTGTGGTCCCGGCTACTCAGGAGGCTGAGGTGGGAGGATGACCTGAGCCTGGGAAGGTTGAGGCTGCAGTGAGCTGTGATTGTGCCACTGCACTCCAGCCTAGATGACAGAGAGAGAGGCTATCTCGGAAAAAAAAAAAAAAGAAAAGAAAGAAAGAAAGGAAAAAAGAAACCCGACGGACAGTACAACCACCTTTAAAATGATTCGATGTTCTCCCTCAGATCTGATCATTTGCCTATGACCCAGCAGACCCACCTCGGGTACAAACCCATGAGAAGCATGCAAGGGCGCTGGTGGCTGCAGCTTCACTGTGGCAAACAACTATAAACAGTCGAATGGCCATGGACAGGGCTGGATAAATACATGTGGCATGTTCACATCACAGAGCAGCTCACAGCTGTGAAAATGTCACACTTCAGTTATATGTACCATCATGGACGTATCTCAGCAATATAATATTGAGAGAGGGGAAATAAAAACAAGTTTCAGAAGATGACAGAGTGATATATTTATTGAGCTCGAAACTAAGCAAAACTAAGCAATGTATTGTTTAAACACACATGTATTTGTGGCAGTATTTTTTTTTTTTTTTTTGAGACGAAGTCTCACTCTGTCACCCAGGCTGGAGTGTAGTGGCACGATCTCAGCTCCCTGCAAGCTCTGCCTCCCAGGTTCACGCCAGTCTCCTGCCTCAGCCTCCCAAGTAGCTGGGACTACAGGCGCCCGCCACCATGCCCGGCTAATTTTTTGTATTTTTAGTAGAGATGGGGTTTCATCGTGTTAGCCAGGATGGTCTCCATCTTCTGACCTCACGATCTGCCCGCCTCAGCCTCGGAAAGTGTTGGGATTACAGGAGTGAGCCACCGCGCCCGGCTGTGGCAGTATTTTTCTTAAAAAAGCAAAGAAATAATAAATATGAAAGGTAGGATGACGGTCATCTGTGGTTATGATGGAAGGGGAGGAAGTCAAGTATATGAGATGGAGCATGGAGGTATATGCAAATTACGGGTAGAGTTAGAATCCTTTTTTCTTTTTTTTTGTCTTGAGACAGAGTCTTGGGCTCGCTACAACCTCCAGCTCCCGGGTTCAAGTGATCCTCGTGCCTCAGCCTCTTGCTCTTGAGTACCTGGGATTACAGGCATGTGCCACCATACCTGGCTAACTGTTGTATTTTTAGTAGAGGCGGGGTTTCACCATGATGGCCAGGCTGGTCTTGAACTCCTGGCCTCAAGTGATCTGCCTGCCTCAGCCTCCCAAACTGTTGAGATTATAGGCATGAGCCACCACACCCGGCTGAGTTATAGTTATTGAATGGTGAGCTCATAAGTGCTTACTATTGTATTTTTTTTAAGAGATTGGGGGGGTCTTACTCTGTTGCTGACTGGAGTGCAGTGGTGCAATCATAGTTCACTGTAGCCTCAAACTCCTGGGCTTAAGCGATTCTCCTGCCTCAGCCTCCTAAGTGGCTGGGACTACAGGCATGCGCCATCACACCTGACTAATTTTTGTATTTTTTGTAGAGACGAGGTTTCCCCATGTTGCCCAGGCTGGTCTTGAACTCCTGGCTTCAAGCAATCCTTCCGCCTTGGCCTCCCAAAGTGCTGAGATTACAGGTGTGAGCCACCTTACCTGGCACGTTGTATGCTTTATAATTAGTGTATTGCATATAAACTTTCATATACATCAAATGGCATTAAAATACAATAAAGAAAAAAGGCCACATTCAGAGAACTCCAGAGCTCCAGTAACTTGCCCAAAGTCACTTAAGTGGTGAAGGCAGAATCTGAAACCAAGTCCAAGTCCAAAGCCCAAGCTCTTCCCCCCGTCATGCTGCCTGTCTCAACCTGGTGAGGCCAGAGATTTCCTGCATGGCTTTGGGAGCTCTCCTGGGAAGCTGATCTGCTAACCTGTACTCAGAGGCAGGTTCTAAATAACTGATGCAATCCCTCAGACCCCGGGATTTCTGTGGTCTTGGTGTGAAGTCAAGGCCTGCCCTCTGGCGGCAGCTTCTAGAAGTGCAAGACTAAGACAGATCTGGCCTTTCTCAAGAAGGAGTGTGAGGATGTGACTGATGTGAAGTGGGCCCCCTCAGTATTCCTCTCCTCCCTTCCCAAAGCCCCTTAACAACTCAGTGTTAAAAATCGATGTAAAGGAGCCCCAGTTTTCCTCCCTTCAGTGTCCAGGGAACCTCCATCCCTCACTGGGAGTTCAAGATGAGAGAGCCTCCTACTTCAGTTTTAACCCAAAGACCTCCGAGCCAAGAGCCATGGCGCGCACCTGTGGTCCCAGCTACAGGCTGAGGCAGGAGGATCGCTTGAGCCCACAAGTTCAAGCCCAGCCTGGGCGATGTAACAAAACCCAGTTTCTATTAAAAGGAAATATATACTTATTTATTTATTTATTTATTTATTTATTTATTTATTTATTTATTTTTAAAGAAGACCCCTGGAACCAAAGAAAAAAATAAATAAATAAATTGCTTCAATTTCCAGCATATTCTATGACCAAACACTGCCAAGTCCTTGGCTGTCATTATTTGTCTCTTTTTGACCCTTCGGAGTTACCCTGTGAGGTAGGCTATGATCCTTATTTTGCAGATGAGAAAACTGGGGCTCAGAGAGATTAAATGGCTTGCTCAAGGCCATCCTGCTGTGAGGCTGGGATTTCAGCCCTTGTGCAGTTGGCCCCTCTGACCTTTTTAAGTTAGTTTGTTTGTTTTAAGATGGAGTTTCACACTTTTTGCCCAAGCTGGAGTGCAGTGGTGCAATTTTGGCTCACTGTAATCTCTGCCTCCTGGGTTCAAGCAATTCTCCTGCCTCAGCCTCCTTAGTAGCTGGAATTACAGGCATGCACCACCATGCCAGGCTAATTTTTTAATTTTTGGTAGAGACAGGGTTTTGCCATGTTGATCAGGCTGGTCTTGAACTCCTGACCTCAAGTGATCCATCCGCCTCAGCCTCCCAAAGTGCTGGGATTACAAGGCGTGAACCACTGCGCCCGGCCCCTCTGCTCACTTTTGCCCTGGGGAATGTGTAAGGAAAGCCCAAATGCCCAGGCAGCCTCTGATTTCTCTAATTCTCTCTCTCTCTCTCTTAGATTTTGTGGGCTCTACAGTAAGCTCCGTGTTGCGGCCCGGGGGTGATGTCTCCGGATGGGGAGTCCTTCCCTGCCCCGTGGCTCACTCACAGGGACCCTGAAAGGCCAGGATCACAGCCCAGGAATTGGCCTGACCTCAGCTTGTCCTGCCTCCTGCCCTCTCGTCACTCCATTCAAGCTCTGAGGGAAGACCCTGATCTCAGACTCACTTCTCACCAACTACCCTGCGAGCTCCAGGCTTTGAGGAGAGGACAGCCTGGATGTGGCCTGGGGGAGAGGAGAGGCCCTCCAGACCTTGGGAGGGTCTAATTCTTGCTCCTCCCTAAATTTGACCTAAGGGAGCCTGCATCTACCCAGGCCCTTGGGCTTCTCCTCTCTTCTCTAGACTGGCCTGGAGGTCCCTGCAGATCCCCAGGGAGAGCAGAGCTATAGTTCCAGCTCCCCAGGCCCCCTCAGTCTGGAGGGCTGCCGCCTGGCGTATCCACACCTCTTCTGGTCCCTGCCTCCTCAAGAAATTTATTCTAGATACTGCCCCAGGGTGGGCTGGACTCTTTCCTACTTTTTTTTTTTTTTGGCTGATGTTGGTTCCACCACATCTGCCACAAAGCTCCAGGTGCCACCAGTCTCCCCTGGGACCTCCTCTGCCCCATTCCAGCCTGCTCCCAGCTCACGCAGAGGGAGAGCTGCACCGAGGGACCGCACAGGGCCTTGCTGTCAGCTGCAGACCGGTTCCCTGATCAGCCCAGAGTCAGAAAAGACCTTCAGGCTCTGGAGGCAGCTGGAGGGGGCAAGTGGCCTCGGCAGTTGGAACTTAGAAGCTGCTCAGCCCGGGCTGGCCTTGCCTCCTCTTCCTTTCTGCTGGAACATCTCACCGACGACTCAGCCCTTGACCTTGGCCTGTTTTGCCCAGGCCTCCTCTCTGCTGGGATGTCTCACCAATGACTGGACCCTTGACCCTGGCCTGTTTTGTACAGCACAGACTTCTTGGCCCTGTTGTCAGGGTTGGGGGGTATGGAGGGGACCCCAGAGGTGGGGAGTTGGGGGATGCACTACCCCTTCTGCCCCTTTTCATGCCCTCCACACCCCAGGCATCTACCAAGGGCAGAGACTGTCTTGTCTCTTTGATACTTTTCTGCATAACTTGAACTTGCAGGTCATCTCTGAACAGGGTACCCCTGTCCCCTCTCCTAGGCCTCGTTACCCTGTCCCAGCCTCTTTGTCCTCCTGGCCCACCTCTCGCCTTGCGATATGCCCAGGGTCTGCACCTATGGGCAGTGCTTGGAGCCGAGGCATGAGTGTATGTGTATGTGAGTGAAATGTGTGTGCGTGTGTGTGCGTGTGTGTGAGAGTGTGTGTGTGTTGGGGGGCAGGTGAGAAGTTTCTCCCCCCTCCTCCCACTGTGGGAGCAACTCCCTTCCCCTTGGCAGGGAGCAGGTGAGGGAGACTCCTGGTATGTTTTGAACACCCCTCATTCCCCTATGGGTCTGGCGGCAGAGCCATCTCGCCCGGGGAGCCTCCCTGCCCTGGGGCCTGGAGAGCTCCCCTCAGCACTAGTAGCTGGTGCAGACCAGCTTCCTCCAGCGCCCCCTCCTCGCAGCCTGGACCCGCAGGGAAGGGGCAGCGCCCTGCAGGATGCTGGGGGAAGCCGCCTTGGACCTCGGAGGAGGGGAGAGGGTCGCTTGAGCTCCATGTGTTTGCCAACCTTGTGTTCATTTCCACAAGACTTGGACCTGAGAGGGTTTCCAAGACAGACCCTAGAAGTCCCCTGCCTCCCCACTCTGGACCCTAGCTGGAATCAGATGCTGGGGCCTGGTGGGTTCCTGCCACGTGTAACTTACCAAGTCCCAACCCCATTCCTCCATTTCTCCTGGGCAAACGCCTCCCCGCAGTGCTCTGGTCCCAGCGCTGGGCTCCCCTTCCCCCGCAGCGCCTTCCTGGGCAGTCCAGTCGGCCTAGGATAGAGGTGCTGCGGGACAGAGGGTCCAGGTTAAATGCGGGAGGGTGTGGGAGCCCCGTGGAAGGGAGTGGGGGTAGGAGGGAGTTCCTCAAATATGCAAACCAAAGCCCGGCATTGGAGGGGAAGAGCAGAGCTAGGAGAGAGTGAGGGGAGGGGCGGAGCAAGCGACTGGGAATGGAGGAAGACACGGGTGCGGAGAGGAGGGGTGCAGAGACAGGGAGATGAGAGACGACTGGAGAAGGAGCGAGGGGGACGGAGAGGCACAGAGAGAGATAGCTCGAGGAGAAGAGATAGAGAGAGACGGGGCAGAGGCTGAGAGAGATGAGAGACCAGCTGAGAGGCTGCCCGAGAGCTTGGGGTGGGGGAGGGGAAATGGACGGAAAGGCGGAAAAAGGACTCGGGAGCGGGGAAGAGGTAAATGGATATGTGGGTTAGGGGGCAAGAATGGGATGCAGAGGAGGGAGAGGAGGATGAAGGAGTCAGGATGTGGGGCAGTGGGGAGCGGGTTTCTGTCTGGGCACTGGGTGAGGGGAGAGCTTGTTCCCTCAAGGACGCCTGCTACCAGGTGTCCTTGCTACACCTTGTTCCCCAAGGACACCCACCAAACCTGTGCCCTGGTGAGGGGGTTAGAACTGACCCCTCAGCGGCTGGAGGCCGGGGGCACAGGTAGCCAAGGCCACATCCTTTTGGGGAGGACTGGAGTGAAGGAAGCCACTTCAGAGGGCAGAGGGGGCCCAGCTGACTTAGGAGTGGGTCAGCGCTGGGTGGAGAAGAGGGAGGCTAGTTCCCTGGTGGGGTAGCCTGGCAACATTCCCATGCCACCGCACCTGGCCAGCTGCCATCTTGGCAGAGCCCGGGAGAGATGCACCAGGGAGTCTGGGGTCAGGAAGGCAGAGTTGTGTGGGCTGAAGTCTGTGGGAACCCCAGGGTGACACAGGCAAGGGGTAGAAGTCAGAGTGGGGACCAAACCATAGAACGGGGCCCTGGGTTCTACAGACCTGTGGATGGGGTGGGTGGCAGGTGCTCCAGTGGGGGGCCCCAGGTGAGGCCCTGATGGCTCTCCTGGGGCAGTAAAGACATCATGGGAAGAGGGCTTTGTGGTTTGCCTCTGCTATGGTCAGGCAATCTGGCTTTAGCCTTCAGGAGGAGATAAGCAGAGGAGATCAGTGCCTGTTTCTGACCCCAGGAGGGCCTTTTTGGGCTCCAACCTAGAGCCTTCTGGCTTCAGGTCCCAAGAGAAGTACCCCCCTAACTGTGACCGGATCAGGGGTCTACCACTGCCCGATTTTCTCTGCCTGATCTGAGGACTCAGGAGAGGCCACGGCAGCCACAGCCTAGGGGTGTTCAGTCCCTGGCCCACAGCGCTGGTCAGTTGAGTCCTTCTGGGAATTGGAGCTATGAAAATTTTCAGCTTTGGGGACAGGTACCCATGGAGGAAAACTTTCCTGAGGGGGTGAGGACCAAAGAATCAAGATCCTTTTCAAGGCCTGCGATAGCCAAGATGATGAGAACTTTTAGATAAGACTGTGGGGAGAGTCCCTGGCCTTTTGAGCGTCCCGCTTGGGCACGCGGGGAATAACCCTTCTCCAGCTTCCAGTGTGAACTGAGAAAGGGAAATCCTGCCTTTGGAGAAGCTGGGATCTTCCCAGCACCAGAAACTTCTGCAGGCCCCTGCCTGGCTCACGGCTAACCTTTGGGTGGGACTGGAGTTTCCTGAACAGGGAACAAGGGAGCCTTCCGCAGAGCTCTGACAGGCAGGCCTCTGAGGGCCTGTGCTGTGTGCTGTTAGGATAGCTTGGTGTTGTCTACACCCCATTAGTAAGTTCTGTCTGAGTGTGTCCTCACTGTTCATTGTCTAATTTGGTAACATTTATTTTGGTCCTGACCCCTTCTGCTGCTGCTGGGTTTGAGCTTCAGTGCAGGTGGAATGACATTCAAATAAAGAAACACTTTCTATCACCCATGCTGGCTGCTACTTCTCTGAGTCACTGGGATCAAGAGGGGTAAGATTCCAACCCCATGGATCAGGTTTGGCTGGTATTAACAGAGCCCTACTACTGTGGCTTAACAAGATAGTTTATTTTACCATCACATTAAAAAAAAAAAAAAAAAAAAAAAGCCTGGAGATGGGTAGATCATGGCTGATATGGCTTTCAGTGTTATCCAGAACCTAGGCTCCTATCTTTCTGCACTGCCATTTTCTTTTCTTTTTTTTTGAGACGGAGTCTTGCCCTGTCGCCCAGGCTGGAGTGCAGTGGAATGATCTCAGCCCACTGCAAGCTCTGCCTCCCGGGTTCATGCCATTCTCCTGCCTCAGCCTCCCGAGTAGCTGGGACTACGGGCACCCGCCACCAAGCCCGGCTAAGTTTTTGTATTTTTAGTAGAGAAGGAGTTTCACCGTGTTAGCCAGGATGGTCTCAATTTCCTGACCTTGTGATCCGCCTGCCTCGGCCTCCCAAAGTGCTGGGATTATAGGCGTGAGCCACTGCGCCCGGCCTGCACTGCTATTTTCAATCCTGGCTACATCCTCAAGAACACCTCATGGCCCAACGTGGCTGCTGGAGCTCCAGTCACCTGGTCCACATTTCATTTGAAGACTTCTGGAAATTCCATAGGACTGTGTCACATGGGCCACATAACTGTAAAGGAGGCTGAAAACATGTGGTCTGTTATCTCGGCACATTGCCAGCCCAAATAAAACTGGGGTTCTTGGCTAGGCAAGGTGGCTCATGTCTGTAATCCCAGCATTTTCGGAGGCTGAGGTGGGTGGATCACCTGAGGTCAGGAGTTTGAGACCAGCCTGGTCAACATGGTGAAACGCCGTCTCTACTAAAAATACAAAAATTAGCCAGTCATGGTGGTGCGTGCCTGGAATCCCAGATACTCGGGAGGCTGAGGTAGAATTGTTTGAATCCTGGAGGCAGAGGTTGCAGTGAGGTGGGATGGTGCCATTGCATTCCAGCCTGGGCAACAGAGCAAGACTCCATCTCAAAAAAAAAAAAAAAAAAAAAAAATAGAGTTCTGTTACAAAGGAGAAAGGAGTGAATAGAGGGAGTGATACAGTAATCTCTGCATACTTCTGACAGCACAGGTTTGATTTGTCCAAGTCCACACAGGCAGAAAAGAGTGGAGCCTCGTTCACTCTAGCCAGAGCGCTCAGTCCAGTCACTTTGCCTCACTCTAAAGCCCCGTTGAACAGAAAAAACAATAGTGACTCCCCGCAAGGGAAGCTGTAAGCAACACACCAGGAAATGTGTGTACATCGCTCTGCAGAGTGTCTGGCATGCTGTAATGTGCCCAGTACCAGGTAGCTACATTGGAGACTTGGAAATGGAGTCCTCTTTCAACACATTTTAAGCACTTAGTGTATGCTAAGCACTTAAGCTAGAAAAAAAAATGAGCAAAACAGAGATGCTGTCTTAAGCATAATTCTGGCTGTGGAGATGAACATGTGAAAATAATACATGACTTGCTACGGGCAGGGTATTGTGGGTGTCCTAGGCAGGGACACCTTAAATGGCTTTTGGTGACGTGGGCAGTGTAGGAGGAGGTCTTGCTGTAGTATGAGAAGTTAGGCAGGAGGGGTCAGGAAGGCCATTCAAAGAGAAGGCAGCTTGAGGAAAAAGACTGAGGTAGGCAGCAGAACTGTTTATGGAGGACGAAAAGCAACTTAGTTTGAAGCGTGAAGTATGAGGCAGGGAGGAGTCAGAGATGAGTCTAGAGAGACAGGCCAGGGCCAGACCATGAGAAAGCTTGGGGGCCATGGACAGGAGTTTGGACTTAAGAGCAATGGGGAACCACTGAAAGATTGAAAGCAGAAGGAAAAATGACTCAATTTGCATTTTAGAAAGAGCAATCTGGTGGTAGCATTAGGGGGCTGGATTAGGGGTAGACTGTTAGCCCATTTTTGCATTGTTATAAAGCCATACCTGAGACTGCATAATTTATTTTATTTATTTATTTATTTTGAGATGGAGTCTCCCTCTGTCACCCAGGCTGCAGTGCAGTGGCGCAATCTTGGCTCACTGCAACCTCTGCCTCCCTGGTTCAAAAGATTCTCCTGCCTCAATCTCCTGAGTAGCTGAGATTACAGGCGTGCACCACCACACCTGGCTAATTTTTGTATTTTTAGTAGAGACGGGATTTCACCATGGTGGCCAGGCTGGTCTCAAACTCCTGGTCTCAAGGGATCCACCTGCCTCAGCCTCCCAAAGTGTTGGGATTACAGGCATGAACCACTGCACCCGGCCTGCATAATTTATTTTTATTTTTTTGAGACAGGGTCTTGCTCTGTCACCCAGGCTGGAGTGCAGTGGTGAGATCACAGTTCACTGTAGCCTCAACTCCCAGGCTCAAGTAATCCTCCCACCTCATCCTCCCAGGTAGCTGGGACCATAGGCACCACCATGCCTGGCTATCTTTTTTTTTTTTTTTTTTTTTTTTTTTTTTTCAGATGGAGTCTCACTCTGTTGCCAGGCTGGAGTGCAGTGGTGTGATCTCAGCTCATTGCAACCTTTGTCTGCCGGGTTCAAGCAATTCTCCTGCCTCAGTCTCCCAAGTAGCTGGGACTACAGGCTGTGCCACCATGTCCAGCTAATTTTTGTATTTTTAGTAGATATGGGGTTTTGCCATGTTGGCCAAAATGGTCTCCATCCCTTGACCTCGTGATCCACCCGCCTTGACCTCCTAAAGTGCTGGGATTATAGGCGTGAGCCACCACTCCCGGCCTTATTATTATTATTTATTATAGAAACGGGGTCTCGCTATGTTACCCAGGCTGGTCTCAAACTCCTGGGCTCAAGCAATCCTCCTGTCTCAGCCTCCCAAAGTGCTGGGATCGCAGGCATGAGCCGCTGCACCTGGCCAAATTGGGCAATTTATAAAGAAAAGACTTATTTTGGCGCATGACCCTGCAAACTGTACAGGAAGCATGTTGCTGGCATTTGCTTGTAGTGAGGCCTCAGGAAGCTTACAATCATGGTGCAAGGTTAAGGTAAGCCAGCATGTCACATGGCAAGGGCAGGAGCAAGACAGAGAGAAGAGGGCAGTTCCAGGCTCTTAAACAGCCCGACCTCATGTGTGCAAATTAACTGTGCGAGAACTCACTCATCACCAAGGGGATGACGCTAAACCATTCATGAGGGATCCACCCCCATGATCCAATCACCTCCCACAGGCCCCAGCTCCAACACTGGGGATGACATTTCAACATGAGGTTTGGCGGGGACAAACAGCCAAACCATATCAGAGACCACTTCAGTGAAAGAGAAATCAGAAGCCTGGCCTGAAACAAGGAGGTCACAGTGGGTTTAAGAGAAGAAGGTCCATCTTCAGGAATTAAAAGGGAACCAACTGACTGTGGGAATAACGTACAGGCTGGCAAAAAGAGGGTTAAAGTTTTTGCTTGGGGACTAGAAAGATCTGCCAGTATGGCAGGGGAGCAAGACGATCAGTTCAGTCTGAGATGTGCAAAGTTTAAGATGCAGGCCGGACGCGGTGGCTCACGCCTGTAATCCCAGCACTTTGGGAGGCGGAGGTGGGCGGATCACGAGGTCAGGAGATCGAGACCATCCTGGCTAACATGGTGAAACCCTGTCTCTACTAAAAATACAAAAACAGCCCGGTGTGGTGGCAGGCAACTGTAGTCCCAGCTACTCGGAAGGCTGAGGCAGGAGAATGGCGTAAACCCGGGAGGCGGAGCTTGCAGTGAGTGGAGATCACGCCACTGCACTCCAGCCTGGGCGACAGAGCGAGACTCTCAAAAAAAAAAAAAAAAAAAAAAAAGATGCATGTGAGATGCCTTAGTGGAGTTGTCCAGCAGTCAGCTGACACATGGATTTGGAAGCTCAAGAGAAAAATCTGGGTCAGAAGCATCGGTATCCAGGTAGTGGTGGAAATCGGAAGCATAGAGGAGCCTGCCTGCTCTGGGTGACTATGTGGTGTGGAGACAGCACTGAGCTCTGGAATGCTGGAGAGCACTGCAAAATAAAGCACTGTCAGAGGAACAGATGTCCGCAAAGGAGAGGACAATGGAAGAGTCAGGGTCAAGAGGAGAATCATGAGTGTGGCTTTATAGAAACCAAGGATGTAGAGTTCAAGGGGAAAGTCAACTGGTCAGGTAGAGCAGAGAGGACCTGTATAAGAGACTGAAAAAAGTGTCCACTGGATTTGGGAACAAGGAGGCCACCCCTGAAACTTGATAAGAGCACGTTCAGGAGTGCAGGGAGAGCCAAACTGAGGTCTGTTCAGGGAGGGAGTGGGCGGTGACGGGTTGAAGATTACTATTTGGAGACGTGTGGATAAGAAGGGGAAATGAGTGATTGGAATTCATTCAGGCAGCAACAGTTACACTCCATGAACCAGCAGCGGGCAAGGAGCAGCGTTACCTGGAGTAGGTGTGGAACCTCTCTTTGATTACGGGGCATTCCCAGTGCTCACTGGTCATGGCAAGTAAGAGGATAATGATAAAGAAGAGAGGATGACTAAAGGAACAGGGTCCCCAGGGAGGTGAACGCAAGGCAGCCCAGGGTATAGGGGGTGGTCTTGAAGATAAAAGAGATAACCTATTCAGAAACACTGGGGAAGAGGTGAGGGAATGAAAAGACGTAGGTCTCTTTGGGGTAGAGGGCAGGGCAAAGTTCAATGCATTCTTACCCGATAGCATCCATCTTCTCAGTGAAGCAGGAAACAAGGTTGCTTACTGAAAGAGAAAAGGGGGTTCGGCCAGGAGCACTGGCTCATGCCTGTAATCTTAGCACTCAGGGAGGCTGAAGCGGGCTGATCACTTGAGGTCAGGAGTTTGAGACCAGCCTGGCCAACATGGTGAAATTCTACAAAAAACACAAAAATTAGCCGAGCCTGGTGGTGTGTGCCTGTAATCCCAGCAACTCGGGAGGCCGAGGGAAAAGAATCGCTTGAGCCCAGGAGGCAGAGGTTGCAGTGAGCCAAGATCACACCACTGTGCTCCAGCCTGGGTGACAGAACAAGAATCCATCTTAAAAAAAAAAAAAAAAAAAAAAAAAAAGGGGGGGGTTCGAGAAGAGTGGTGAAAGCTTGGAACTGCTGCTAAAGGAGCTAAGGCTATATAAAAGGAATGACAGACGATCATGAATCTGTCGTGGCACCAGAAGACAGGAGGGTGCACACAGAGAAGGTAGACTGTAGAAAATAGGTGCAAGGTGAGTTGAGTGTCCTGAGTGTTTGAGATCCACCATGAGATCTAGGCTGCGTGTTGAACATGGGGAGCCCTGGATGGAGTCAATAAGTGGAGAATGTATCAGGACAAAGGGACCGAAGTTTCTGTGAAAGAGCTGGGAGGACAGGAGATTGTGGGTAGAGAGCTGAGTGTTTGACTTGAATATTCCAAGGAGATCTTGAAGAAGACTTTAAGATGACAGGAACCCTGGTTAGGATGTCCACCTAAATAGTGGGGAAAATGTCAGAAATTAGGGTAGAGGGGCAGACTAGTCAAAGTTATCTAAGAATCAGAGAGGGGCTGGAAGATTAAAAGATAACAGCAATGAAGAGGTATAGGCTGGGCGTGGTGGCTCATGCCTGTAATCCCAGCACTTTGGGAGGCTGAGGCGGGCAGATAACTTGGGGTCAGGAGTTCAAGGCCAGCCTGGCCAAATGGGGCAACCACATCTCTACTAAAAATATAAAAATTAGCTGGGCGTGGTGGCATACGCCTGTAGTCCTAGCTACTCAGGAGGCTGAGGCAGGAGAATTGCTGGAACCCAGGAGGCAGAAGTTGTGACATCGCGCCATTGTACTCCAGCCTGGGCGACAGAGCGAGACTCCATCTCAAAAAAAAAAAAGATATAATCACTGATGCTGGGAGCATTGGTAGAGGAGTTTTTAATCTGAAGGACAAGATGTATGTGTCTGGACAAATGTAGGGAGAACCTCTGTGCAACAAGATATAAAAGATCCAGCAGCCTCCACTTCAGTGGGTTGCAAGGTAGGCGGTGTCCTAATGGAAGGCCACAATTCAGCAAGGGCCAAGAGATTTGATGGAGGGAAGTAGTGTTTTCTACCAAGGAAACGCGAAGGTGTCCCGAATACACAGCAGAGAGCTTGGGAGAGAAAGATGGACAGGGAAAAGAGAACTGCTTTGTAGGAGTAGAGTGTCGGTAGGCCAGAGGACACAGAACATGCTCTTGTTGAAAGGGATGGGGGACAGAGGGTGAGGGTGGTGGAGTTTACCAGACGCACTTCCAAACACAGCCCTAGTTTGAAACTCCCTTCCAGTCCACTTAGGCAGAGCAAAAGGCTGGGGGTGCCCACACAGATCCATCCAGCAGCACTGGAAAGCTCCGTGAGGTGCCAAAATGGGTGTGGGAGTGGGTTGGAGGCTTCTTCAAACTTATGTACTCACCCCACAAAACATTTATTGAATACCTACCCTGGTCAGGTACTGTTAGGCTCTAGGCATACAGAAATAAATCAGACATGAGCTTAACAAATTACCTCTTAGTAGCAGAGCTGTTCGCCAGTTTATATTGGCCAGATAAGATTCTGTTTGTTTTCTTAAACATAACACACACAGAGAATAAAACAAATGTACAGCTTAATGATAGCATACCCTTCTAACTGCTACCAAGGAGATGGGACCCTGCCAGTCACTCCAGAGCTCTTCACGTCTCCTATAAACTCCATCTCCTCCTTCCCTCCTAAGAGTAACCATGATCTTTTTACTATAATAATTCCCCAACTTTTATTTATATTTTTTCACCCAAGTGAGCATCTCTAAACAATATAGTTTAACCTTAATTTTTTTTTTTTTTTTTTTTTTTTTTTTTAGGCAGAGCCTTGCTCTTTCTCCTAGGGTGGAGTGCAGTGGCGTGATCTCAGCTCACTGCAACCTCCACCTCCCAGGTTCAAGTGATTCTCCTGCCTCAGCCTCCTAAGTAGCTGGGATTACAGGGATGCACTACCACACCCAGCTATTTTTTTTTCTTTTAGTAGAGTTGGGTTTTTACCAGGTTAGCCAGAGTGGTCTGTTAACTCCTGACAGAGTGATCTGCCCCGCTCAGCCTTCCAAAATGCTGGATTACAGACGTGAGCCACCACGCCTGGCTAGATGTTTTTTTTTTAAGAGGCGAGGTCTTGCTATGTTGCCCAGGCGGGCTGACCTCAAACTTCTGGCCTCAGCTTCCCAAGAAGCTGGGACTACAGGTGCATGCCACTGCACTGGGCTGCCACTTTTTTTTTCTTAATGTCTTTCCCCACTTCATCTCTTTTTCTCCTTTGCAATTTACTGCTGAAGAAACCAGACCATTTGTTATGTAGTGTTTCACTGTTGGAATTTTGCTGGCTTCATTCTTGTGGGGTAGTTCAGTAAGTTCTTCTATTCTCCTCTGTATTTTCAGCAAATTGATAATTGGATCTAGATACTTAACCAGATTCAGGGTGTATGTTCTCACATTTTAATAACTTTTTTTTTTTTTGTCAAGAGACACTTAACATCGAGTTTTTTTTTTTTTTTTTTGAGACGGAGTCTCGCTCTGTCACCCGGGCTGGAGTGCAGTGGCCGGACCTCAGCTCACTGCAAGCTCCGCCTCCCGGGTTTACGCCATTCTCCCGCCTCAGCCTCCTGAGTAGCTGGGACTACAGGCGCCCGCCACCTCGCCCGGCTAGTTTTTTGTATTTTTTAGTAGAGACGGGGTTTCACCGTGTTAGACAGGATGGTCTCCATCTCCTGACCTCGTGATCCGCCCGTCTCGGCCTCCCAAAGTGCTGGGATTACAGGCTTGAGCCACCGCGCCCGCCCATCGAGTTGTTTTTGTTTTTGTGTTGCTAGTTGCTGTTAATCCTCAATACTTACATCTTTAATTCTTTAAGAGTCGCAAAATAGTGATGTTCCAATTCTATCATTCTTTATTTACTTGTGGAAACACTTCTATAAACAGAAACTTACCATCATTTGCTATGTAGTTACTCAGTGGTACAACTCAGTGGTACAATTCTCTTTAAGTTGCAACACAATTCTCTTTAAAGCTAACCCTAATTATCTTTGATAGTATCCTTGATGACTGGTATGACAAGATGTTCCAGGCTAATCTTATACATTTCTTCCCCCAAACCTGGAGTCAACCATTTCTCTAAGAAGCCCTGTCTTTCCAGTTGACAGGGCAAAGATACACATGATAGATGATACATAGATAGATAGATACATAAATACACAGATAGACAGATGATAGACAGACATATGGGATCTCTTTGTACCTATGGTAAAATGCCTCATGAGTTAATATTAATACTTAGGGTTTTGGCTAAACCTCTTCACTCTTCAAATTTAACAGCTATACCTCCTTTTCCCCAACACTGGGAAATATTGGTTCTGAAGGACACTGTATTCATTTGTTTTATCACACGTTAAAGCACTCAGACTACTGCCAGGATGACTATTTAAAACATTCTTTCCTGCTTATTTATTTAAAGTTGTACTCTATCTACATTGTGCAGGTCACATAAACCATTTTATACTATACACTCTCATATCTCTCATTCAGTCTATTCTGCATGTAAGTATATACAAATAATACTATCAGGCTTTTTGTTGTTTGAAGCTCAGTTTCGTTTTTCTTTTTCTTTTCTTTTTTTTTTTTGAGACGGAGTCTTCTTGCTCTGTCGCCCAGGCTGGAGTGCAGTGGCGTGATCACGGCAACCTCCATCTCCCAAGTTCAAGCAATTCTCTGCCTCAGCCTCCCGAGTAGCTGGAATTACAGGTGCCCGCCTCCACGCTCTCTAATTTTTGTATTTTGAGTAGAGACGGGGTTTCACCATCTTGGCCAGGCTGGTCTTGAACTCCTGACCTCGTGATCCACCTGCCTCGGCATTCCAAAGTGCTGGGATTACAGGCGTGAGCCACCGTGCCCAGCCTTGAAACTCAGTTTCCAATAGATCCCTAAAGAAGAATTAATGAAAATAAAATTCCCAAAGTTTCTGCATGATGATGATGAGTTTGTGGCTACTACCCTGGAAAGTAAGTTCAGTTGGTACAAAATTCTTGGCTTGTCTCTTTCCTTATCTTAAATTATCCCATTTGCTTTTGACTTTTTTTTTTTTCTTTGAGACAGAATCTCACTCTGTTGCCCAGGCTGGAGTGCAGTGGCGTGAACTCAGCTCACTGCAACCTCTGCCCTCTGGGTTCAAGCGATTATCCTGCCTCAGCCTCCCGAGTAGCTGGGATTACAGGTGCTTGCCACTGCGCCTGGCTAATTTTTTGTATTTTTAGTAGAGACAGGGTTTCACCATCTTGGCCAGGCTGGTCTTGAACTCCTGGCCTTGTGATACACCCACCTCATCCTCCCAAAGTGCTGGGATTACAGGCGTGAGCCACTGCGCCCGGCCTCTTTTGCCATTTAAGTGTTGCTGTCAAAAAGTCTGATACAGTCTCATTTTATTTCCCTTATAAGTAACAAATACGCGACGCGCGTGCACGCGGACACACACACACACGTCATGTACTGCACGCTTCTCTCCACGATGGACCGCATAATGGTCCCATGAGATTATATGCAGTATTTTTACTGTACCTCTTCCATGTTTTGATATGTTTAGAAACACAAATACTTATATTGTGTTACAATTGCCTACAGTATTCAGTACAGTAACATGCTGTACAGGTTTGTAGCCTGGGAGCAATAGGCTATGCCATACAGCCTAGGTGTGTAGTAGGCTACACCATCAAGATTTGTGTAAGTGCACTCTATGATGTTCATATAACAATGAAATCACCTAGAGATGTATTTTCCAGAATGTATTCCTATTGACATGATTTATGTGTGTAAGTATGTGTGTGTGTATTTGCCTAAGATTTTTTGTTTTTAAAATCTAACAACTTTACTATAATATCTCATTATTTATCATTCTGGATTGAATTGACTAGGTATGCAATACGCTTTTTCAATTTGTAGTTTAAAATATTTCAGGAAACTTTCCTTAAATTATAGCTTTTATTTTTATTTTGAGACAGGGTCTTGCTCTGTTGCCCAGGCTGCAGTGGTGCAAACTTGGCTCACTGCAACCTCCACCTCCCGGGTTCAATAGATTCTCCCACTTCAGCCTCCCGAGTGACTGGGACTACAGGTGCACATCACTACACCTAGTTAATTTCTATATTTTTTGGTAGAGATGGGGTTCAACCATGTTGGCTAGGCTGGTCTTGAACTCCTGATCTCCAGTGATCCATATCTGCCTTGGCCTTCCAAAGTGCTGGGATTACAGGTGTGAGCCACTGCACCTGGCCAAATTATAGCTTTTGATATTTGCTCTGTTACCTTACTTTTACTTTTTTGGGAACTCCTATTATACATATGGTGCCTCTTCTTTACCTGTCTTCTGTGTTTGTCCCTTTTAGACTTTACTTTTCCTTCTTTTTAAAACATTAAATTAAAAATTTAAAAAATAGAGACAGGGTCTCTTGTTGCCTAGGCTGGTGTTGAACTCTTGGTCTCAAGTGATCCTCCCACCTTGGCCTTTCAAAGTTTTGAGATTACAGGTGTGAACCACTGCACCTGGCCTTAAATAGACGTTAGTTTTCAGAATAGTTTTTTTTTTTGAGACCAAGTCTCGTTCTGTCACCCAGGCTGGAGTGCAATGGTGCCGTCTTGGTTCACTGCAACCTCTGCCTCTTGGATTCAAGTGATTCTCCTGCCTCAGCCTCCCAAGTAGCTGCGATTACAGGCATGCACCACCACACCCCACTAATTTTGTATTTTTGGTAGAGGCAGGGTTTCACCATGTTGGTCAGGCTGGTCTCGAACCTAAGGTCAGGAGACCTCAGGTGATCCACCCGCCTCGGCCTCCCAAAGTGCTGGGACTACAGGTGTGAGCCACTGCTCCCATCCAACAGTTTTAACAGCAAAATTTAGTGGAAAGTACAGAGTCCCAATATCTCTCTTTTCTCCCACACACCCACAGCCTCCCCGCTATCAACATTCCCCACCAGAGTGGTACATTTTTACAACTGATGAACCTGCATTAGCACATCATTATCACTCAAAGTCCATAGTTTACATTACAGTTCACTCTTGGTGTACATGTTATGAGTTTTGACAAATGTATAATGGCATGTTTAGCCACCATTAGAGTACCATACCGAATAGTTTCACTGCCCTAAAATGCATTGGTGCTCTACCTGTTCATCCTTCCCTCTCCCCTAACATCGGGCAAGCACTGATCTTTTTGCTGCATCCTTATTTTTGCCTTTTCCATAATATCATATAGTTGAAATCATATGGTATGTAGCCTTTTCAGATTGGCTTCTTTCACATAGTATATGCATGTTAGGTTCCTCCATGTTTTTTTTCACGGCTTGATAGCTCATTTCTCCGCCCCACTCCAGCTTTGAGGTACAGTTGACAACAAAAAATGGCACATCATCAAGGTGTACATGACGTTTTGAGAGAGAGAGAGATATATACACACACACACACACACATTGTGAAACGATTACAGTTGTGAAATGATTACAATTAAGTTCACATATTCGTCACCTAACACTTACCTTCTTCTTTTCTGGTGAGAATGCTTTTTATTTTTTAATTTTTTGAGACAGGCTCTTGCTCTGTTGTCCAGGCTGGAGTGCAGTGGCATGATCACAGCTCACTGCAGCCTCACCTCTCTGGCTCAAGAAATCCTCCCGCCTCAATCCCCCAAATAGCTGGGACTACAGGCACATGCCACCATGCCCAGCTAATTGTTTTGTGTTTTTTGTAGAGAGGGGATTTTGCCATGTTGCCCATGTTGGTCTTGAACTCCTGACAAGTGATCTGCCCACCTTGGCCTCCCAGAATGCTGGGATTACAGGTGTGAGCCATCATGGTCAGCCGAGAATACTTAAGATCTATTCTCTTAGCAAATTTCAAGTATACAACATATTTTATTAACTACAATTACCATACTGCACATCGGTTCTCCAGAATGCACCCATAACCGTAGCCTGTACCATCTGACCAACACATCCCTGTTTATCCCCATTCCTTGACCCATAGTAATCACTCTTCCACTCTGTTTCTATGAATCTGACTTTTTTAGGTTCCACATATAAGTGAGATGCAGTATTTGTCTTTTGCTGTCTGGCTTGTTTCACTTAGTATAATGTCCTTCAGACTCATCCATGTTGTTGTTGCAAATGGCACGATTTCTTCTTTAAAGGCCAAATAATATTTTACTGTTGTGCATCTCTCTCTCTCTATATACATATATGCAGTGGAATATAATAATATTGTACTATGTGTGGGCATATCTATATCTATATATAGATAGGTATGCACACACATATCTAACAGGTATGAGGTGATATCTCATTGTGGTTTTTGGCTTGCATTCCCCTGATAATCAGTGATAGTGATGGTGAGCACCTTTACATTTTTGTATATATAATGCATCTCCAACATTTTCTTTATCCATTCATCCATCGAGGGACAGTCAGGTTGTTTTCATATCTTGACTACTGTGAATAATACTGCAATGAAAATGGTAGATGGCTCATTGAGATAGTGAGATAGCCTATAGTTGGGATTTGTTGTTTTTTTTTTTTTTTTTGAGATGGTGTCGTGCACTGTTGCCCAGGCTGGAAAGCAGTGGTGCTGTCTCGGCTCACCGCAAGCTCTGCCTCCCGGGTTCACGCCATTCTCCTGCCTCAGTCTCCTGAGTAGCTGGGACTACAGGCGACCGCCACCACACCCGGCTATTTTTTGTATTTTTAGTAGATGGGGTTTCACCGCGTTAGCCAGGATGGTCTCGATCTCCTGACCTCGTGATCCGCCCGCCTCTGCCTCCCAAAGTGCTGGGATTACAGGCATGAGCACCACGCCCGGCCGAGATTTGTTTTTTATCTACTTAGCTGCTCTGTCTTCTGATTGGAGAATTCAGTCCGTTTACATTCAAGGTAATAATTGATAGGCAAGGACTTACTATTGTCATTTTGTTGAGTGTTTTCTGTTTTTGTAAATTTTTTGTTCCTTTCTTCCCCTTTTGCTGTTTTCCTTTGTGATGTGATGATTTTTTACAGTGGAATGGTTTGATTCCTTACCCTTTGTGTATCTAGTATAGACTTCTGCCCTGTGGTTACCATGAGGCTTACACAAAACATCTTGTAACAGTCATCTATTTTAAGCTAATAACTTCACTTCCATACAAAAACTGTATACTTTTACTTCCTCCCATTTAAATCTTTGAAGTAATGACTTATATATTTTTATACTGTATATCCATTAACAGATCATTGTAGTATAAAATTTGTCTTTTAACCTTCATACTAGAGTTTATATTAAGTGATTTATACACCATTGTAGTACAAGATAGCCCATTTCTTTGTAACACTGAATAATATTCATTGGACGTATCACCGTTTACTTAGCCATTCACCTACTGAAGGACATCTCGGTTGCTTCCAAGTTTTTGCAATTATGAATAAAGCTGCAATAAATGTTCACATGCAGGTTTTTATGTGGACCTGTTTTCAATTCTGGGGAAATTATCCAAGAGTGCAACAGCCAAATTGTACGTTTACTTTTTAAAGAAACTGTTAAAGTGTATTCCAAAGTGACTGTACCATCTTGCATTCCCATCAACAACAAATGAAGAGTACCTGTCACACATCCTTGTCAGCATTTGGTTTTGTTAGTGTTTTAGATTTGACCATTCTAGTAGGTGTATGGTGGTATCTCATTGTAGTACTAATCTGCAATTACTAAATGATTTATGATGTTGGGAATCTTTTTGTATGATTACTTGTCATCTGTATATGACGTGTCTATTTAGATATTTTGCCCATTTTTAAATTGGGTTTTTATTTTTCTTTTGTTGAGTTTTCAGAGTTCTTTGTATTGAACAGTCCTTTATCAGATATGTTTTTTACAAATATTTTCTCCTACTCTGTGGCTTGTCTTCTCAATCTCTTGACAGTGTCTTTTGCTGAGCAGATGTTTTAACTTTAACGAAGCCCAGCTTACCAACTGCTTTTTTCATGGATCCTTTTGGTGCTGTACCTAAAAAGTCAGTCAAATCCAAGGTTATCTGGATTTTCTCCAATGTTCATTATTTTAGGAATTTCATAGTTTTACATGTAGGTCTACATTCTATTTTAATTTTTATGAAGGATGTAAGATCTGTGTATAGATTCATATACATATATACACATATATAATACATACACACACAAACACATAGCATGTGGATGTTCCAGCACCATCTATTGCAGACTCTATTGTTTTGCTTTTGCTTCTTTGCCAAAGATAAGATGATTCTATTTGTGTGGGTCTACTTCTGGACTGTTTATTGTGTTCCAGTTATCTATTTGCCTTATCTTTTGCTAATATCACACTGTTTTGATTACTGCAGCTTTACAGTAAGTGTTGAGGTAGTGTTAGTTTAAAACTTTAAAATCAGCCAGGCATGGTGGCTCATGCCTGTAATCCCAGCACTTTGGGAGGCTGAGTCGGGCAGATCACTTGAGGTCAGGAGTTCGAGACCAGCCTGGCCAACGTGGTGAGACCGCCCCTACTAAAAATACAAAAATTAGCTGGGCATAGGGGTGCACACCTGTAATCTCAGCTACTCAGAAGGCTGAGGCAGGAGATTCACTTGAATCTGGGAGGTAGAGGTTGCAGTGAGCTGTAAGATCATGCTACTGCATTCCAGCCTATGCAACAGAACAAGACCCTGCCTTAAAAAACAAAACAAAACAGACAAACCCCCTTTAGAATCAGCTTGTTGATATCTACAAAGTAACTAGCTGGTATTTTGGTTGGGATTGCATTGAATTTATAGATCAGGTTTAGAAGAACTGATATCTTCACAATATTAGTCTTCCTATTCATGAACATCTCTCAATTTATTCAGTTCTTTGATTGTTTTCATTATAGTTTTCGTCACGCAGGTCTTATATGTATCTTGTTGGAATTACACCTAAGTATTTCATTTTTGGGTACTAATTTATTTTAATTTTATTTATTTATTTATTTTTGAGACAGAGTCTTGCTCTGTTGCCCAGGCTGGAGTGTAGTGGTGTGATCTCAACTCACTGCAATCTCTGCCTCCTGGGTTCAAGCAATTCTCCTGCCTCGGCCTCCCGAGTAGCTGGGATTACAGGTGCTCTCCACCATGCCCGGCTAATTTTTGTATTTTTAGTACAGAGTTTCATCATGTTGGCCAGGCTGGTCTCGAACTCCTGATCTCAGGTGATCTGCCTGCCTCGGCCTCTCAAAGTGCTGGGATTACAGGCATGAGCCACCACGCCCGGCCTTTGGGCACTAATTTAAATAGTACTGTGTTTATTTTTTAGTATCAGAGTATTACTCTGTCATCCAGGCTGGAGTGCAGTGGTATGATCATGGCTTACTGCAGCCTTGAACTCCTGGGTTCAAATGATCCTCCCACCTCAGCCTTCCAACTAGCTGGGACTACAGATGTGCACTCCCATGCCTGGCTGTTTTAAATTTCAGATTCCATTTTTCATTGCAAATATACAGAAATGTGATTAACTTCTGCACAACAATCTTGTATCCTATAGTCTTACTATAATTGCTTAATTAGTTCCAGAGGTCTTACAGGGCTATTTAGGGTTCTTCTGGATTTTCTACATCAACAATCATGTCATCTGTGAATATGAAGTTTTATTTCTTCCTTCTCAATATATAGCCCTTTTAGTTCCTTTTCTTGTCCTGTTGCACTGGTTAGGACTTCCAGTACAATATGAAAAAGGAGTGGCAAGAGGGGACATCCTTGTCCTGTTCCTGACCTTACCAAGAAAGCATCTAGGTTTTTGTAAATGTTCTAATTAAATTGAGTAAGTTCTGCTCTACTTCTGGTTTCCTGAGATATTTGTCACTTTTGAAAATTAAGAATTGTTTTTTTTTTTGAGATGGGTCTGCAACCTCTACCTCCCAGGTTCAAACGATTTTCATGCCCCAGCCTCCCGAAAAGGTGCGATTACAGGTGTGCACCACCATGCCTGGCTGATACCATGCTGGGCTAATTTTTGTATTTTTAGTAGAGATGGGGTTTCACCATGTTGGCCAAGCTGGTCTCAAACTACTGACCTCAAATGATCCAACCACCTTGGCCTCCCAAAGTACTGGGATTATAGGTGTTAGCCACTATGCCCTGCCATTTGTTACTTTTTAATGTTTTATCTGCATGTCTTTGGCATACTTTTATTGTCTCTATAGATGTTACTCTGCTCATTTTTACCTGTAGGTTTTTAAGACTTGGTTTTTTTTAAATCAATTTTTATATAGAATTAGTGATTCTGCACTTTTAAAAAGCAGGCATGACTTATGATAGTTTTTCATTTCATGGCTGTATTCTCATTTTTGGTGTATATGTGAAATATTGAAATATGGACTGTGTGAACCATAGCTATTTAAATTCAACAATTCAACACAATATACTTGCAACTTTATGAACAATTGTTTCAGGAGTTAAAGAACAAGTTATTTAATATCCTTGTATTACTTCTGTAAGGATAGTACATTCTGAATTTTACAGGATAATCATAATTTTATTTTTCAAAATACTTCATTTAATCCAATGAATTTAATCGCTCTACACCCCCTCCCATCGTTTTGCATGTCCTGTTCAGTTTGGATTCTAACAAGGAATTCTGGGGTGGGGCATTGTCCTATAAGGGCTGTGAATTAAGTTTCTTAGGTCCAGACCGTTCCAGTCCTTTCAGGCCTAATCAAGCATCCTTTGTACTCACTGCAAACGCCACCTAGTTTCTCAAATTGGCTTGGTGAGCTTTCAAGTGTACTTTTTTTTTTAGATGGAGTCTTGCTCTGTCGCCCAGGCTGGAGTGCGGTAGCTCGATCTCAGCTCACTGCAAGCTCCACCTCCCGAGTTCACGCCATTCTCCTGCCTTAGCCTCCTGAGTAGCTGGGACTATAGGCACCCGCCACCACGCCTGGCTAAATTTTTGTATTTTTAGTAGAGATGGCGTTTTACCATGTTAGCCAGGATGGTCTCAATCTCCTGACCTTGTGATCTGCCTGCCTCGGCCTCCCAAAGTGCTGGGATTACAGGCATGAGTCACTGCTCCTGGCCTCAAGTGAGTACTTGTTATTTTGAATTTCTGAGATCCATCAGAAGTGCCATTGCTTCCACTAGAACAGATAGTGATACCATGCCGGTCTTCTGGCTATTAGTGATTTCTCTCTACCCATTTTTTGTTTGGGGGTTTCTGGGGATACCTAGTTTTGCTGTCAAGTTGTCCAAGGTTTCCAGGTTTCCTATCATGACTGCTTTGTGGTGCTTTAATGGGTAATTTGAGAAACAGTAAAAACTATAATTTCAGAATCCCTGCCAGTTAATTTTTTAATGCAGGAGCAGGTAAAAGTTACAAGAGCACCATCTCCTTCAATAAGTATGCTTTTCTCCAAACTGTTTCCATCATTTATCTTTAGAACTGATCATTTTAAGAACCCTAGGCAGGCCGGATGTGGCGGCTCATGTCTGTAATCCCAGCACTTCAGGAGGCTGAGGCAGGAGGATCGTTGAGCCCAGGAGGTTGAGACCAGCCTGGGCAATATGGCAAGACCCTGTCTTTACAAAAAAAATAATTAGCTGGGCATGGTGGTGCAGGAGAATTGCTTGAGCCCAGGAGGGTTAACGTTGCAGTGGGCTACGATTATGCCACTGTGTTCCGGCCTGGGTGATAGAGTGAGACCCTGTCTCTTAAAAGAAAAAAAGAATGAACCCTCAGTAAACTCCTTTCTCTCTCTGAGATTCACAGCAGAATATGGAGGTTGTCACCAGTGCAGTTTAAAAGCAAAGGGCCTGCTTCATTTGGACAACTGCATTTTTTTTTTCCCTTCAGGGTAACCTCTGCTAAACAGAGACCCCTACACTGTCAAACTGATACCTGGGGGGCAAAAGGGCCAGACTGGTGTTTTTAAGATAGTAAAGGGTATCATACACTTTTTCAGTTAGGTAAGTGGTTTCTGGTTGTAGTGTCACAGTATCTCTAGCTGTTTCTATTTGTTTTCTGGGTTAACTGCAAAATTTCCAAAACTGTTGGTTTGGGTCTGCCACTTAAAAGAGAGAAATCTTGGGTAAGTTGTATCTTCTGAACTTATATCTACCTTATACATTGTTACATGTAAATGAGGTAGCTGATGACTTAAGAGTCCAGGAAAATGTAAAGTGACATAGAAGGTGCCACTGTTGCACTAGCTTACTTCTTTAATTGTCTAGCTTCTATTTATAGCAAACTTGTCCAACTCACAGGTCATGGGCTGCACGTGGCCCAGGATGGCTTTGAATTCGGCCTCACACAATCATAAACTTCCTTAAAATATTGTTTTTTTTTTTTTTTTTTTTTTTGAGACGGAGTCTCGCTCTGTTGCCCAGGCTGGAGTGCAGTGGCGCAATCTCGGCTCACTGCAAGCTCCATCTCCCGGGTTCCCGCCATTCTCCTGCCTCAGCCTCCCGAGTAGCTGGGACTACAGGCGCCCGCCACCACGCCCGGCTAGTTTTTTGTATTTTTAGTAGAGACGGGGTTTCACCGTGTTAGCCAGGATGGTCTCGATCTCCTGACCTCGTGATCCGCCCGTCTCGGCCTCCCAAAGTGCTGGGATTACAGGCTTGAGCCACCGCGCCCGGCCTGTTTTTTTTTTTTTTTTTTTTTCTCATTAGCTATTGTTAGTGTATTTTATGTGTTGAATAATTCTTCCAGTGTGGCCTCGGGAAGCCAAAAAGATTGGACACCTCTGATTTACACCATATCAAAAGCAAAGTACCTAGCAACACAGTAGGTACTTGAAAAGAACAGCAAATAGGTTAACTCTGAATGGGCAGTTGACTGTCTTACCTTGATATTCTCAGCACCTCAGATATAGCCTAACACACAGTAGGTGTTCGGCCAATGGTCATGGAACAGAACCTTCCAATTATGGCAGAAATCAGTTAGTTTTATTCATTATCAGAAGCCCTGTGGTATAGCTGAAACACTGTACTAGGTCTCAATTTCTCATCTTTAACTTCTGGCATTTGGCTTGCTTTCTTCACACAATTATGAGTCGAAGGAAGACACTGTATATGGAAATACTTTCTAAAGACCATGCACACTGTTCTCATCCTACCCCAGGCGGAATTAGGTTGTGGTTGCTGGTAGGTTACCTAGGTACTCCTAGGTCATTTTGGAGGGGTCTTCTAAGAAAACAAGCAGTTTTGTTATGTTTCCACTTACTTCCTTTTTTTTTTGAGATGGAGTCTCACTGTCGCCCAGGCTGGAGTGTAGTGGCACAACCTCTGCCTCCCGGGTTCAAGCGATTCTCCTGCCCCAGCCTCCCGAGGAGCTGGGATTACAGGCACGCGCTACCACGCCTGGCTAATTTTTGTATTTTTAGTAGAGATCGGGTTTCACTATGTTGGTCAGGCTGGTCTCGAACTCCTGACCTCGTGATCCGCTCGCCTTGGCCTCCCAAAGTGCTGGGATTACAGGTGTGAGCCACTGCACCCAGTCTTCCAATTACTTTCTAACCTCCTTCAACTAATAAATAGCATCTTCATCTTTGAATTCCTTACGTGCTTCGCAAAATGCAGTCTACCTTAGTTACTCAATAAACATTTGTCAAACAAATGTTAGAACACAACACTGCCAATTCAATCCATTGGCAAGTTCTGCTGTGTACTTGCAAAACATATCCTGATTCCAATCACTTTTTGTCCCCATCATTACCGTCTTAATAGAAGCCACCATTGTATTGTTGCTTGCCTGAACAACCGCTCTACCTTCCAAACCAGTTTCTCAGCTCCTATTCTCTCTTTACCAACAGGATCAAAACAATCAGAGTAATTTTTAAAAATCAACCAAATATAAATTAGACAATGTCACCTCTCTCCTTAAAATACTGCAATGACTCCTCCACTGTACTTACTGAATGCAGTTTATTTAAATTATACCTACAAGGTTCTACATTAGGGACCAGCAAACTACAGCCTGCAAACCAAGTCCAACTTGCCACTTGTTTCCTGTAAATAAAGTTTTATTGGAACATAGCCACATATTGTCTATGCCTACTTTTGCACTCCAATGGAACAGCTGAATAGTTCTGTTTTTTTTTTTTTTTTTAAGACAAGAGTCTCGCTCCATCGCCCGGGCTGGAGTGCTGTGGCGTGACCTCGGTTCACTATAACCTCCACCTCCCAGGTTCAAACAATTTTCCTGCTTCAGCCTCCTGAGTAACTGGGATTACAGACGGCACCACCACGCCTGGTTAATTTTTGTATTTTTAGTAGAGACAGGGTTTTGCCATGTTGGCCAGGCTGGTCTCGAACTTCTGACCTCCAGTGATCTGCCCGCCTCGGCCTCCCAAAGTGTTGGGATTACAGGCATGATTCGCACCCAGCCAAAGGGCTGAATAGTTATGACAGACACCACATATGGCTTGCAAAGTCGAAATATTTACTATCCGGTCCTTTATAGAAAGAGTTTGCCGACCGCTGCTCTACATGATATGACCCCTATCTCCCTCTTACAGGATATTCTATCCTCTTGCCCGGCCCCACCCATCTACTACATCTTAACCAAGCTTTTTCTACCACAGAGTCTGCAATGTTCAAGAACAAACTTCACTCACATTGTCCCAGGACTGCCTCCTTGTCACTGAAGTCTCAGTTTAAATGTCAACTCCTCAGAGACTTTTCTTGACCAACCAATCTAGAGTGGCTCCTTCATATCTGCTATGAAACAATTAACTGTTAACATGGCAATGACTATTTAAGATTATATACTAGTTTAGGTCTCTCCTCCATTAGAATGTAAACTCCATGAAAGAAGAGACCTTACTTTGCCCACCCTCAACCAGCATTCTAATCACAATAAGCCCAGCACCAAAAACAATGTCTGGCATTGTTTTTGAATGAAAAAGAAAAAGACCAATGAATAGCTGCTCCAAGATCAGGAACACTACTCAAGTTCAAGGCAGTTTTTAATGTTCACGTGCCCTATTGCAGGGTCTGCCTTCACACTGTCCTGACTGCAATCATAAAAAGCGAAGGAAGGTCAGACAGTATTCCTGGCCCCATTATGATGGGGAAAACAACTCCACCAAGAGCACATTCTCCTCAGATAAAAATGGCATTAACCAGGTAAGGCAGGGCCACAAAATTGGACAAAGAAGTTCTCAACTTTATGATTATTATGGTTAAGAATTTTATTATCAAAATTATTACATCTCTTGTGAAAGTTCAAATGTTACAGCAAGGTGTAAACACTCCACTTGAGAAAGAAGTGATACTTCTTCCCTTCCAAGAGTTCCCCCCACCCCCCCGCCCTACCCCCCCAAGAGGTCTGGTCTTGACAGCACCCTGCCCACACAGAGTGGCTGGGGTCTCTGCACGTGCCAGGCAGGGTGAGGGCCGCCTGCCCGCTGGCCTCTCCCCTTGGTTAATAGCCAAGGGGAGAATGCAAACCCCAGCCCAAATGGAGAGACATTTACATACGTTTTATATAATATACAAAGAAACCAGCATCCCAGGCAACATGATTTCCACTCCCAATGCTCTCCCAGACTGATGGGTTTGTGGGGGAAACAACAAAAAGAAAAGTACTCTGCTGAGGTCTCAGCATTAAAAAAAAAAAAAAAAAAAAAAAATCTCCCCTCATTTGAGCAAACACCTGATTTCGATTTTGAAAAGTGAAATTTTGTAACAGTCACACACAAAGAGAGAAGACTGTGCATATGATAGTTGTAGGACAGGGTAGAAAAGAAGGGGATGCAAGAGGCTGGGGGAGAAAAGGAAAACAAATTAGAGGGAAGGAAGGAGGGAAACTCACAGTATTATCTTGTCCAAAAGAAAGAAGGTCCACTGCAGCACCAGGGATTACACCTGTCATATATTCACTACCCCTACCATGGTTATAACTGAATACAAAATTAGATAAATAAAAACACGCCAGATATTACAGTAAACAAGTGAAAGAAATAAGCTGGCAACCATATGGAATTTAAAAAGATTGTGTACCCCACCTGGGCTGGCTCCAGGGCTCCTCCAGGGGTGTACAACAGGCACAATGCACTGATGGGGAGAAGCCGGTCTGCTCTCGTCTCTCATCCAGAACAGTGTTAGGGGTGTGGGTGGCTTGGTAACTCTTTCACTGGGCCCACTCTCACGTAAGCATCCCCCAAAGAAATGTGGGGCGGGCCCACACACAATCACAGTCCTGTCGGTGCCACTCCACAAACCTATCTTCCCACTCTTACCCTGCAGTCACAAGTGCATGCTCCCCAATCATGGAGGCGGTCCTGCTCATGGGATCATCAACTCCTGATTAATTGGGAGTAGAAAAAATAAAATTCGAAGCATTCCCAAACCACTCGGTATCCTTCCTAATCAAATTTATTGCCAAAAGCTGGTAAGTAGCAATGCAATTGGCCTATATCCTGTCTCATTCCTCTTTTCCTTGTCTACTTACTTCATGGGTTACTGAGCTGCAAAATAGCTTGGGAAGGGGGAGTAGGATAGCAACAGTTGGAAGCTCAATCTACTCAGATAATCTGCTCCCGAATAATCAAGAGCTGACCATGAGCGTTTCTTCGAAGAGCCAGGCACCCTCCAGTCGGTGCAGGTTCCAAGCTTTACTATCCCTGCCTATTTCTTGGTGATCTTAAGACACAGATAGGCAGTATTCTTGGTGGACACACATTGGCCAGATACCCGCTTTTGGAATGGTTGTCTTAGGATGAACATTTATATACCTACCTTTTTTCTTAAGTGCATAAAACCCTAACAGTACTCAGATGGCTTGGGGCCTTTGAGATTGGCTCTTTTCACTTTTTTTCCTTTGAAAACTTTTTTTTTTTTTTTTTTTTTTTAAATTGAAAAAGATGTCCTCACTGCACAAGTGACTACAGGCTACAGGCAAGGATGGGAGACGGAGGCTTCAACACAACTCATTGCACTTAGAACCGTTACTAACTGAAACACTATTTGCTTGTCAACAATGTACCCTTGACAGCAGGGAGAAACTTCTTTATAGTCTCTGCTTCAGACAAGATTTACATCTTTCTCCAAGGCCAGAGGCCAATTGTGACCACAAGTCTTGTTTCTTGTCCACCAGACCCAATCCTCTGGCACCTTGTATCCCCCCTTCCCCAGCAATATGCTCGGCCTAGGTTCCAGAGGCAGCTGGAAGGAAGCAGCTATGGGCTCATTCAGTTCTGTTTGCCCAAATCCAGAAGCCCTAGGAAAGTCCTGTCTGAGTCTTGACTCCTGACCCTTGCAGTGGCTGGAGTCGGTACTGGTGCACACCCCCACTCCCACGGTGTGGGTAGTGCTGTGAATTGGAAACCGCAGATACCCTGGAGGCCTGGTAGACAGCTGACTGCCCAGCACTGGGCAGACTGATAGTCCGTAAGTCTGATGGCAATGATGACCTAGAGTTCTGAGGAAAGGAGGTGGAACTCAGAGTTCCTGTGCTGGACTGAGAAACCGAGTCTGAGGTTGGCGAGTCTGAGGGTCCCTGCAGGGTAGGGCTAGCAGCACTAGAAGGGCAGCTCCTCCTTGGAAGATTGCTGCCAGTGCTGTTTCCAGAATGTGGCTGGCTGCTAAAATACCCTGGTGTCCCCGTAAATGGGGCCAACGAGTCTGTGGACACAGGGTGGGCGGGGCTGGAATAGGACGTGGAAGAGAGGGATGATTCTGAAGAACCGTGAGAGGGGGGGTTTCCAGGTCTCAGTGCAGTAGTTCGATAACTGTATCCTGGAGATTGTGTAGGATGTCCTCTGAAAGGGGAGGAACTCTGCTGAAGGAGGCTTTGTGATTCTGTCCGAGGACTATCACACTGCAGGAGCTAGCAAAGTTGGGAGGAAAAGAATAAGGAGGTGAACAAGTCCCTTAAATGGCTGACTTTTAATATAAATGGTGAACGTTTACAATACCCTATGTTTTTTTTTTCTTCATCTTTTCACCATGTATTCCTTTTAGGAAACCAAAGGCAGTAAAATGTCTGTCTTTGATCACCTTATTCATTTTCTGGCATAATTTATTACCTGAGGGCAAGCAGATGATGACTTATTTCCAAGGTTGCTGAAACTATATGCAAAGACAGCATCTCAATGGCAAAGGATGGCCAGGACAATTTGGAACCCAGAACACACTCCTACATCTAGGTATCAGCAATTTCTCATCTCACCTGGTAGCTGTATCTGGAAGGGCTGTAAACAGTTGCTCCTTTAGAGAGTGCTGAGCTCAATGTCTCTGGACCTTCTCCATCTGCAGGGTCTGGAAGGTAACACATAAAAAAAAAATCAACTTGGCTTCTTAGAATAAGTAAGAAACAGCCATTGTTCATTCAAATCACCAATGCCATCACCAACCCATGTTGCTCTCTTTGTGACAAATTGGGTGAGTGCAGCATGCCAGAAGGGCAAAAGGAGTGGTTAATTATGGGCTATGTTCTAAATGCCTGATCTGATTCCCGTCTCCTTCTTTCTCTTCATCCTTCATCGAGGTAGATTTCCAGGACTTTGGAGAGATGAGAGTTACAGAAAGGTATTCCTTGGGGAAAAAAGAGCAGACAGAGAGCAAGCAACGCTAGATCTTACAAATGTTATAGCCCAAATGAGCATAAGTGGGCTAGAACCTAGCATACGGCAGAGTCCAACTGCATCAGAAACTGACTCACCTCAACTCAGTACTCAGCATGAACTGTACAGGACTTGGCTCATGTGTCCCTGAATGTGGTGGCAGTAGAAGGCCATGGGCTCACCTGAGTCTTTCTCTGTGATGTTACTCTCCCACGTGGGAGAGGGCTCTCCCTTTGGGGCCACCCTCACACTGCTTCGGAGGACCTTAGGGATGCTTCCTCCTTCTCGGAGTCGTTCTACTGATGTGGGAACCATCCTGTAAAGGCAACAGGGTGCAAGTTCAAGCCACAGGACTTAACCAAAACAAATGAAGCCCTAACCAAGGTGCACAGTGTATTTTCTTAAAACAGCCTCTTAAACAACACTTTCTTCAGAACCAATTTAAAACAAGGTATTTCCTCTGCCTCCAACTATGTCAGGCACAAAAGAGAAACATCATCATCATCATCAACCACCACTTTTAACAACAACAACCACTTTTAACAACAACAACAACAACAACAACAACAACAACCACTTTTAAAGAAAAAGAAATCGGCCGGGCGCGGTGGCTCAAGCCTGTAATCCCAGCACTTTGGGAGGCCGACACGGGCGGATCACGAGGTCAGGAGATCGAGACCATCCTGGCTAATACGGTGAAACCCCGTCTCTACTAAAAAATACAAAAAAAAAACTAGCCGGGCGACGAGGCGGGCGCCTGTAGTCCCAGCTACTCGGGAGGCTGAGACAGGAGAATGGCGTGAACCCGGGAGGCGGAGCTTGCAGTGAGCTGAGAGCCGGCCACTGCACTCCAGCCTGGGCGGCAGAGCAAGACTCCGTCTCAAAAAAAAAAAAAAAAAAAAAAAAAAAAAAAGAAAAAGAAATCAAGGAAAAAGTGGATTAAAGATGTCAACTTCCCTTAACCCCCATTTAAAAATGTTAAAATTTCTCCTTTGGGAAATCATGTGCCTGATACATAGTAGTGGTTTCATAAAGGTTTCATAGATTAATGAACATTAAACATATGAGCCAGGACTCTTCTTTCTCAGACTTATTTTTTCAGTTCAAGATCCCTGAACTCCTGTGGTTCATTCTCTATTTCACACATTTGATCCTCAGTATTTGCCACCAGTATTATTCATTTTTAAATTTGTGGTCTCCCCTAAACCAGACAAGTCCTTTCAGAATGTCTTCTTGCTCTGTATATGCTAACTATGTGGAAGAGAGACATTTGTTGTTAATTCATGTGGAACTTGGCTGGATTCTTGACTCACCTTTCATGTGAAATGAGAAATAGAAGAGGCAGTATTAGTGCCCACCAAATAAAAGAGCTCATCTGCATCCATAACTACATGTCATCCAAAGCGCTGCTCCACAGGCATGTTGGTAATTCTTAATTCTGCAAAGCTGGGGGGTTGCAGCTGACACTATTAAATCAGCTGAACAGGACAGATGGTACTGTTGGCTGGCTGTCTCAGATGTTCCCATCAAGTGTTCCCATAGATTTTAGGTAAAACTGGGAATGATCCTAGATATATACTCCCCCCACCCCCAATTTAACTATAAAACATCAGATATAAACTTACCACCTACTGCTGATATTCTCTTGAGGTCTGCAGTGAGATGAAGAAGTGCCTCTGGAATCTGATGGGCTTACCGCCTCCAAATGGGACATAGAGGAATGAGATGGGGAGAATTTTTTGTGAGGGGAAGATGGGGTTCGGGCTGAGGATCCCTGCACACCATGGGCACCAGTGTCAGAAACGGAGTTACTGCTGCCTTGCCCAGTTCCTGCAGACTTGCTTTTGCTCTGGGCAGAGTCACCTCCCCCACCAGCAGAATTTTCCTTAGCTTCTTGTTTCCGTTTTCGGTACTCCAGCAGGGATACCTAGAAAGGAAAAAACAAACAAAAAATGGTACTCTAGCTGGATATCTTTAGTGGATCACTAGCAACAGGGAAAGAAGGAAAGATGGTACCGTAGTAAACCACTAGCCAAGCCACGCCAACAAAGCAGATACCAACCCTGACAACTTTTTTTGGGGGGTGTGAAAGAGATATGAGCACAGCTACATATTTAAGACAGCTGGAAATTGGTAAGAGGAAGATAATAAACTAGGAGGTAAGTTTCTAAAGAATGTTTGCCAATTAGACCACCACGCTTTTTTCTGTCTTCAGAAAAACTTGTGAGGCTACCGTTACACAGTAACAGAAGTGTGCTATCATAGTTATTTGCAACAATGGGAGTACCCAGAGAAGGGAGAATTGGAAGCTTGTATAGTTTAAAAAGCCTCCCAGGTGACTCTGATGGCTCTTCTGCACTCCTTGGGAGCCCCTAGAATTAGCTGTTTGAGAGCATGAGAGAGAGAGAGAAGCAGGGAGAGGAGAAAAAGGAGATGGAGGAGAGGGAGGTAGACAGAGAGAGAAGGAAAAAAAAAAAAAAAAAAAGAAAAGAAAAAACCAATGCTCCAGGGTACTTAAATATGCTCAATTTTTCAAGAAATAAATAGGAATTTATTATTGTTTCTGTCTTAGACATAGATGTAATTAATGTAAAAAGAGGAAATTATTATTTCCAGTTTATACTTTTAGCAAGCTAGCTCTAGAAAACAACTTGGTAACTTCTCCCCAACTTCCCCTCCATCTCCCTAACACTTGCTCATTCTTTTCTGACAGCAGACCCCCCACCCCACCCTGCTGACCATAATCCCTGCCCTGCCTAGTACACCTCCTCTTTGCTGTTCTGACACACTACTTACACAGGCCGTAGAATCTACTACTGTGTCTTGATTGCTCCCTGAGTAAACTATAAGTTCTAGGAGGGCTTTTTATCTTAAACATCCAGCACAGAATTTGGATATGCTTAAATTTATGCTTGCATATGCCCAATAAATTTCAGAAGTGTTTCTGAAATAACACACTATGATTTCCATGACTTTTGCACATAGTAAATATTATAAAACCAGAAATCTAAAGATTGTTTTCATCTTTGTTTCTGGTAGTCAATGCTGTTCATGCAACAATCTTTGAAATCAATTACTATCCTAATCCAAATTATCTGCCAATGTTTCCTCCTCCTTCTATCCCCTTAGGGTTCTCATTTTTCTGTGCAAATGTAACAAATATAGCCAGTTTTGCATATGCATTTTCTATACATAATTTTGGAAAGAAGTTAATAAATTCTGGTAATGAGTATTATTATAATGAAAATATAAAAAACCACTAGGTTTCATTTCAATGAGGATTCTACAGATGTTTGGCCATTACATGGTACTGTCCCCTACACAGGACATTCAGCATCCCTGGCCCTGCTCAATAAATGCAAGTCACTGGGATAATTCAAAACACTCCAACACATTCCCAAACACACCTAGTTGAGAACCATTTATACAAAAGCACATTTTTGGCTTTGTGACTTCTAGATCAGGCATTACTTAGAAGTGGAGTCCCCACCCATTAGCAAGCTCTCTATGGCCTGGCCCAGCCCAGCACTCTCTGCACTTTCCTCCTGGCTCTCCCAGCCTTCCACCTGATACAACAACATCCAACTGTTTGCACCACACTGCATGCCTGCTGCCCGCCCAACTGAGTGCCACGTAATTACCTGTTCTACTCCCTCTACTGTAACATGCCTCACCCTCATTTGTTGGTTGGCTGACTCCTACTTATTGTTTGAGATTCAGCTAAATCAGTAACCTGCCACCTCTCTCTCTAGCCTTATCTCTCAAACTGGGTAGTATCCTGGTCCTTCCATTTACTAGCTGTGTGACCATGGAAAAATTACTCAACTTGCCTTAGTTTCCTCATGTGCAAAATGGAAAACTGCCTATCTTATAGGCTTACTGTGAGGATAAAACACATTTAAAGAGCTTAACACAGTGCCTAGAACTTGGGACACACTAAATAATAGGTAAAATTTCTTTTTCACTGTTCTAACCTTTCAATGTCTAGCAAGTGTATGGCACATACAGGCATTTACATTTGCTGAATATGTACAACACTCACCAAGTTGTACTGAAACAGCCTTTCACTGGATATGGCAGAGACTATGTCTCACTTGTTTGAGAGTAGTGCAGAACACATAGCAGAAACTTACGAATATCTACTGAATTACTTGGTTAACATTCTTGAAAAGTTCACCGATACAACATGAAATACTTACTTTTTTCCTCTGTGGTGGGTTCTGGGGGGCAGATGGGACTCCTTCACAGGCCCTTTCACCACCAGGTGACAAGGATCCACGAGAGAGGTCTTTCATTAAGCCATGTTCATATCTGCTGGAAAATCCTTCTGCAGGCGAACAATATCCCCCATCCAAATGTAAAGGCTTCCTATCCCCCACTAGAGGAGAACCTCGATACAGTCCATCTGCTCGAGGCATAGCGTTCAAAGGGGAGTAGGCATACATCAAGTTGAACTCTGTCCGAAATGCCTGGTCTGAGTTTCTCACGAGGGTCTGATGTCCATCTCCACTTCTGCTTGGGAAACCAGTCTCAGAAGTGGGTCCGATGGAGGGATGAGGAGCCAGGTCAGAATGACTAGAGTTGAGTAGGGAAGGTCTATCAGCACAGCTGTTAGTGTTGGAGTCAAGGTATCCTACTTTTGCCAAATCCAGGTCTTTTCGGTGACAAAGCTGAAAGAATAAAAATCAACGGAGACATGGGGTAGGGGAGAAAGGAAAAAGTCAAAGGGCAGAAAGGAGGGGAGAGGGACACAGGTGAACAGGGAAAGATAAGAGGGATGGAAGTAGAGCAGATAAAGCCATTATATTCTGTAAAAGTCCCACGTAGCAACAGTGTATATAGGACAGAGTACTAAAGAATCCCGGCCTTTCCCAAATTGCTTTCAAGTCTTTCTGGATGGGAAATACTGGGAAAGTTAGGTAATTGGCTAAATGTGACTATTTTGCCTGCTTAGCCTTTCATCAGGTTGCTGAGTCACCTTGTACTACACTAAGGGACAAGTGGTATAATAAGGAATTTACCTTAGCCCCATGCACACTACAAAGGTGAGACTGGTGTCTTAAGATAACTGGCTTCTGGGGTTATCAATTTCTAAATTAATATTGATGCAAGGTGAGGGGGAGGGAAAAAGGTGGAGGAAGAAGAAAGTAGACGGAAAGGCAAGTATTTAAGTTACTGGTTCAGTAAAGGAGGATGGCATTAAAGACATCAACCAACCAGTTCTTCACTCACTTTCACTGTTAAAGAAGGTGTGTTTCTCATACAACTTTCTGGCCACTCAGTTCTTCTTTCTTTATCCTCTAATGTATGTCAACATACCACAAGACCACTAATGCTCATCACTGCAGATTCTGAAATGCTGAAATGTACCAAAAATAAACCCCACCTACTATTTGGTTATCATAACCTCCAAACTTCCAACACTAGGTCAACTACAGCTAACCGCCTACAAAGAATGGTACCAGAAAACCAGATACCATACCATATCAGTCTTCAAATTATGCTATCTTAGAATCTTTCAACAACTGAGGAGAGAGAGCTTTACTTTCCTAATAAGCTAGAGTCAAAACACCAAGAAAATCTCTAATATACTAGTGGAATACAACCTTTTTCAGTTTCACATTAACCTATGAACTACTACTGATTCAGAACTTACTAGACTGTCACTGAATTATGCCCTAATTTTTTATTGGAAGGGGTGGGGTTAAAGTTCAGCTGAATATTTCTGAGAGACTCTAACTTTCTCTTCAAGAGAAAAAAGGTCCCATGTATTAACAGATTCAGAGTTCATTGTTATTACATCTGAAAGCTTGTAATAGAAACTCTAGCACTAAAATCTGAGTTTGACATATCCACAGCAGACGGGTTTGTGAGAAAACCACTCTACTGATATCCTAAGAGATAACACTTGTATAGCAACCATATCCTAACCATTGCAGAATGGTGGCCTGTGACACAAAGCCAGGGACTCACTTGGTTTCCTTGTGCACCCAGTAAGGAGCTAGAGAAAATGTAGGAAAGCTGAAAGACAGAACGACTTTCCCTTCCTGAAGAAGCTGCTCAATCTATCAACCAAAGGCCAAAACATCTGGTTTAGAGAGCTGTTAGATTAACCCTAGAACAAAGCATAAGTCACCACCCAACTCAAAAAACAGCTCTTACCAACTTTTGACTCAATTTTCCTTATTTATTAGCCTTTCTTTAACAAGGCTCCTACCACATATCAGCATCTTGACTTCTAGATTCTATTCTTTAATAGAACTCCAGCCACCCCCTCCCCCAAACAACAAAAACCAACCCCACCAAACACACACACACCACACACTCACGCACACCCCTACTTCATTTTCCTCCATCTACATTGACAGGCCTGTGTAGTCACAGTCACACAGGAAGGCTCATTTAACTTAACTGTGACTGAGTGGCCGCCCTCCAGCCCATCACCCCACTCACTCAGATCCCCAGCCCTCCCCACACACTCAGGAACACATTCATGAACACTCACTCTCAGCCTCCAAGTGTGATTGAGATGGTGTGATAACTACCTCGGGTGACAGGGACTCGGGCCTATGCGCAGGGGAACTCTCAGGGGAGGATATGTTCTAGAGGAGGGAAAAGCATCTTGTTATTATTCATCTACTCGAAGTCAAGAAGCAAAACAAAACAAACAAAAAATAAAAGCAAGCATAGATGTTAGCCACAACTTTTTTAGGGGGCGAAGAAGTTGAATAAGAATGCATAGGGGAAATAATTAACTGCAGAACTCATCTCGATGGACAGAATGACTTGTTAAAATGCTTCCTGGTATCTTTGAAAGCATTTAAGGATAAATTGGTTATAATGTTTCATGCTGTAAGTAAACATCTCAAGCACATATAAGGAAAGAGTTAGACTGGTGAAATTTTAGTGTTATACGTCTTTGTATTTTAGATGAGAGTTTAGCAACCTATAGTATTTGTTATTGAGGGGCACCCTACCCCTTATTCCTCCTTAGATGGACCTTGTTCCTTCACCCAATGCCTCTTCTGCTTGTCACATTTCTTTATTCTCTTATATGCCTCAGGTCCTCCCACTGCTATCCAGGGGGAGACGTTAGTGTGCTGGGGGCTGACCTGGTTAGGGAGATGGCCAGTTCTTCTTGAATGAGTTACAGGAAATGTGATTGATGGAATCCCTAGCTCACAGGCTAGAGGTGGTTCTAAGCATAATCTAATTAGACCTGAGCCACCCCTATTTATGTTATTTTGTAAAATCCATTGTACTTTTGGCAACAGAGCAGAAAAAGCATGTATGTGTATACTTAAGTCCCTGCATCCTATAGAGGGTAGGATTTCACCTTGGGACTTTCAGGTGAGGCAGCACTCCCATAACAAACAGAGACTGAGCAATGAGTGCTTAATGGAAAGATGTAAATGGGAACACGTGAAGAGAGTGATGGTGGTAGCGTGACAGTAATTCAGGGGTGCTAGGGCTGAGGTAAGGACAGGGTGCCTAATGTAGACTCTGAATAACTGTGGCCTAGGTGGCAGGCATATGCTGAGGTAGGGGAAATGAGGCTGCTTCAGCAAAGCAGGGTTTTGGCTGTGAATTTTACTTGGCATGGAGAGTGAGTGGGTGCTGTACATCTATGTGTGAAATGGTGAGTGGAATATGGCTGTCAGGGCAAGAAAAGGAGAGGCTTATTCTGGTAGAAAGGAGAGGCTAATTAAGCTTGCCCTCCCAATGTTGCTTCCACTGTTCTTTCTAGATGCTTTCCCCTCCTGAAAATCTTGTTCTGTTCTCTTCTACTGTTTATCTTCTTACCTTCTTCCCTTAGCACTTAAGGCTTCTTACCATTTTCTTGAATGCTTTTTTCCTTTTCAAAAATATCCGTCCCCAAACTAAGTGTTTTTTTTTTTTTTTTTTTTTTTGAGACAGAGTCTCCTTCTGTTGCCCAGGCTGGGATGTAGTGGCGCAATCTTGGCTCACTGCAACCTCTCAGGCTCAAGCAATTCCTGTGCCTTAGCCTCTTGAGTAGCTGGGATTACAGGTGTGTGCCACTGTACCTGGCCTAAGCTGGTCTTTTTTTTTTTTTTTTTTTTTTTTTGAGACGGAGTTTTGCTCTGTCGCCCAGGCTGGTGTGCAGTGGCCGGATCTCAGCTCACTGCAAGCTCTGTCTCCTGGGTTCACGCCATTCTCCTGCCTCAGCCTCCCGAGTAGCTGGGACTACAGGCGCCCGCCACCTCGCCCGGCTATTTTTTTGTATTTTTTTTAGTAGAGACGGGGTTTCACCATGTTAGCCAGGATGGTCTCGATCTCCTGACCTTGTGATCCGCCCGTCTCGGCCTCCCAAAGTGCTGGGATTACAGGCTTGAGCCACCGCGCCCGGCCTTAAGCTGGTCTTTTAATTAATTATTTTTAGAGATGGGATCTCACTGCTGCCCAGGCTGGCATGTAGTGGCACAATAATGGCTCACTGCAGCCTTAAACTCCTGGTCTTAAGTGATCTTCCTGCTTCAGCCTCCCAAGTAGCTGGGACTATAGGTGTGTGTCACCACACCTGGCTAAGTTTTGTATTTTATTTTTGGAGAAATGTGGTCTCACTATGTTATCCAGGCTGGTCTCAAACTCCTGGCCTCAAGCAATCCTCCTGCCTCAGCCTCCCAAAGCACTGAGATTACAGCTGTGAGCCACCATGCCCAGCCTAAGCTGGTCTTTATATGCGAAACCTTTTTGATATTTCACAATGTGTCACAGCCTTTGATACAAAAAAGCCTCCCCACCTCTCTGTACTAGAACACAGCAAAGAGTATGGCTATTAAAATGGTGATTAGAATGGTTCAGGGTGGTGAAATCTGTTCTATTATTGATGAGAAAGGAAAATTTTCCTTAAATTGCAAGTGAAACCATGCCTTGGACCTTTTACTATTTAGTATTTTCCTTCCCTCCTGGTACTCTAACATTAAGGTTGGACTGTATTTAAAATGATCACCAATTAAAAAAAAAGAAAACCAAAACTACTTTATATTTGCAGTGTTTAATAGTTATCCCAAATGCTACAAGGGATAAGGAACACACTGAGTGCTGAACCTGCTTGTTTTGGAAAGTGACTTACCTTCCAATTTTCTTTTTCTTTTCTTTTCTTTTTTTTTTTTTAAACGAGACGGAGCCTTGCTCTGTTGCCCAGGCTGGAGTGCAATGGCACAATCTCGGCTCACTACAACCTCCACCTCCTGGGTTCACACCATTCTCCTGCCTCAGGCTCCCGAGTAGCTGGAACTACAGGTGCCTGCTACCACGCTTGGCTAATTTTTTGTATTATTAGTAGAGATGGGGTTTCACCGTGTTAGCCAGGATGGTCTTGATCTCCTGACCTCATGATCCGCCCGCCTCAGCCTCCCAAAGTGCTGGGATTACAGGCGTGAGCCACCATGCCCGGCCTCCTTCTAATTTTCATAATCCCACATTTATAATAAAGTCTGTATTGATAAAGTATGAAACTCTATTCCTATAATCGTACGCCCTCCAGGGAGAATTCCTCTCATGATACCTTACTGTAAAGCTCTAGGTGCCAACTGCAAAGTCAATTGCAAGTAGACAAAGTTAGAAAGGCTTGAATCAGCTGCTGTATTATCTGGCTGAAAGAATTCCATAAAGAATCTGGTAAAGAGTAATTTCTCTAGATAACTCATATGTAACCAGGAGGTTTTTTCCCTCAGCCAGAAAGAGGTCTGCTCCAAAAGTAGAGATCTAGGGTAAGACAGAATATAGTTCTGCTTTCAATGTTGCTAGCTACCTCTTAGTTACTCATATAAAAATCCAAGTATTCTGAATCCTCATACTTGGAAAAGCTGAATAGGAAACATAAGATTGGTTAGGACATTCACCTTTCTCAAAAAACACATCTGGAGAAGTACAAGCAAGGGGGCAGAGCAGCAGAGTGTGTTTAGTGGTCAGAACAAATTTTTCTGAAGAAGGAAGGAAAAGACAGTGTCCATTTTAATTACAAATCAAAGTAACATGCAATAGATGAAGTGTTTTAAAAAAGTATACATGGATTCTGTTGAAACCTGCTGTCACCCGAACCTGAACACTAAAGTGATTCAAAATCACTTTTTGAAATAGCTGAGGCAGACATTTCTAACTTAATCCCAGTGAAGGTAATAAATTTGTCTCATGAATACATGTTGCTAGTCTCCTGTCTACTTCTCACTCTTAAGACATTATAACAAAGAGGGAAAGTAACCTGGAGTGGAAAAAATCCGCATTCGCCATAAGTCATACCCCAATGTTTTCTAAATCTGTTCACTAAGGCCACAATGAAAATACCAAACAACCTGGGAAAGACACTTCACTTATTTAAAGGCCTAGAAACGAAGACACAATCAATCAATATCATCTGTGCTCTCAGGCTGGTGTTACTAACAGATACTACAGGCAGCTAGAGGCCTATTTTGACCAAAGTTTACAGTAAAGATAACGATGGAGATCTAGCATGCTTACTACCTAAACATATGGAGACTGATGGACTGCATGCAAAAGATACACAAATGGGATCTGTGGTAGCACTATGCCTATTTTGGGAAGTACAGGGGCTGCCAAGATGAGAGGTGACCAGGTAATAGGCCACAATGACCCTGAGGTTTCCCATTCTCTTACTGAGATGGGGAAGGAAGATAGTAAAGAAATATTTGGAATGGTATTATATTTGAAATGAGAAGGTACAAATGGTGATTTTCATATCCAGCACTCCCGGCAACCAAACCCAAATCACCTCAAACTGCAGAGGAGTGTTGCAGCGACTAGCAGTAGTAAGAGATGTGACTGGTGAAAACATGAGACTGTATCCATTTCGACACTCCTCTTCTCCTGGGTGAGATGAGCCAGGCGTGGCCAGCTGGGGGCTCTTTGAGCCTGAATTGGGAGGGGGTGGTGTGACTGGAGACAGAGGCCGAAGTAACTTGGTGACATTCTGCTCCATCAGATAGCGAGACTTCCATTTCTTTAATGGGCTCAACAAGTCTGTGAAACACAAAGCTTGGATGAGAGCTTGAAATCACAGATTAATTTAAGGCTCTACAGTAAAGCCATTAATCTGTAATCTACAATGGCTCTTAACTGTTTTCTGCCTCATCCCATTAAGTTATCTCCTCCAATCAAACCAAAATCCCAAAGAAACTCTTTAATTACCACACTTAAAATGATTCTGAAAACATTCTATCTCCCAAACTCCAGGTAAATCGAATGTGACTGATCTCTAATTTAATTTCTACCAGTGCAAAATATAAAATTCTTTCATTTATTCATTTATTTATGTATTTATGAGACAGAGTCTTGCTCTGTCGCTAAGGCTGCAGTGCAATGGTGTTATCTTGGCTCACTGCAACCTCCATCTCCCGGGTTCAAGCAATTCACTGCCTCAGCCTCCCGAGTAGCTGCGATTACAGGCATGCACCACCACACCTGGCTAATTTTTGTAGTTTTAGTAGAGATGGGGTTTCACCATGTCTGCCAGGCTGGTCTTGAACTCCTGACTTCAGGTGATCTGCCCGCCTTGGACTCCCCAAGTGTTAGGATTACAGGCCTGAGCCACTGCTAAATTTCTTTCTTTTACATTGAGTTTCTGAAAAGTCTTCATTACTGTGTTAAAGTTACTCTCTACTAAACTGCTATATCACCAACTAAAGGTACGGGGATGCTAAATCCAAATTCCTTTCACCATCTCTCATATATTGTGTCCCTTTTCAGAAGCTCTTTCTATAATGTTCTTATATGATTTCCTGATCCACGTCTAGCCCCTTTTCTACCTAAAAAGCGTGAAATGATTTCTACAGAAACTTCTCTCAACCATTAAAAAATTAGGTTTATATTCTTTTCTTTTTTGACTAGAATAATCCTATTTTCTATACTTCTTAGATCCACTTAAAAAGCAAGTTACTACACTTAAATATTTTAGTAACCATTTAGGCGAAAGCACCTTTCTCACTTGATTCTCAGAATAAAAATACAGTTTTATTCATTTACAGTTAAAAAGATACATATTTATTTAATACCTACAGACTACTGAACTAGGTATGAAGGGAAAAATGGTCATCAGTCTATTTTCAAGAGGCTTAAAATTTGTAAGAAATAGAAAGAAGGCCAGGTGTGGTGACTCACGCCTATAATCCCAGCATTTTGGGAGGCTGAGGCAGTCAGATCACTTGAAACCAAGAGTCTGAGACCAGCCTGGCCAATATAGCAAAACCCTGTCTTTACTAAATACACAAATAGACTAGGCAGATGTGGTGGTGGATGCGTGTAGTCCCAGTTACTCAGGAGGTGGAGGCACAAGAATCACCTGAACCCAGGAGGCAGAGGTTGCAGTGAGTTGAGACTGCGCCACTGTACTCTAGCCTGGGTAACAGAGCGAGGAGACTGTCCCAAAAAAACAAAACAAAACAAAACAAAACAAAACAAAACACCAAAAGCAAAAAACAAAAAGAGAACATATTAGTAAGATCAAGAAAGGTGATCATATTGCTATGCGTTTAAAAAAAAAAAAAAAAGCTGTATTCTAAATGATTATTATATACTATGGACTATGCCATGTGCTTTACTGTGAAATATCTAATTTTAACAACTCCATAACAAGCACTATTATTAACATCCCCATATTAAAGGTGACAAATTTGATGTGTGGAGAGAGACAAAACACGTATTCTTGCTCCCATCTATCTACATTCTTAATTTTTGTATTTTTAGTAGAGACGGGGTTTTGCCATGTTGGCCAGAATGGTCTTGAATTCCTGACCTCAAGTGATACACCCACCTGAGCCTCCCAAAGTGTTGGGATTACAGGCATGAGCCACCACGCCTGGCCCCATCTTTCTGTATTCTTAATCAATAAAGTATATCCCCAAGTCTTGGTGGATGGAAGCAGTGACATTTATTCCAGGCCTTCAAGGAAAATTTTTGGGTCAGGAAGATTATCTGGAAGCAATGGTCAGTATGAGACTAGTAACTGGGAAACCATCTGGAGTTAATACAGTAGTTAGCAAAGAGTTATGAGGCACTAAACTAGGGTAGGAGATGTTTAGATGAAGAGGGAAGAATAAATGCAAAAAATTATTGAAGATGCGTATTTTTCCTTTCTGATATCTCAGAATTTTTAATATTCCTAGACTGGAAGTATATTCACATTTTCCTTTTGTTCCAGACACTAAATTTTCTTTCCTTCTTTTAAAAAGTGCCTAGGTATAAAACAGAAACAAACATGTAATTCATGGCTTATATTCGGAATAACTTTTACATATTTAATATTTCAAGGGTCTTAAACAATGGAATCTTTCAGAAGATCTCTGTACTGCTAGGTCCAACACTATAACTACTAAAGTCAATTATGTTAAGTGATGAAGTTAGTTGTAGAAAAAAGTTAGAAGATACAGGTGAAATGTGCCATGTGCAAATCAATGTACATGGCATTCATTCAACATATATTTACTGAGTACTTATTATGATACTGTATTCAACAAGAGACCTGATGTCTGCCCTTAAGAAGTTTACAGGCCAAAGAAGGCCAAATAATTTGTCCACTTTTTGTCTTTTTCCTGCATACATAGTTTCCAAATTTTATATGGTCAAATCTATCCATCTTTTATTTATTTTTTTAACCTTTACTCAAAAAATAACCAAGGTTATATAAACACATACACAACCTGAAAATCATATCCACAAATAAACACATGCTAATATCCTGGTAAATTTTTATCCAGACATTGCTTCACTGACTCTTGCCTTACCTACACTACTCAGTAACTATTTTCACTCAGAAATACATGGTCAACATTTTTTTTATGATAATGAATAGAAATCTACAGTTCAGGTTTAATGGTTGCACAACATGAGTATTATCAAAATTTAACCAATTCAAGTATTTTTCATTTTTTGCTATTAGAACAAATGGCTACATGTAGGATTATTAAATAAAAAAAAAAATCTACATATGTGCAGTAACTTTATATTTAGTCCTGTGAGAACTGCTGGCACCTGTTCTTTAGCCTGCATTCTACTGGGGTGTTGGGGTCTTTTTCTTCATCTGTAAGGGCTCTTTAAATAGTAAGAATGTTGACCCCTTATCAATAAAATTACAAATGTATTTTCCCAGTTTACTGATTGCCTTTCAATTTTATTTACAAGTCTCTGCTATATGTTTTGTTTCTATTTAGTCAAATGGACCACTTTATTTTCTGCTTCTGATATCACATCTTTGCTAACCCACCCTGACATTGTAAAAATGCCAGCCTATTTTCCTTTTATCTCCATGTTTAATTTTTAATTTAGATCTTAATTAAAAAAGAACATATTTTATTTCACACTGACAAACTGCCATTAAAAAAAAAAGGAAAAAAGAACATACTTAAGTATGGGGTAGCAATTAATCCATTCTCTTCCTATAGCAAATAGCTAGCACCTTCCAAAATCTTCTGTAATTGTAGAATAACTATAATTTTCCCATTAATTTGAAATATATTTATCTTATTAGATTCTTACATATACTGGGTTTATCTTCAATACCAGCATACTTTTTACTAAAATTGTTTGGGCAATTCCAGTTATTCTAGTCTAGTTCTCCAAGATGTTTTAGCTATTTTAGCAATGAACTAACTATAGAAGTCATTCAATGACCATGCTCATACTATTAAAAAAAAAAAAAAAAGGTTAGGATTCTGATTGGTGTTACATGAAATTCAGGAGTAGTTTGAGAAGCATTCTTAGGAACATGGCATAATCTTTATTATTAACATATTGATTTATGTCCCTCTTCATACCACATGTCTAATTAAGTTTATCCTTCAGCGTTCTTTAGTTTTTTTTTTTTACTACTATGAAAAAAACATATCTCCCCCTTTGTTATCTAAATGTTATTAACATTTAAAAAGTTTACATACTTATTTTTTATCCAGTTACTATACTAATCTCTACCAGTTTTTCAATTAATTCTCTAGGTAGATAATAGTATTTCTACATGATAACACATTAGTACTCTTTACCAGTACTTATATCTCTTATGTTGATTTTCTTTTTTTGGGGGGGGAGGGGAGTATAATTACTTTGGCTAACAATTACAGACTATATTAAATAATAATGGTAATAGTGGTATAATTTGATAGCCTATTTTGATGTTTAACTAGTTTTCATGATGCATGACAACTGGCAATTTCTTCAGCTAGATGTTAAAAAATCATAAGTATGTTATTTTATCATTAAATTGATAACAGTCACTGTGTTATGACTTCTCCTCCCCCATTTGACCTGCTAACAAATGAATGTCATTAAATTTTCAAATATTAACTTATCCTTACATTCCTAGAAGGACCTTAGTCATCATGTATTATTCTTTTAATATTCTTACAAATTCAAGGTGCTAGTTAAGATCACAAATCTAATTCAAAAGTGGTACTATGCTGTTTTGGAGGGTAGAGGGAGTTAATTTGATAAAATGAATGAAAAATAAAATTTTCAATAAATACTATATGATACTCCATTACAAGTATGTGCACAAGCAGATAAAATTACAAATTCTACCATTCCTGGGGTTGGAATTCAGATTATTTTT